>NC_041392.1:392021917-392116958 GCF_002162155.2 Triticum dicoccoides
TGCGCCATTAGTAAAATATTTTTTAAATTTTTTTCAAAACTACTAATGGTGCACCGTGGAGTGGTGCGCCATTACTAGTTGAACTAGTAATGGCGCACCACTCCCATGGTGCGCCATTAGTAACTTGGCCAGCACTTCCACCGAATGCACCCCCCCTGGGACCGCCTTTTCAGTTTAAAAAAAATAAAAATAAATGATGGAAATGTCAAAAAAATAAAACAAAATAAGTTTCCCATGTGATATGTGGTCTAGTTGTTGTGAAAATTTACAAATATGAATTTCGACTTTATTTGCGAAATCTCTCGAGAATTTGTAAAATGGGCATAACTTTTGCGTACGAACTCGAATGAAAAAGTTTTTTATATGAAAAATCATCTACTTGAAAAGTTACATCTGAATTTAACTGGGGGAACCCCGTTAAACATTTTCAAAATCCCCAAAAACCTAACAGAAAAAAAGTTACGGGGCTTCTAAGATCCGTAGGCAAAAAAATTCAAACTTACTAGTGGCGCACCGTATGCTAGTTGCGCCACTAGTAATAGAAAAAAATTGGTTTTGAAAAAAAAATTGAATTATTTTTCAAAATATGGTACGTAATATGATCGGGAAGATTGAAATATTTTTTCAAAATTTCATCATACTCATGAACATGAACAAAGTCCTAGACATCAGCAAGGTTTAATAGGATTGATATTATAGATATATCAACAAGTGCCTGTGAAGTGATGTGGTGCTGGGGTTGGATAGAACTATGAAGTTAAGCGTGCTTGGGCTGGAGTAGTGTGAGGAAGGGTGACCTTTCGGGAAGTTTGACCACAGAGTGCAATTTGACCTGAGATTAAGCATATTGACTCGAGATTAAGGCATAGTGACCCGAGATTAAGAAAAAAAATAAAAAAATTTAAATTTTTTTAGAAAAAATGAAAAAAAATTGAAAATTTTTTACTACTAATGGCGCACTTCTATGTGGTGCACCATTACTAAGTTAGATAGTAATGGCGCACCTCTAGGCATCCTAATGGCGCACTACTGGTGCGCCATTAGTATCTGGTATACTAATGGCGCACCAGTGGTGCGCCATTAGTAAAAAATACTAGTGGCGTGATACTAATGGCGCACCAGTAGTGCGCCATTAGTAGGCAAAACTGGTGCGCCATTGGTAGGCCTTTTCCTAGTAGTGAAGGCAGTGTACGTATGTTGTTTCGCACACGAAGGTGACACGTTCCCTCTCGGAACCACGAGCCTTCTTAAGGGAAGCTCCGGTTTGCAAGAAGCCTACACCAAAGCTTGTCCCAATTCGGCCAAAAATACTACCGCAACATGTTGGTGCCATGTCATGACACTATGCCAAGTTTCATGATTTTCAGACGTGTTTTGGATTTACAGGAATTAAAAACCAAGTTTCTCAATCTTTCCGGCCGAGCCATGATGCCCAGATGTTTGAATTTCACTCCCATCTCTTGCACGGGACCTAGAAATTCCCCCAAGGACACACATGTGATTTTTCAAACAACTTTGGTGCTCTGGAGCATGTGCTTGTAGTTCAAATTTGAATTATGCATATTAAATGCGCAGAAACTCAATTAATGTATAAAAAAGGCCAAACGAACCCGCAATAATTCCAAAATTTAGCACGATACTTCTATTTGGTCTAATCTTCCTGTGTAAAAAAATTAAGGTGGGAGAAGCCACTGTACGTATGTTGTTCGCACACGGAGGTGACACGTTCCCTCTCGAAACTACGAGCATTCTTAAGGCAAGCTCCGGTTTGCAAGAAGCTTACACCAAAGCGTGTTCCAATTCGGCCAAAAATATTACCACAACATGTTGGTGCCATGTCATGACACCATTCCAAGTTTCGTGATTTTCAGGCGTGTTTTGGATTTACAGGAATTAAAAAACCAAGTTTCTCATTCTTTCCGGCCGAGCCACGACGCCCAGATGTTTGAATTTCACTCCCATCTCTTGCATGGGACCTAGAAATTCACCCAAGGACACACATGTGATTTTTTAAACAACTTTGGTGCACTGGAGCATGTGCTTGTAGTTCAAATTTGAATTATGCATATTAAATATGCACAAACTCAATTAATGTATAAAAAAGGTGCAATGAACCCGAAATAATTCCAAAATTTAGCACGGTGCTTCTATTTGGTCTAATCTACCAGTGTAAAAAAATAAAGGCGGGAGAAGGCAGTGTACGTATGTCGTTTCGCACACGGAGGTGACACGTTCCCTCTCAGAACCAGGAGCCTTCTTGAGAGAAGCTCCGGTTTGCAAGAAGCTTATACCAAAGCTTGTCCCAATTCGGCCAAAAATATTACCACAACATGTTGGTGCCATGTCATGACACCATTCCAAGTTTCTTGATGTTTAGGCGTGTTTTGGATTTACAGGAATTAAAAAACAAAGTTTATCAATCTTTCTGGCTGAGCCACAACGCCCAGATGTTTGAATTTCACTCCCATCTCTTGCATGGGACCTTGAAATTCACCCAAGGAAACACATGTGATTTTTCAAACAACTTTGGTGCACTGGAGCATGTCCTTGTAGTTCAAATTTCAATTATGCATATTAAATGTGCACAAACTCAATTAGTGTATAAAAAAGGCGAAACAAACCCAGAATAATTCCAAAATTTAGCACGGTACTTCTATTTGGTCTAATCTGCCTGTGTAAAAAAAATTAAGGACGGAGAAGGCAGTGTACGTGTGTCGTTTCCCACACGGAGGTGACACGTTCCCTCTTGGAACCAGGAGCCTTCTTGAGGGAAGCTCCAGTTTGCAAGAAACTTACACCAAAGCTTGTCCCAATTCGGCCAAAAATATTACCACATCACGTTGGTGCCATGTCATGACACCACGCCAAGTTTCATGATTTTCAGGCGTGTTTTGGATTAACAGGAATTAAAAACAAAGTTTATCAATCTTTCTGGCTGAGCCACGATGCCCAGATGATTGAATTTCACTCCCATCTCTTGCATGGGACCTAGAAATTCACCCCAGGACACACATGTGATTTTCCAAACAACTTTGGTGCACTGGAGTATGTGCTTGCAGTTCAAATTTGAATTATGCACATTAAATGTGCACAAACTCAATTAATTTATAGAAAAGGCAAAACAAACCAAGAATAATTCCAAAATTTAGCATGATACTTCTATTTGGTCTAATCTGCCTGTGTAAAAAATTAAGGTGGGAGAAGGCAATGTACGTATGTCGTTGCGCACACGGAGGTGACACGTTCCCTCTCGGAACGAGGAGCCTTCTTGAGGGAAGCTCGAGTTTGCAAGAAGCTTACACCAAAGCTTGTCCCAATTTGGCCAAAAATATTACCACAACATGTTGGTGCCATGTCATGACACCACGCCAAGTTTCATGATTTTCAGGCGTGTTTTGAATTTACAGGAATTAAAAAACAAAGTTTATCAATCTTTCTGGCCGAGCCACGACGCCCAGATGTTTGAATTTCACTCCCATCCCTTGCATGGGAGCTAAAAATTCACCCAAGGACACACATGTGATTTTTCAAACAACTTTGGTGCACTGGAGCATGTGCTTGTAGTTCAAATTTGAATTATGCATATTAAATGTGCACAAACTAAATTAATGTATAAAAAAGGCGAAACGAACCCGGAATAATTCCAAAATTTAGCACGGTGCTTCTATTTGGTCTAATCTACTAGTGTAAAAAAATTAAGGCGGGAGAAGGCAGTGTACGTATGTCGTTTCGCACACGGAGGTGACACGTTCCCTCTCGGAACCAGGAGCCTTCTTGAGGGAAGCTCCAGTTTGCAAGAAGCTTACACCAAAGCTTGTCCCAATTCAGCCAAAAATATTACCACAACATGTTGGTGCCATGTCATGACACCATGCCAAGTTTCTTGATGTTCAGGCGTGTTTTGGATTTACAGGAATTAAAAACAAAGTTTATCAATCTTTTTGGCCGAGCCACAACGCCCAGATGTTTGAATTTCACTTCCATCTCTTGCATGGGACCTAGAAATTCACCCAAGGACACACATGTGATTTTTGAAACATTTTGGTGCACTGGAGCATGTGCTTGTAGTTCAAATTTGAAGTATGCATATTAAATATGCAGAAACTCAATTAATGTATAAAAAGGCGAAACGAACCCAGAATAATTCCAAAATTTAGCTCGGTACTTCTATTTGGTCTAATCTGCCCGTGTAAAAAAATTAAGGCCGGAGAAGGCAGTGTATGTATGTCGCTTCGCACACGGAGGTGACACATTCCCTCTCGGAACCAGGAGCCTTCTTGAGGAAAGCTCTGGTTTGCAAGAATCTTAGACCAAAGCTTGTCCCAATTCGGCCAAAAATATTACCACAGCATGTTGGTGCCATGTCATGACACCACGCCAAGTTTCATGATTTTCATGCGTGTTTTGGATTTACAGGAATTAAAGAACAAAGTTTATCAATCTTTCTTGCCGAGCCACGACGCCCAGATATTTGAATTTGACTCCCATCTCTTGCATGGGACCTAGAAATTCACCCAAGGACACACATGTGATTTTTCAAACAACTTTGGTGCACTAGAGCATGTGCTTGTAGTTCAAATTTGAATTATGCATATTAAATGGGCACAAACTAAATTAATTTATAAAAAAGGCGAAATGAACCCAAAATAATTCCAAACTTTAGCATGGTGCTTCTATTTGGTCTAATCTACCAGTGTAAAAAAATTAAGGCGGGAGAAGGCAGTGTACATATGTCGTTTCGCACACAGGAGCCTTCTTGAGGGAAGCTCCGGTTTGCAAGAAGCTTACACCAAAGCTTGTCCGAATTCGGCCAAAAATATTACCGCAGCATGTTGGTGCCATGTCATGACACCATGCCAAGTTTCATGATTTTCAGGCATGTTTTGGATTTACAGGAATTAAAAAACCAAGTTTCTCAATCTTTCCGGCCGAGCCACAATGCCCAGATGTTTGAATTTCACTCCCATCTCTTGCATGGGACCTAGAAATTCACCCAAGGACACACATGTGATTTTTCAAACAACTTTGGTGCACTGGACCATGTGCTTGTAGTTCAAATTTGAATTATGCATATTAAATGTGCACAAACTCAATTAATGTATAAAAAAGGCGAAACAAACCCAGAATAATTCCAAAATTTAGCACGGTACTTCCATTTGGTCTAATCTGTCTGTGTAAAAAAATTAAGGCCGGAGAAGGCAGTGTACATGTGTTGTTTCCCACACGGAGGTGACACGTTCCCTCTCTGAACCAGGAGCCTTCTTGAGGGAAGCTCCAGTTTGCGAGAAGCTTACACCAAAGCTTGTCCCAATTCGGCCAAAAATACTACCACATCATGTTGGTGCCATGTCATGACACCACGCCAAGTTTCATGATTTTCAGGCGTGATTTGGATTTACAGGAATTAAAAAACAAAGTTTATCAATCTTTCTAGCTGAGCCACGACGCCCAGATGTTTGAATTTCACTCCCATCTCTTGCGTGGGACGTAGAAATTCACTCTAGGACACACATGTGATTTTCCAAACAACATTGGTGCACTGGAGCATGTGCTTGTAGTTCAAATTTGAATTATGCATTTTAAATGCGCACAAACTCAATTAATGTATAAGAAAGGCAAAACAAACCAAGAATAATTCCAAAATTTAGCATGATACTTCTATTTGGTCCAATCTGCCTATGTAAAAAATTAAGGCGGGAGAAGGCAGTGTACGTATGTCGTTGCGCACACGGAGGTGACACGTTCCCTCTCGGTAACAGGAGCCTTCTTGAGGGAAGCTCCAGTTTGCAAGAAGCTTACACCAAAGCTTGTCCCAATTCGGCCAAAAATATTACCACAGCATGTTGGTGCCATGTCATGACACCATGCCAAGTTTCATGATTTTCAGGCGTGTTTTGGATCTAAAAGAATTAAAAATCCAAGTTTATCAGTCCTTCCGGCCGAGCCACGACGCCCAACTGTTTGAATTTCACTCCCATCTCTTGCATGGGACCTAGAAATTCACCCAAGGATACACATGTGATTTTTCAAACAATTTTGGTGCACTGCAGCATGTGCTTGTAGTTCAAAATTGAATTATGCACATTAAATGGACAGAAACTCAATTAATGTATAAAATAGGCCAAACGAACCGGAATAATTCCAAAATTTAGCACGGTACTTATATTTTGTCTAATCTGCCTGTATAAAAAATAAGGCGGGAGAAGGGAGTGTACGTATGATGTTTCGCACACGGAGGTGACACGATCCCTCTCGGAACCACGAGCCTTCTTGAGGGAAGCTCCGATTTGCAAGAAGCTTACACCAAAGCTTGTCCCAATTCGGACAAAAATATTACCGCGGCATGTTGGTGCCATGTCATGACACCATGCCAAGTTTCATGATATTCAGGCGTGTTTTGGATTTACAGGAATTATAAAACAAAGTTTCTCAATCTTTCCGGCCGAGCCATGATGCCTAGATGTTTGAATTTCACTCCCATCTCTAGCATGGAACCGAGAAATTCACCCAAGGACACACATGTGATTTTTCAAACAACTTTTGTGCACTGGAGCATGTGCTCGTATTTCAAGTTTGAATTATGCACATTAAATGTGCAAAAACTCAATTAATGTATAAAAAAGGCGAAACGAAACCAGAATAATTCCAAAATTTAGCACGGTACTTCTATTTGGTCTAATTTGCCCGTGTAAAAAAATTAAGCCGGGAGAAGGCATCGTACGTATGTCGTTTCACACACGCAGGTGACACGTTCCCTCTCGGAACCATGAGCCTTCTTGAGGCAAGCTCCAGTTTGCAAGAAGCTTACACCAAATCTTGTCCCAATTCAGCCAAAAATATTACCAGAGCATGTTGGTGCCATGTCATGACACCATGCCAAGTTCATCACTTTCAGGCGTGTATTGGATTTACAGGAATTAAAAAACCAAGTTTCTCAATATTTCCGGCCGATCCACGACGCCCAGATGTTTGAATTTCACTCCCATCTCTTGCATGGGACCTCGAAATTCACCCAAGGACACACATGTGATTTTTCAAACAACTTTGGTGCACTGGAGCATGTGCTTGTAGTTCAAATTTGAATTATGCACATTAAATGGATAGAAACTCAATTAATGTATAAAAAAGGCGAAACAAACCCAGAATAGTTCCAAAATTTAGCACGGTACTTCTATTTGGTCTAATCTGCCTGTGTAAAAAAATTAAGGCGGGAGAAGGCAGTGTACGTATGTCATTTCGCACACGGAGGTGACACGTTCCCTCTCGGAACCACGAGCCTTCTTAAGGAAGCTCCAGTTTACAAGAAGCTTACACCAGAGCTTGTGCCATTTCGGACAAAAATATTACCGCAGCATGTTGGTGCCATGTCATGACGCCATGGCAAGTTTCATGATATTCAGGCGTGTTTTGGATTAACAGTAATTAAAAAACAAAGTTTGTCAATCTTTTCGGCCAAGCCACGATGCCCAGATGTTAGAATTTCACTCCCTTCTCTTGCATGGGATCTAGAAATTCACCCAAGGACACACATGTGATTTTTCAAACAACTTTGGTGCACTGGAGCATGTGCTTGTAGTTCAGGTTTGAATTATGCACATTAAATGCATAGAAACTCAATTAGTGTATAAAAAAGGCCAAACGAACCGGAATAATTCCAAAATGTAGCACATTACTTATATTTGGTCTAATCTGACTGTGTAAAAAATTAAGGCGGGAGAAGGGAGTGTACGTATGTTGTTTCGCACACGGAGGTGACACGTTCCCTCTCGGAACCAGCAGCCTTCTTGAGGGAAGCTCCAGTGCGCAAGAAGCTTACACCAAAGCTTGTCCCAATTCGGCCAAAAATATTACCACAGCATGTTGGTGCCATGTCATGACACCATGCCGAGTTTCATGATTTTTAGGCATGTTTTGGTTTTACAGGAATTAAAAATCCAAGTTTATCAATCTTTCTGGCTGATCCACGACGCCCAGATGTTTGAATTTCACTCCCATCTCTTGCATGGGACCTAGAAATTCACCCAAGGACACACATGTGATTTTTCAAACAACTTTGGTGCACTGGAGCATGTGCTTGTAGTTCAAATTTTAATTCTGCATATTAAATGCGCAAAAACTCAATTAATGTATAAAAAAGGCGAAACAAATACAGAATAATTCCAAAATTTAGCACGGTACTTCTATTTGGTCTAATCTGCCTATGTAAAAAAATTAAGGCGGGAGAAGGCAGTGTACGTATGTCGTTTCGCACACGGAGGTGACACGTTCCCTCTCAGAACCAGGAGCCTTCTTGAGGGAAGCTCCAATTTGCAAGAAGCTTACACCAAAGCTTGTCCCAATTCGGCCAAAAATATTACCACAACATGTTGGTGTCATGTCATGACCCCATGCCAAGTTCCATGATTTTCAGGCGTGTATTGGATTTATAGGAATTAAAAAACCAAGTTTGTCAATCTTTTGGGTCGAGCGACGATGCCCAGATGTTTGAATTTCACTCCCATCTCTTGCATGGGACCTAGAAATTCACCCAAGGACACACATGTGATTTTTCAAACAACTTTGGTGCACTGGAGCATGTGCTTGTAGTTCAAATTTGAATTGTGCACATTAAATGCACAGAAACTCAATTAGTGTATAAAAAAGGCCAAACGAACCGGAATTATTCCAAAATTTAGCGCGGTACTTATATTTGGTCTAATCGGCCTATGTAAAAAATTAAGGCGGTAGAAGGGAGTGTACATATGTTGTTTCGCAAGAAGCTTACACCAAAGCTTGTCCCAATTCGGCCAGAAAAATTACCATAGCATGTTGGTGCCATGTCATGACACCATGCCAAGTTTCATGATTTTCAGCCATGTTTTGGATTTACAGGAACTAAAAAACCATGTTTCTCAATCTTTCCGGCCGAGCCACGATGCCCAGATGTTTGAATTTCACTCCCATCTCTTGCATGGGACCTAGAAATTCACCCAAGGACACACATGTGATTTTTCAAATAACTTTGGTGCACTGGAGCATGTGCTTGTAGTTCAAATTTGAATTATGCACATTAAATGCGGAGAAACTCAATTAATGTATAAAGAAGGCCAAACGTACCCGGAATAATTCCAAAATTTATCATGGTACTTCTATTTGGTCTAATCTGCCTCTGTAAAAAAATTAAGGCGGGAGAAGGCGGTGTATGTATGTTGTTTCGCACACGGAGATGACACGTTCCCTCTCGGAACCACGAGCCTTCTTGAGGGAAGCTCCGGTTTGCAAGAACCTTATACCAAAGCTTGTCCCAATTCGTCCAAAAATATTACCGCAGCATCTTGGTGCCATGTCATGACACCATGCCAAGTTTCATGATTTTCAGGCATGTTTTGGATTTACAGGAATTAAAAATCCAAGTTTCTCAATTTTTACGACCGAGCCACGACGCCCAAATGTTTGAATTTCACTCCCATCTCTTGCATGGGACCTAGAAATTCACCCAAGGACACACATGTGATTTTTCAAACAACTTTGGTGTGCTGGAGCATGTGCTGCAGTTCAAATTTGAATTATGCACATTAAATGCATAGAAACTCAATTAATGTATAAAAAAGGCCAAACGAACCCGGAATAATTCCAAAATAAGGACAATACTTCTATTTGGTCTAATCAGCCTGTGCAACAAAATTAAGGCTGGAGAAGGCAGTGTACGTATGTTGTTTCACACACGGAGGTGACACGTTCCTCTCGGAACCACGAGCCTTCTTGAGGGAAGCTCCGGTTTGCAAGAAGCTTACTCCAAAGATTGTCCCAATTCGGCCAAAAAAATTACCGCAGCATGTTGGTGCCATGTCATGACACCATGCCAAGTTTCATGATTTTCAGGCGTGTTTTGGATTTACAGGAATTAAAAAACAAAGTTTCTCAATCTTTTCGGCCGAGCCACGACGCCCAGATGTTTTAATTTCACTCCCATCTCTTGCATGGGACCTAGAAATTCACCCAAGGACACACATGTGATTTTTCAAACAACTTTGGTGCACTGGAGCCTTTTGAGGGAGTCCTATACTAAGGGGTCCTCGGGCGTCCGGCCTGTTAGCCATGTGCCGGAGTGATGGGTTGTGAAGACATGAAGACCGAAGATTGCACCCGTGTTCGGATGGAACTCTCCTTGGCGTGGAAGGCAAGCTTGGCGACCAAATATGTAGATTCCTTTCTTTGTAACCGACCTTGTGTGACCCTAGATCCTCCCGGTGTCTATATAAACCGGAGGACTTAGTCCGGAGGGAATACTGATGACCATAGCCATACTAGCTAGACCTCTAGGGTTTAGCCATTAGGATCTCGAGGTAGATCAACTCTTGTAATACTCGTATTCATCAATATCAATCAAGCAGGACGTAGGGTATTACCTCCATAGAGAGGGCCCGAACCTGGGTAAACCTCGTGTTCCCTGTCTCCTGTTACCATCGACCTTAAACGCACAGTTCGGGACCCCCTACCTGAGATCCGCCGGTTTTGACACCGACATTGGTGCTTTCATTGATAGTTCCACTGTGCCGTCGATAACAAGATCGATGTCTCGCCTTGTTCTCAAGGATAATATCACCACCGGAGGAACACTGGCTCCAGGCTAAACCCTCCGGCTGGGCGGCTTTACCATGGCCGCCCGTTCGGTCATTAAGTCGATGATGACCTCTCGGGTCACAGAAAACCCCCTTCGTGTCGACTCCGAACACTCCAAGCAGATGGATCCGGCGGAGCTTTCGTCCTTAAACGAGCTCCTAGATCGCATCGCCACCCTGGGGGTCGCTACAGATTACGATCGGATTGGGCTTAAACCCAATCAGAGAGAAATCAAATCTCCACCAATCACCCACCAGATAGTGGTAGTCGAGGAGCGAGTCGACAACTCTTCCTCCATATTAAGGACGGACTATGTCCGGATCTTCGGTCTCGAAGAGCTGGACACCTACCCGCGAGGTGATGCATCCCGCCCTACGGACATAGAATCGGACGACGGGCCTAAGAAATTAGTGGACATCCCGGAGCTCGATCTGCTAAGTTCGGAAGACCTTCAGACTCCGGATCCAAAACTGGGGCAGGGTTCAGATTTAAATCCACCCACCCACCAGAATACAAGCACTCGCATGAGCATAAAACAGCAGTCTCAGGAAACGGTCCACCACTTCTGGGCCAGATTCCTTCTTGTCAAAAACAAGATTAAAGATTGCCACGACGAGGAAGCGATCTCAGTGTTCCACAACAATTGCAGGGCCGAAGGAATCCTCAACGCCATTAACCGCCGTCGCATCCTACACTTTGCTGACTTGGCAACTATCGTGCAGAAGTACAGTGCAATGGATAGCGCCTGGAAAACTCAAGCGGCTCGGTGGGAATCATCGGTCCCCACTCAACCCCTCATTCAGGCGAAGAGGGCACACCCTTGCAACATGCCCGGTTCAATAGTAAAGAAATACAAGTCCAGTATGGGGCGCAGAACCGTTCTGGATGGATGGCTCGATGGGCCATGCAAAATACACGCAACACCGGATAACATACCAACACATAGCCTTAGAGCATGTTGGATACTCTGGCAAGTGGCCAAGAGCGGCGAGGATATCCTCACCAATAATAACCCAGAACAACACCCCCTAGAGGACAATGACCCCAAAATACTGACGGTCTTCGAGACATTCGCATCAAACAATAGGCACAAAAGAGCACTAAGCAGACTCGTAAACCCTTGGAACGACACGGCTATAACTTTTAATGCCGGCGACGAACCAAAATACAGGACGGTCCAAGCACCAGCCGCCTTCGTCCCCAGTCCAATCATGGACGATTTTCGGCTCAGCAAGGTCCTCATGGATGGCGGCAACAGACTAAAATCATCTACGAAGATACACTCCACAAAATGGAAATAGACAGGAGCCGCATTGAGCAAAGCAACACGACCTTCGGAGGAATTATTCCCAATCGGGAGGCGTGGTGTGCGGGAAAAATAACACTCGACGTGGTATTCGGCACGCCGAAGAATTATCGGTCCGAAGAAATAATCTTCCAAGTGGCCCATTTCAATAGCGGATATCATGCCCTCTTAGGGCGAGATGCATTTACGCGCTTCCAAGCGGTACCCCATTATGGATACATGAAGCTTAAGATGCCTGGGCCCAACGGTATAATCACTCTAGCTAGTGATCCGAACATAGCACTCCACACCGAGAATAAAACCGCATCCTTGGCCCTCGAGGCATTATCTGAAGCCCTCGTGGCCGAAGAATTAACTGCGCTGCGCTCCACGATGGACATGGATGATGTGTTCCTAGACAAACGACCCAATTCCACCTCCTCCAAACCAGCAGAAGAAATAGTCAAATTCCAAGTCCATCCGACAGACCCCAAGAAGACAGCATCCATCGGAGCACAACTAGACCCAACGGTTGACGCCACGCTACGAGAGTTCTTGCGTGAGAATTGGGATATATTTTCCTGGCACCCTTCTGATATGCCAATAATCCCATGCAAATTGGCCGAACACAACCTCAATATATTAAAGGGATATAAACCAGTCAAGCAAACACTGCAGCGCTTTTCTGAACCCAAACGTCAAGCTATGGGGAGGAGCTGGCCAAGCTAATTGAGGCCGGATTCATCAGAGAAATAAAACATCCGGACTGGCTGGCAAACCTGGTGATGGTACCAAAGAAGGACAAATCCTGGCGGTTGTGCGTCAATTTTAAAGACCTCAATAAGGCTTGCCCTAAGGATCCCTTCCCCCTCCCCCGCATCGATGAAATCATTGATGCTACCGCAGGACATGACTCACTGTGTTTCCTTGATGCATATTCCGGATACCGTCAAATCAAAATGAAGGAGTCTGATAAAGCTGCAACATCATTCATTACCCCATATGGGCCATTCTGCTTCAACACCATGTCCTTCGGGCTGAACAACGCTGGCGCCACGTACCAACGCATGATTCAAACATGCCTGGAGAAACAGATCGGCAAGACAGTTGAAGCTTATGTGGATGACGTCGTCATCAAAAATAGGCGCGTGGAAACACTAATAGACGATTTACGTCTCACATTTGATAACCTCCGCGCGTATGACACTAAGCTCAATCCGAAAAAGTGCGTTTTCGGCGTCCCCGTGGGAAAACTGCTGGGTTTCATCGTCTCCAATAGAGGAATTGAAGCAAATCCGGCCAAAATTTGAGCTCTATCACAATTGGCTACGCCAATAGACCTTAAACAAGTCCAAAAACTCGTGGGTTGTGTGGCAGCCCTAAGCCGCTTTATCTCCAGATTGGGAGAAAAGGCACTGCAACTCTACCGCCTTCTATGATGAACCGATCACTTCGAGTGGACAGACGTGGTAACAACCAGACTGGAGGAAATAAAAACCCTTATTGTGAGCAACCCAATCCTGGCCACGCCAAACGTCTGTAAACCAATGTTGTTATACATATCAGGAAAACATCAGGTGGTGAGCGTCGTGCTCATCGTTGAACGGGAACAGGACGGACATAAATTCCTGCTTCAGAAGCCAGTATACTACGTATCCACTGTCCTTACACCATGCAAATCCCGGTACCCCATTTATCAAAAGATAGCATACGCTGTCTTCATGGCATCCCGAAAGCTCCGTCACTACTTCCAGGAGTGTTCGATCATGGTGGCTTCCGAAGTACCACTCAATGACATTACAAACGACTGCGATGCCATTGGACGGATTGCCAAATGGGCCATTGAGCTCCTTCCATTTGATATTACATACAAACCATGTCGAACTATTAAATCGCAAGTACTGGCTGACTTCGTCGCCGAATGGACAGAGGCCGAACTCCCTAAAAGTATGGCACATATTCCAATTTGGTTATGTATTTCAATGGCTCCAAAATGCTGGCAGGGCCAGGGGCGGGCATCATTTTAACGTCACCTACTGGAGATATCGTTCAGTACATACTCCAAATACTATACACAGACTCCAACAATGCAGCCAAATACGAGGACTTATTGCATGGTCTTCGGATGGCTGTCTCCATGGGCATACAACGCCTAGAAGTGCGCGGGGACTCAAACCTTGCAATATCTCAAATAAATGGTGACTTCGATGCCAAAGATACAAAGATGGTAGTTTATCATAATGCCGTCATAAAAATGTCTACCCGGTTCGAGGGGCTTGAGTTCCATCATGTGGCTCGAGAAAGTAATCAAGCGACGGACGTTCTTGCTCGTATTGGCGCTAAGTGCGAACCCGTCCCACCTGAAATCTTTATGGAAAGGCTTTTTAAGCCATCAGTGGTGTGGCAGGGGGAAAACGACAACACTAGTCCGGATCCGAACATAACCCCAGATTCCGAAAACACCGACATCATCAAAGGCCCAGCCACCGAAATAACACTGTCAGCGCATCTCATCATGGCAGTCGTTGCCCCATGGACCGAACCCTTCCTGGCCTACCTTAATAAGAAGGAGCTTCCCGATGATCAGAACGAGGCCCACTGCATTGTCTGGCGTTCGAAGGCCTACAAGGTTCATGATGGGGAGCTGTATAAGAAAAGAGCTACCGGAGTTCTTCAACGTTGTATCTCTGAGGAAGAGCAGCGACAGCTCTTGGCTGAAATTCACGCCGGACACGGCGGTCACCATGCTGCAGCTCGGGCCCTTGTTAGCAACGCCTTTTGTGCAGGGTTTTATTGGCCGACGGACTGAGCAGATGCACAAGACCTTGTCCAACATTGCGTCGGATGTCAACTCTTTGCCAATCAAAGCCATATACCCCACTGCCTTACAAACAATGCCCATCACTTGGCATTTTGCGGTCTGGGGACTCGACATGGTCGGACCCCTTAAAGGAGGAAGCCATAAGAGAAAGTATCTGATGGTCATGGTGGATAAATTCACTAAGTGGATAGAGGCCAAACCAGTCAAAACGAGGAAGTGGGGCCGGTAATAGATTTCATATCCGACGTGGTACACCGTTATGGTGTCCCACACAGCATAATCACCGATAATGGCTCTAATTTCATAGCCGATGAAGTGAAAACCTGGTGTGCTAATCTAGGCATTAAGCTCGATTACGCCTCTGTTTATCACCCACAGACAAACGGTCAAGTCGAACGGGCTAATGGTCTTATTATGAGCGGCATCAAACCTAGACTAGTGCGGTCTTTGAAAGAATTAGACAAGCACTGGGTGGAGGAACTTGACTCCTCTGTGGGTTGTGGACCACGCCCAACCGCACTACTGGATATACACCTTTCTTCATGGTGTATGGTGCAGAAGCAGTCTTACCCTGCGATATTATTCATGACTCACCTCGAGTGCGCATGTACGAAGAGAGAGAAGCCGAGCTGGATCGGCAGGACAACTTAGATGCCCTGGAGGAGCGCGACGTCGCAAAAGCCGGTTCCGCATTTTATCAACACAAGCTCACAGGTATCAAAGCAGAGAAGTGCGGGCCAAGACTTATAACGTTGGTGAACTCGTTCTACGCTTGCCAGAGAAGAAAACGGACAAACTCAAGCCCAAGTGGGAGGGTCCCTTCATCATGGACGAAGTTCTCACCGGATGAGTGTACCACCTGCGTGATGTGTCAGACAATCACCTGGAGCCGAACCCCTGGAACGCGACCAGACTCCGACGATTTTATGCCTAGCGCTGAACTTCGTGTTCGTCTCCTTCCTCCTGTCATTAACGTTACTTTTTCTCCCTTTTCGTTTTTATCTTTTTTCGTTTTGCTCTTTGGCCCTACGGCTTTAGTACAGCTAGACCGTCCTCCCCTGATGCATACATCTCCACATATGTACGTTCATTATACCTGGGAGCTTCTCGTATAGAAGCTTTCTATTAATCCTCCAGCATCAAGCTCAACACATATGCGTTTTTCCATATGTACCTTTTCTTCACCATTATATGCATCGATATGACTTAAGTTTTGGCCGAGCTGGGTTGCCTGGCTCCTGTTCTTATGCCCTACGTTCCCGTTAGTTCGGCTAGGGCATAAAGGGAGCAACTCTGCGATTGTTACTGCCGGGTCATCCGGATGTGTACCTCATACTGGGTGAAGCTGAAAGCTAGCGTTCTTAAGGGAATATTCGGTTGGTGAATTAAAGATGTTTCCGCATTCACTCCATAGTGAAACCCCAAAAGTTACTCACTCTGCCATTTTTTCAATCACACTTCGGACATGCACATTAAACGCATGCACACCCAGGGAAAGGAACCCTTAATGGAACTATTCTCTCTGGAAGATGTTTCTTACATAATGTAATGTAACATAACTAGCCGGATACACATTGTCTGTTCAAGCAACTATGACCCCTACGCCTGGTTCCCTTGCATACCCCGGTACATTCTACCGTTAGGGTATTCGGAAACACTCCGCACCTTCGGGTCCAGAGGTCGAAGCGAAAAGGTCAGCCATGACAATTGTTTTTATTATCCAGCTAGAAGGAAAGTACATAGTCACTTAGGACTCAAAAACTTCATCCTCTATACTGTCCAACATGCGGTCTAATTTAGAATCATGTTGGGAGTATCTAGTAGCCTCCTCTACTTGGCCATATACTAAACTAACGGGAATTTCTTCCCCATTTGACCCTAGCGGTCTGACCTAGGCCATGTGATTCCGATCCAGCTTGGTATATCATGTTTTTACCATGGCCCAGGCCTCCCGCGCACCCTCTCGGCAGGCCGATAGCTTCCATAGTCAGATGCGCTGTCGCGCTCCCTTCAACAGCTCTACAAGCTTCTCCATACTCCCTGGAGGGGAGTCGGATGGCCATAAGGCCTTGGCCACACTCTGCATTGCCTGCCGAGCTTGCTCGTGAACCTGCGACAGCCCTTGCAGAAGATCACTTGATGATCCGGACACCTCCTCTTCGGGACGGCCCGTCAATATACATGCAATCATAGCTATATCAGCTACTTTTACTTCCAAACTGTTATAAGGTAAATACGGCCACATACTAAATATGCCGCCTCGTAGTTTTTGTTGTCCTTCACGGAGTCTGCCAGCTGGGCTCGTACATCTTTCAGTTCTTCGCGCATTTGGGTGTTCGCTTCTTGGAGCTTGTTTTTCTCCTGCACAACTTTTGTTAGCACACGCTCACCCGCTGCTAGTAGTTTTTTGGCTCCATGTTCTCCGGTTTGAGCAGCGTCCAGCTGTTCTTGCAGTTGGTCTAATGATCCGATAAAAAGTTAAGCAACTAAGTTAGCATTATTAGTGTACCATTATGTTTTCTCAATGGAGGGAAACATTACCAGGGGATGCCTTCTTGGATTTCTCAAGTTTGGCATTGGCAGCAGTTAGCTAGCTTTGACACTTTTCTAGTTCCTGAGCTACCAGGGTGTTCTTATCTATAAGCACCTGGTTATAAATTGATCCTTAAATCAGTTGTATCAACTAATTTAAGTCTCGGGGGCTACTGGTATATGCTTATTAAATCTACGCTTACCTGTTCATCTTTTAAATGCTGCTTTGTGGCTCTGTTAAGCCCATCTCGAGTAGCTCGGATATATGCATCAGCCAAGCTGAAGGCATTAAATGCCTCTTCTGAAAAGCCAGGGTCTTGTAAAACAGCCCTGCGGCACCGATGATTCATGGCGCTCTCCACTTCCGAGTTGGTGACGGATACGTCATCCAAATCCTCGGCTGGAGGACAGTCCGACATCACCCCCGCATCAGCCCCCGTCTTCGTGGTAGGATTTGGATCCTGGCTACATGAAGTATGGTCGGCCAGACCCTCGGATATAGTCCGGCACACCTTTTTCCTGATACAGGATAAAATGGAAAGGTCATAGTTGGATGTGACTGCCAAGGTGCATATTAGCAAATTCATACCTCTTTGATGAAGGCTCGGCCGTATCTTCGTTTGCCTTCCTCTTCGAAAGCTTTCCTGGTGTCAGGGACGCTCTCTTCGGAGATGCCCCCGGGGCAGCATGGCATGCCGAGCGCCTCCCCTTTTGAGCACAGGACAATATAGTGGGTAAGGAGGAATGAGAAAACTCTCCTGGACAAGGTATCTCCGGATTACTTACATGTGAAGCAGGAAGGAGGCCGGGATAATCGGGGATGATGGGTACATATGTACCGTCATAGCTCATCTGATAGAGTATTCCATCCTTGAGCTGCACAAATATGTTCGGATCTTCCTCATATCCAGGGTCAAGATCGCGGTTGCTATTCTCCGGCTGAGGGACAAGGTCATGGATCCCCTCGACAGCCTTCCTCCATTCCTGTTATAAGTGGATAAGATACTACCTGTCAAGAATGATTCAGGGACAGGAGTAAAATAGTGGAGCTGAAGCTTACCGAGTTGGGAGGATTATACATGGAAAATCGGTCTCGATGTTGGAGACGAGTGAACTCCTCTTTCTCCCCTTTATACAGCTCGGCCAGTATTTTGGCCAGGGCGGCGGGGGTCTTCGAGCCCTTCCGACCACAGCGTGAGGCGTCGTCCTCCCCGTTATAATGCCACATGGGCAACCCTTTGTATTGGAGTGGCTGGACCCCCTGTGCTATAGAGGTCGCCATTACCTCAACTATTGACAATCCGGACTGGGCAAGCGTCTTAATCTTGCCCAGCAGCAGGCTGATCTCTACACTGTCCCCTTCCTCGAGGCTCCAAGGATGCCAGCTATGGCGTTTCTTCTGCGGAGCACTTGAAAACTCGGGGAGGCCCATACAGACGCGGTCGGGTAGAGCGACATCATCGATGTAGAACCATTCGGAAGGCCACTCTTCAGAAGCTTTCTTCAGCGTCCAGACAGGTATCCGGTCCCGGCGATGGGCCACACTTCGGCGCCTCCCACTTCAAAAATTGACCCACCTTGATTACGAGGGACAAGGCAGAACAGTCTCCTCCATAAATCAAAATGGGCCTCACAGCCCAGGAATAGCTCGCATAAAGCAACTTAACCCGCAATATGAAAGATAGAGGCGGGAGTGAGACTGTGCAGTTGGAGGCCGTAATACTCCAGCAGACCTCAGAGGAAGGGATGGATCAGAAATCCGACACCACTTAACAAGAAGGGGACGAAGCATACTCGCTCTCCCTGGACGGATTGGGGAAGTCCTCAGTTTGAGCCCCGCCCTTGAAGGACGTCATCCCTGCTCGTATGGGAACCAGGTCCGCGCGGGGAAGAAAGCCCTGTGTTTGCAGCTTTACCAGCTGACTGTGGGATACGAAACATCTCTCCCAATCACCCTTCTTGGAACCACGGGGACGAGAGGAAGAGCCGGGAGTGCTAGCCATGTTGGGGTGGTTTTTCTTTGCAAGCTCTGAGCATTTTTTGTGGGGTGTGGAATGGATCTGAGATCTATTCTCTTTAAATAGGCACCTTTGTGGTACGGTCAGGGTGGTATATGCAAAAATACCCTGACCTCTCGCATTCGCTCGACACATGGAAACTGAAGTTGTTGATGCATAGAAGCCGAGGAGTACAACATTAAATGGAAGGCCGAACAAACTACTCGGAAGCCATCGGTGGAGGAACCCACCTTGCAATGCCGAAGATAATCTATGTGCCAAACACCTCGTCATTGAAGACTGGTTCGGGGTCTACTGAGGGAGTCCTGGACTAAGGGGTCCTCGGACGTCCGGCCTGTTAGCCATTGGCCGGACTGATGGGCTGTGAAGACACGAAGACCGAAGACTGCACCCGTGTCCGGATGAGAGTCTCCTTGGCATGGAAGGCAAGCTTGGCAACCAAATATGTAAATTCATTTCTTTGTAACCGACCTTGTGTGACACTAGATACTCCCGGTGTCTATAAAAACCGAAGGACTTAGTCCGGAGGGAATACTGATTACCATAGCCATACCAGCTAGACCTCTAGGGTTTAGCCATTACGATCTCGAGGTAGATCAACTCTTGTAATACTCGTATTCATCAATATCAATCAAGCCGTACGTAGGGTATTACCTCCATAGAGAGGGCCCGAACCTGGGTAAACATCATGTTCCCTGTCTCCTGTAACCATCGAACTTAGACACACAGTTCGGGACCCCCTACCCGAGATCCGCCGGTTTTGACACTGACACCTATGCTTGTAGTTCAAATTTTAATTATGCACATTAAATGCGTAGAAACTCAATTAATGTATAAAAAATGCGAAACAAACTCGAAATAATTCCAAAATTAAGCACGGTACTTCTATTTGGTCTAATCTGCCTATGTAAAAAAATTAAGCCGGGAGAAGGCACTGTACGTATGTCGTTTCGCACACGGAGGTAACACGTTCCCTCTCGGAACCAGGAGCCTTCTTGAGGGAAGCTCCGGTTTGCAAGAAGCTTACACCAAAGCTTGTCCCAATTCGGCCAAAAATATTATCGCGGCATGTTGGTGCCATGTCATGACACCATGCCAAGTTTCATGATTTTCAGGCGTGTTTTGGATTTACAAGAATTAAAAAACCAAGTTTATCAATCTTTCTGGCCGAGCCACGACACCCAGATGTTTGAATTTCACTCCCATCTCGTGCATGGGACCTAGGAATTCACCCAAGGACACACATGTGATTTTTCAAACAACTTTGGTGCACTGGAGCATGTGCTTGTAGTTCAAATTTGAATTATGCATATTAAATCCGCAAAAACTCAATTAATGTTTAAAAAGGTGAAATGAAAACAGAATAATTCCAAAATTTTGCAGGGTACTTCTATTTGGTCTAATATGCCTGTGTAAAAAAATTAAGGTGAGAGAAGGCAGTGTACGTATGTCGTTTCGCACACGAAGGTGACACGTTCCCTCTCAGAACAAGGAGCCTTCTTGAGGGAAGCTCCAGTTTGCAAGAAGCTTACACCAAAGCTTGTCCTAATTCGGCCAAAAATATTACCACAACATGTTGGTGCCATGTCATGACACCATGCCAAGTTCCATGATTTTCAGGCGTGTATTGGATTTACAGGAATTAAAAAAACAAGTTTCTCAATCTTTCCGGTCGAGCGACGACGCCCAGATGTTTGAATTTCACTCCCATCTCTTGCATGGGACCTAGAAATTCACCCAAGCACACACATGTGATTTTTGAAACAACTTTGGTGCACTGGAGCATGTGCTTATAGTTCAAATTTGAATTATGCACATTAAATGCACAGAAACTCAATTAATGTATAAAAAAGGCCAAACAAACTGGAATTATTCCAAAATTTAGCACGGTACTTATATTTGGTCTAATGGGCCTGTGTAAAAAACTAAGGCGGGAGAAGGGAGTGCACATATGTTGTTTCGCACACAGAGGTGACACATTCCCTCTCGGAACCACGAGCCTTCTTGAGGGAAGCTCAGTTTGCAAGAAACTTACACCAAAGCTTGTCCCAATTCGGCCAAAAATATTACCGCAGCATGTTGGTGCCATGTCATGACACCATGCCAAGTTTCATGATTTTTAGGCGTGTTTTGGATCTACAAGAATTAAAAAACCAAGTTTCTCAATCTTTCTGGCCGAGCCACGATACCCAGATGTGTGAATTTCACCCCCATCTCTTGCATGGGACCTAGATATTCACCACAGGACCCACATATGATTTTTCAAACAACTTTGGTGCACTGGAGCATGTGCTTGTATTTCAAATTTGAATTATGCACACTAAATGCGCAGAAACTCAATTAATGTATAAAAAAGGCCAAACGAACCCGGAATAATTCCAAAATTAAGCACGGTACTTCTATTTAGTCTAATCTGCATGTGTAAAAACATTAAGGTGGGAGAAGGTAGTGTACGTATGTCATTTGGCACACGGAGGTGACACGTTCCCTCTCGGAACCACGAGCCTTCTTGAGGGAAGCTCCGCTTTGCAACAAGCTTACACCAAGGCTTGTCCCAATTCGGCCAAAACACTACCGCAGTATTTTGGTGCCATGTCATGCCACCGTGCCAAGTTTCATGATTTTCAGGCATGTTTTGAATTTACGGGAATTAAAAAACCAAGTTTCTCAATCTTTCCAGCCGAGCCACGACACCCAGATGTTTGAATTTCACTCCCATCTCTTGCATGGGACCGAGAAATTCACCCAAGGACACACATGTGATTTTTCAAACAACTTTGGTGCACTGGAGCCTATGCTTGTAGTTCTAATTTAAATTATGCACAATAAATGCACAACAACTCAATTAATGTATAAAAAAGGCCAAACGAACCGGGTTTAATTCCAAAATTTAGCACGACACTACTATTTGGTCTAATCTGCCTGTGTAAAAAAATTAAGGCGGGAGAAGGCAGTGTACGTATGTCGTTTCGCACACGGAGGTGACACGTTCCCTCTCGGAACCATGAACCTTCTTTAGGGAAGCTCCGGTTTGCAAGAAGCTTACACCAAAGCTTGTCCCAATTCGGCCAAAAATATTACCGCAGCATGTTGGTGCCATGTCATGACACCATGCCAAGTTTCATGATTTTCAGGCGTGTTTTGGATTTACAGGAATTAATAAGCCAAGTCTCTCAATCTTTCCGGCCAAGCTACGACGCCCGGATGTTTGAATTTCACTGCCATCTCTTGCATGGGAAATAGAAATTCACCCAAGGACACACATGTGATTTTTCAAACAACTTTGGTGCACTGGAGCATGTGCTTGTAGGTCAAATTTGAGTTATAAACATTAAATGCACAGAAACTCAATTAATGTACGAAAAAGGCCAAACGAACCAAGAATAATTCCAAAATTTAGCACGATACGTCTATTTGGTCTATTCTGCCTGTGTAGAAATATTAAGGCGGGAGAAGGCACTGTACGTATGTTGTTTCGTACACGGAGGTGACACGTTCCCTCTTTGAACTACGAGCCTTCTTGAGGCAAGCTCCGGTTTGCAAGAAGCTTACACCAAAGCTTGTCCCAATTCGGCCAAAAATATTACCGCAGCATGTTGGTGCCATGTCATGAGACCATGCCAAGTTTCATGATTTCAGGCATGTTTTGGATTTACAAGAATTAATAAGCCAAGTTTCTCAATCCTTCCGGCCGAGCCACGACACCCAGATGTTTGAATTTCACTCCCATCTCTTGCATGGGACCTACAAATTCACCCTAGGACACACATGTGATTTTTCAAACAACTTTGGTGGACTGGAGCATGTGCTTGTAGTTCAAATTTGAGATATGCACATTAAATGCTCAGAAACTCAATTATACAAAAAAGGCCAAACGAACCCGGAATAATTGCAAAATTTAGCATGGTAGTTCTATTTGGTCTAATCTGCCTATGTAAAAAAATTAAGCCGGGAGAAGGCACTGTACGTATGTCGTTTCGCACACGGAGGTAACACGTTCCCTCTCGGAACCAGGAGCCTTCTTGAGGGAAGCTCCGGTTTGCAAGAAGCTTACACCAAAGCTTGTCCCAATTCGGCCAAAAATATTACCGCAACATGTTGGTGCCATGTCATGACACCATGCCAAGTTTCATGATTTTCTGGCATGTTTTGGATTTACAGGAATTAAAAACCAAGTTTCTCAATCATTCCGGCCGAGCCACGATGCCCAGATGTTTGAATTTCACTCCCATCTCTTGCATGGGACCTAAAAATTCACCCAAGGACACACATGTGATTTCTTAAACAACTTTGGTGCACTGGAGCATGTGCTTGTAGTTCAAATTTTAATTATGCACCTTAAATGCGCAGAAACTCAATTAATGTATAAAAAGGCCAAACGAATCCGTAATAATTCCAAAATTTAGCACGATACTTCTATTTGGTCTAATCTGCCTGTGTAAAAAAATTAAGGCAGGAGAAGGCACTGTACGTATGTCATTTCGCAAACGGAGGTGACACGTTCCCTCTCGGAACTACGAGCCTTCTTGAGGCAAGCTCCGGTTTGCAAGAAGCTTACACCAAAGCTTGTCCCAATTCGTCCAAAAATATTACCGCAACATGTTGGTGCCATGTCATGACACCATGCCAAGTTTCATGATTTTGAGCCGTGTTTTGAATTTACAGGATTGAAAAAACCAAGTTTCTCAATCTTTCAGGCCGAGCCACGACGCCCAAATGTTTGAATTTCAATCCCATCTCTTGCATGAGACCTAGAAATTCACCCAAGGACACACATATGATATTTCAAACTACTTTGGTGCACTGGAGCATGTGCTTGTAGTTCAAATTTGAATTATGCACGTTAAATGTGCAGAAACTCAATTAATGTATAAAAAAGGCCAAACGATCCCGGAATACTTCCAAAATTTAGCACGGTACTTCTATTTGGTCTAATCTGCCTGTGTAGAACAATTAAGGCGGGAGAAGGCCGTGTACGTATGTTGTTTCCCACACGGAGGTGACACGTTCCCTGTCAGAACCACGAGCCTTCTTGAGGTAACCTCCGGTTTGCAAGAAGCTTACACCAAATCTTGTCCCAATTCGGCCAAAAAAATACCGCAGCATGTTGGTGTCATGTCATGACACCATGCCAATTTTCATGATTTTCAGGCTTCTTTTGGATTTATAGAAATTAAAAAACAAAGTTTCTCAATCTTTCCGGCCGAGCCACGACGCCCAGATGTTTGAATTTCACTCCCATCTCTTGCATGGGACCTAGAAATTCACCCAAGGACACACTTGTGATTTTTCAAACAACTTTGGTGCACTGGAGCATGTGCTTGTAGTTTAAATTTGAGTTATGCACACTAAATGAATAGAAACTCAATTAATGTATCAATAAAGGCCAAATGAACCCAGAATAGTTTAAAAATTAAGCACGGTACTTCTATTTGGTCTAATCTGCTTGTTTAAAAAAATAAGGCGGGAGAAGGCAGTGTACGGATGTTGTTTCGCACATGGAGGTGACACGTTCCCTCTCGGAACCACAAACTTTCTGGAGGGAAGCTCTGGTTTGCAAGAAGCTTACACCAAAGCTTGTCCCAATTCGGCCAAAAAAATTACCGCAGCATGTTGGTGCCATGTCATGACAACATGCTAAGTTTCATGATTTTCAGCTGTGTTTTGGATTTACAGGAACTAAAAAACCAAGTTTCTCAATCTTTCCGGCTGAGCCACGACGCCCAGATGTTTGAATTTCACTCCCATCTCTTGCATGGGACCTAGAAATTCGCCCAAGGACAGACATGTGATTTTTCAAACCACTTTGGTGCACTTGAGCATGTGCTTGTAGTTCAAATTTGAATTATGCACATTAAATGCGCAGAAACACAAGTAATGTATAAAGAAGGCCAAACGTACGCGGAATAATTCCAAAATTTATCATGGTACTTCTATTTGGTCTAATCTGCCTCTATAAAAAAATTAAGGCGGGAGAAGGTGGTGTATTTATGTTGTTTCGCACACGGAGATGACACGTTCCCTCTCGGAACCACGAGCCTTCTTGAGGGAAGCTCTGGTTTGCCAGAAGCTTATACCAAAGCTTGTCCCAATTCGGCAAAAAATATTACCGCAGCATGTTGGTGCCATGTCATGATACCATGCCAAGTTTCATGATTTTCAGGCATGTTTTGGATTTACAGGAATTAAAAATCCAAGTTTCTCAATCTCTCTGGCCGAGCCACGACGCCCAAATGTTTGAATTTCACTCCCATCTCTTGCATGGGACCTAGAAATTCACCCAAGGACACACATGTTATTTTTCAAACAACTTCGGTGCACTGGAGCATGTGCTTGCAGTTCAAATTTGAATTATGCACATTAAATGCACAGAAACTCAATTAATGTATAAAAAGGCCAAACGAACCCAAAATAATTCCAAAATTTAGCACGGTACTTCTATTTGGTCTAATATGCCTGTGCAAAAAAAATTAAGGCGGGAGAATGAAGTATACGTATGTTGTTTCACACGGAGGTGACATGTTACTTCTTGGAACTACGAGCCTTCTTGAGGCAAGCTCCGGTTTGCAAGAAGCTTAGACCAAAGCTTGTCCCAATTCGGCCAAAAGTATTACCGCATCATGTTGGTGCCATGTCATGACACCATGCCAAGTTTCATGATTTTCTGGCGTGTTTTGGATTTACAGGAATTAAAAACCAAGTTTCTCAATCGTTCCGGCCGAGCCACGATGCCCTGATGTTTGAATTTCACTCCCATCTCTTGCATGGGACCTAAAACTTCACCCAAGGACACACATGTGATTTTTCAAACAACTTTGGTGCACTGGAGCATGTGCTTGTAGTTCAAATTTTAATTATGCACCTTAAATGCGCAGAAACTCAATTAATGTATAAAAAGGCCAAACGAACCCGTAATAATGCCAAAATTTAGCATGATACTTCTATTTGGTCTAATCTGCCTGTGTAAAAAAATTAAGGCAGGAGAAGGCACTGTACGTATGTCATTTCGCAAATGGAGGTGACACGTTCCCTCTCGGAACTACGAGCCTTCTTGAGGCAAGCTCCGGTTTGCAAGAAGCTTACACCATAGCTTGTCCCAATTCGGCCAAAAATATTACCGCAGCATGTTGGTGCCATGTCATGACACCATGCCAAGTTTCATGATTTTGAGGCGTGTTTTGAATTTACAAGATTTAAAAAACCAAGTTTCTCAATCTTTCAGGCCGAGCCACGACGCCCAAATGTTTGAATTTCAATCCTATCTCTTGCATGAGACCTAGAAATTCACCCAAGGACACACATATGATTTTTCAAACTACTTTGGTGCACTGGAGCATGTGCTTGTAGTTCAAATTTGAATTATGCACGTTAAATGTGCAGAAACTCAATTAATGTATAAAAAAGGCCAAACGATCCCGGAATACTTCCAAAATTTAGCACGGTACTTCTATTTGGTCTAATCTGCCTGTGTAGAACAATTAAGGCGGGAGAAGGCTGTGTACGTATGTTGTTTCCCACACGGAGGTGACACGTTTCCTCTCGGAACCACGAGCCTTCTTGAGGTAACCTCCGGTTTGCAAGAAGCTTACACCAAATCTTGTCCCAATTCGACCAAAAAAATACCGCAGCATGTTGGTGTCATGTCATGACACCATGCCAATTTTCATGATTTTCAGGCTTCTTTTGGATTTATAGAAATTAAAAAACAAAGTTTCTCAATCTTTCCGGCCGAGCCACGACGCCCAGATGTTTGAATTTCACTCCCATCTCTTGAATGGGACCTAGAAATTCACCCAAGGACACACTTGTGATTTTTCGAACAACTTTGGTGCACTGGAGCATGTGCTTGTAGTTTTAATTTGAGTTATGCACACTAAATGAACAAAAACTCAATTAATGTATCAATAAAGGCCAAATGAACCCGGAATAGTTCAAAAATTAAGCACGGTACTTCTATTTGGTCTAAGCTGCTTGTTTAAAAAAATAAGGCGGGAGAAGGCAGAGTACGGATGTTGTTTCGCATATGGAGGTGACACGTTCCCTCTCGGAACCACAAACTTTCTAGAAGGATGCTCTGGTTTGCAAGAAGCTTACACCAAAGCTTGTCCCAATTCGGCCAAAAATATTACCGCAGCATGTTGGTGCCATGTCATGACACCATGCCAAGTTTCATGATTTTGAGGCGTGTTTTGAATTTACAGGATTTAACAAACCAAGTTTCTCAATCTTTCAGGCCGAGCCACGACGCCCAAATGTTTGAATTTCAATCCCATCTCTTGCATGAGACCTAGAAATTCACCCAAGGACACACATATGATTTTTCAAACTACTTTGGTGCACTGGAGCATGTTCTTGTAGTTGAAATTTGAATTATGCACGTTAAATGTGCAGAAACTCAATTAATGTATAAAAAAGGCCAAACGATCCCGGAATACTTCCAAAATTTAGCACGGTACTTCTATTTGGTCTAATCTGCCTGTGTAGAACAATTAAGGCGGGAGAAGGCTGTGTACGTATGTTGTTTCCCACACGGAGGTGACACGTTCCCTCTCAGAACCACGAGCCTTCTTGAGGTAACCTCCGGTTTGCAAGAAGCTTACACCAAATCTTGTCCCAATTCGGCCAAAAAAATACCGCAACATGTTGGTGTCATGTCATGACACCATGCCAATTTTCATGATTTTCAGGCTTCTTTTGGATTTATAGAAATTAAAAAACAAAGTTTCTCAATCTTTCCGGCCGAGCCACGACGCCCAGATGTTTGAATTTCACTCCCATCTCTTGCATGGGACCTAGAAATTCACCCAAGGACACACTTGTGATTTTTCAAACAACTTTGGTGCACTGGAGCATGTGCTTGTAGTTTTAATTTGAGTTATGCACACTAAATGAACAGAAACTCAATTAATGTATCAATAAAGGCCAAATGAACCCGGAATAGTTCAAAAAATTAAGCACGGTACATCTATTTGGTCTAAGCTGCTTGTTTAAAAAAATAAGGCGGGAGAAGGCAGAGTACGGATGTTGTTTCGCACATGGAGGTGACACGTTCCCTCTCGGAACCACAAACTTTCTAGAAGGAAGCTCTGGTTTGCAAGAAGCTTACACCAAAGCTTGTCCCAATTCGGCCAAAAAAAATTACCGCAGCATGTTGGTGCCATGTCATGACAACATGCTAAGTTTTATGATTTTCAGCCGTGTTTTGGATTTACAGGAACTAAAAAACCAAGTTTCTCAATCTTTCCGGCTGAGCCACGACGCCCAGATGTTTGAATTTCACTCCCATCTCTTGCATGGGACCTAGAAATTCGCCCAAGGACACACATGTGATTTTTCAAACCACTTTGGTGCACTTGAGCATGTGCTTGTAGTTCAAATTTGAATTATGCACATTAAATGCGCAGAAACTCAATTAATGTATAAAGAAGGCCAAACGTACCCGTTATAATTCCAAAATTTATCATGGTACTTCTATTTGGTCTAATCTGCCTCTATAAAAAAATTAAGGCGGGAGAAGGCGGTGTATTTATGTTGTTTCGCACACGGAGATGACACGTTCCCTCTCGGAACCACGAGCCTTCTTGAGGGAAGCTCAGGTTTGCCAGAAGCTTATACCAAAGCTTGTCCCAATTCGGCGAAAATTTTTACCGCAGCATGTTGGTGCCATGTCATGATACCATGCCAAGTTTCATGATTTTCAGGCGTGTTTTGGATTTACAAGAATTAAAAATCCAAGTTTCTCAATCTCTCTGGCCGAGCCACGACGCCCAAATGTTTGAATTTCACTCCCATCTCTTGCATGGGACCTAGAAATTCACCCAAGGACACACATGTGATTTTTCAAACAACTTCGGTGCACTGGAGCATCTGCTTGTAGTTCAAATTTGAATTATGCACATGAAATGCACAGAAACTCAATTAATGTTTAAAAAGGCCAAACGAACCCGAAATAATTCAAAAATTTAGCACGGTACTTCTATTTGGTCTAATATGCCTGTGCAAAAAAAAATTAAGGCGGGACAATGAAGTATACGTATGTTGTTTCACACGGAGGTGACATGTTACCTCTTGGAACTACGAGCCTTCTTGAGGCAAGCTCCGGTTTGCAAGAAGCTTAGACCAAAGCTTGTCCCAATTCGGCCAAAAATATTACCGCATCATGTTGGTGCCATGTCATGACACCATGCCAAGTTTCATGATTTTCTGGCGTGTTTTGGATTTACAGGAATTAAAAACCAAGTTTCTCAATCGTTCGGCCGAGCCACGATGCCCTGATGTTTGAATTTCACTCCCATCTCTTGCATGGGACCTAAAACTTCACCCAAGGACACACATGTGATTTTTCAAACAACTTTGGTGCACTGGAGCATGTGCTTGTAGTTCAAATTTTAATTATGCACCTTAAATGCGCAGAAACTCAATTAATGTATAAAAAGGCCAAACGAACCCGTAATAATTCCAAAATTTAGCACGATACTTCTATTTGGTCTAATCTGCCTGTGTAAAAAAATTAAGGCAGGAGAAGGCACTGTACGTATGTCATTTCGCAAGTGGAGGTGACACGTTCCCTCTCGGAACTACGAGCCTTCTTGAGGCAAGCTCCGGTTTGCAAGAAGCTTACACCAAAGCTTGTCCCAATTCGGCCAAAAACATTACCGCAGCATGTTGGTGCCATGTCATGACACCATGCCAAGTTTCATGATTTTGAGGCGTGTTTTGAATTTACAGGATTTAAAAAACCAAGTTTCTCAATCTTTCAGATCGAGCCACGACGCCCAAATGTTTGAATTTCAATCCCATCTCTTGCATGAGACCTAGAAATTCACCCAAGGACACACATATGATTTTTCAAACTACTTTGGTGCACTGGAGCATGTGCTTGTAGTTCAAATTTGAATTATGCACGTTAAATGTGCAGAAACTCAATTAATGTATAAAAAAGGCCAAACGATCCCGGAATACTTCCAAAATTTAGCACGGTACTTCTATTTGGTCTAATCTGCCTGTGTAGAACAATTAAGGCGGGAGAAGGCTCTGTACGTATGTTGTTTCCCACACGGAAGTGACACGTTCCCTCTCGGAACCACGAGCCTTCTTGAGGTAACCTCCGGTTTGCAAGAAGCTTACACCAAATCTTGTCCCAATTCGGCCAAAAAAATACCGCAGCATGTTGGTGTCAAGTCATGACACCATGCCAATTTTCATGATTTTCAGGATTCTTTTGGATTTATAGAAATTAAAAAACAAAGTTTCTCAATCTTTCCGGCCGAGCCACGACGCCCAGATGTTTGAATTTCACTCCCATCTCTAGCATGGGACCTAGAAATTCACCCAAGGACACACTTGTGATTTTTCAAACAACTTTGGTGCACTGGAGCATGTGCTTGTAGTTTTAATTTGAGTTATGCACACTAAATGAACAGAAACTCAATTAATGTATCAATAAAGGCCAAATGAACCCGGAATAGTTCAAAAAATTAAGCACGGTACTTCTATTTGGTCTAAGCTGCTTGTTTAAAAAAATAAGGCGGGAGAAGGCAGAGTACGGATGTTGTTTCGCACATGGAGGTGACACGTTCCCTCTCGGAACCACAAACTTTCTAGAAGGAAGCTCTGGTTTGCAGGAAGCTTACACCAAAGCTTGTCCCAATTTGGCCAAAAAAATTACCGCAGCATGTTGGTGCCATCTCATGACAACATGCTAAGTTTCATGATTTTCAGCCGTGTTTTGGATTTACAGGAACTAAAAAACCAAGTTTCTCAATCTTTCCGGCTGAGCCACGACGCCCAGATGTTTGAATTTCACTCCCATCTCTTGCATGGGACCTAGAAATTCGCCCAAGGACACACATGTGATTTTTCAAACCACTTTGGTGCACTTGAGCATGTGCTTGTAGTTCAAATTTGAATTATGCACATTAAATGCGCAGAAACTCAATTAATGTATAAAGAGGGCCAAACGTACCTGTTATAATTCCAAAATTTATCATGGTACTTCTATTTGGTCTAATCTGCCTCTATAAAAAAATTAAGGAGGGAGAAGGCGGTGTATTTATGTTGTTTCGCACACGGAGATGACACGTTCCCTCTCGGAACCACGAGCCTTCTTGAGGGAAGCTCAGGTTTGCCAGAAGCTTATACCAAAGCTTGTCCCAATTCGGCGAAAATTTTTACCGCAGCATGTTGGTGCCATGTCATGATACCATGCCAAGTTTCATGATTTTCAGGCGTGTTTTGGATTTACAAGAATTAAAAATCCAAGTTTCTCAATCTCTCTGGCCGAGCCACGACGCCCAAATGTTTGAATTTCACTCCCATCTCTTGCATGGGACCTAGAAATTCACCCAAGGACACACATGTGATTTTTCAAACAACTTCGGTGCACTGGAGCATCTGCTTGTAGTTCAAATTTGAATTATGCACATGAAATGCACAGAAACTCAATTAATGTTTAAAAAGGCCAAACGAACCCGAAACAATTCCAAAATTTAGCATGGTACTTCTATTTGGTCTAATATGCCTGTGCAAAAAAAATTAAGGCGAGAGAATGAAGTATACGTATGTTGTTTCACACGGAGGTGACATGTTCCCTCTTGGAACTACGAGCCTTCTTGAGGCAAGCTCCGGTTTGCAAGAAGCTTAGACCAAAGCTTGTCCCAATTCGGCCAAAAATATTACCGCATCATGTTGGTGCCATGTCATGACACCATGCCAAGTTTCATGATTTTCAGGCGTGTTTTGGATTTACAGGAATTAAAAAAACGAAGTTTTTCTCAATCTTTCCGCCGGAGCCACGATGCCCAGATGTTTGAATTTCACTCCCATCTCTTGCATGGGACCTAGAAATTCACCCAAGGACACACATGTGATTTTTCAAACAAGTTTGTTGCACTGGAGCATGTGCTTGTAGTTCAAATTTGAATTATGCACATTAAATGCACAGAAACTCAACTAATGTATAAAAAAGGCCAAACGATCCCAGAACAATTCCAAAATTTAGCACGGTACTTCTATTTAGTCTAATCCGCCTATGCAAAAAAATTAAGGCGGGAAAAGGCAGTGTACGAATGTTGTTTTGCACATGGAGGTGACACGTTCCCTCTCGGAACCACGATCCTTCTTGAGGGAAGCTCTGGTTTGCAAAAATCTTACACCAAATCTTGTCCCAATTCGGCCAAAAAAATTATCCCAGCATGTTGGTGCCATGTCATGACACCATGCCAAGTTTCATGATTTTCAGGCATCTTTTGGATTTACAGGAATTTAAAAGCAAAGTTTCTCAATCTTTTCGGTCGAGCCACGACGCCTAGATGTTTGAATTTCACTCCCATCTCTTGCATGGGACCTAGGAATTCACCCAAGGACACACATGTTAATTTTCAAACAAGTTTGGTGCACCGGAGCATGTTCTTGTAGTTCAAATTTGAATTATGCGCATTAAATGAACAAAAACTCAATTAATGTATAAAAAAGGCCAAATGAACCCGGAATAATTCCAAAATTTAGCATGGTACTTCTATTTGGTCTAATCTACCAGTGTAAAAAAATTAAGGTGGGAGAAGGTGGTATACGTATGTCGTTTCGCACACGGAGGTGACATGTTCCCTCTTGGAACCACGAGCCTTCTTTAGGGAAGCTCCGACTGGCAAGAATCTTACACCAAATCTTGTCCCAATTCGGCCAAAAAAATTACCGTAGCATGTTGGTGCCATGTCATGACACCATGCCAAGTTTCATGATTTTCAGGCATGTTTTGGATTTACAGGAATTAAAAAGCAAAGTTTCTCAATCTTTCCGTCGAGCCACGACGCCCCGATGTTTGAGTTTCGCACCCATCTCTTGCGTGGGACCTAGAAATTCACCCAAGGACACACATGTGATTTTTCAAACAACTTTGGAGCACTGGAGGATGTGCTTGTAGTTCAAATTTGAATTATGCTCATTAAATGCGCAGAAGCTCAATTAATGTATAAAAAAGGTGAAACGAACCCGGAATAATTCCAAATTTTAGCACGGTACTTCTATTTGGTCTAACCTGCCTATGTAAAAAAATTAAGGCAGGAGAAGGCAGTGTACATATGTCCTTACACACACGGAGGTGACATGTTCCCTCTCGGAACCACGAGCCTTCTTGAGGGAAGCTCTGGTTTGCAAGAAGCTTACACCAAGGCTTGTCCCAATTCGGCCAAAAAAATTACCGCAGCATGTTAGTGCCATGTCATGACACCATACCAAGTTTCATGATTTTTGGGCTTGTTTTGAATTTATAGGAATTAAAAAACCAAGTTTCTCAATCTTTCTGGCCGAGCCACGATGCCCAGATGTGTGAATTTCACTCCCATATCTTGCATGGGCCCTAGAAATTCACCCAAGGAAACACATGCGATTTTTCAAACAACTTTGGTGCACTGGAGCATGCGCTTGTAGTTCAAATATGAATTATGCACATTAAATGCGTAGAAACTCAATTGATGTATAGAAAGGCCAAACGAACCCGGAATAATTCCAAAATTTAGTACGATACTTCTATTTTGTCTAATATGCCTGTGTAAAAAATCAAGGCAGGAGAAGGCAGTGTACGTATGTCTTTCGCACACGGAGTGACACGTTCCCTCTCGGAACCACGAGCCTTCTTGAGGGAAGCTCCGGTTTGTAAGAAGCTTACACCAAAGATTGTCCCAATTCGGCCAAAAATATTAACACAATGTGTTGGTGCCATGTCATGACACCATGCCAAGTTTCATGATTTTCAGGCGTGTTTTGGATTTACAGGAATTAAAAAACGAAGTTTCTAATTCTTTCCGGCCTAACCACGACGCCCAGATGTTTGAATTTCACTCCCATCTCTTGCATGGGACCTAAAAATTCACCTCATGACACACATGTGATTTTTCAAACAACTTTGGTGCACTGGAGCATGTGCTTGTAGTTCAAATTTGATTTATGCACATTAAATGCAGAGAAACTCAATTAATGTATAAAAAGGCCAAACAAACCCGGAATAATTCCAAAATTTAGCATGGTACTTCTATTTGGTCTAATCTGCCTGTGTAAAAAAATCAAGGCGGGAGAAGGCAGTGTACGTATGTCGTTTCGCACACGGAGGTGACACTTTCCCTCTCGGAACCACGAGCCTTCTTGAGGGAAGCTCCGGTTTGCAAGAAGCTTACACCAAAGCTTGTCCCAATTCGGCCAAAAATATTACCGCAACATGTTGGTGCCATGTCATGACACCATGCCAAGTTTCATGATTTTCAGGCGTGTTTTGGATTTATAGGATTTAAAAAACCAAGTTTCTCAATCTTTCCGGACGAGCTACGACACCTAGATGTGTGAATTTCACTCCCATCTCTTGCATGGGCCCTAGAAATTCACCCAAGGACACACATGCTATTTTTCAAACAAGTTTGCCGCACTAGAGCATGCGCTTGTAGTTCAAATTTGAATTGTACACATTAAATGCGCAGAAACTCAATTAATGTATAAAAAAGGCGAAACGAACCCGGAATAATTCCAAAATTTATCACGGTACTTCTATTTTGTCTAATCTGGCTGTGTAAAAAAATCAAGGCGGGAGAAGGCAGTGTACGTATGTCATTTCGCACACGGAGGTGACACGTTCCCTCTCGGAACCACGAGCCTTCTTGAGGGAATGTCTGGTTTGCAAGGAACTTACAATAAGGGTTGTCCAAATTCGGCCAAAAAAATTACCGCAACATGTTGGTGCCATGTCATGACACCATGCCAAGTTTCATGATTTTCAGGCATGTTTTGGATTTACAGGAATTAAAAAACCAAGTTTCTCAATCTTTCCGGCCGAGCCACGACACCCAGATGTGTGAATTTCACTCCCATCTCTTGCATGGGCCCTAGAAATTCACCAAAGGACACACATGCGATTTTTCAAACAACTTTGGTGCACTGGAGCATGTGCTTGTAGTTCAAATTTGAATTATGCACATTAAATGCGCAGAAACTCAATTAATGTATAAAAAAGGCCAAACGAACCCGGAATAATTCCAAAACTTAGCACGGTACTTCTATTTGGTCTAATCTGGCTGTGTAAAAAAATTAAGGCAGGAGAAGGCAGTGCACGTATGTCGTTTCGCACACGGAGGTGACACGTTCCCTCTCAGAACCACGAGCCTTCTTGAGGGAAGCTCTGGTTTGCAAGAAGCTTACACCAAGGGTTGTCCCAATTCGGCCAAAAAAATTATCGCAGCATGTTGGTGCCATGTCATGACACCATGCCAAGTTTCATGATTTTCAGGCTTGTTTTGGATTTCCAGGAATTAAAAAACCAAGTTCCTCAATCTTTCCGGACGAGCCACGACTCCCAGATGTGTGAATTTCACTCCCATCTCTTGCATGGGCCCTAGAAATTCACCCAAGGACACACATGCGATTTTTCAAACAACTTTGGTGCACTGGAGCATGTGCTTGTAGTTCAAATTTGAATTATGCACATTAAATGGGCGGAAACTCAATTAAGGTATAAAAAAGGCCAAACGAACCCGGAATAATTCCAAAATTTAGCACGGTACTTCTATTTGGTATAATCTGCCTATTTAAAAAAAATTAAGGCGGGATAAGGCAGTGTACGTATGTCGTTTCGCACACGGAGGTGACACGTTCCCTCTCGGAACCACGAGCCTTCTTTAGGGAAGCTCCGGTTTGCAAGAAGCATACACCAAGGCTTGTCCCAATTTGGCCAAAAAAACTATCGCAGCATGTTGGTGCCATGTCATGACGCCATGCCAAGTTTCATGATTTTCAGGCGTGTTTTGGATTTACAGGAATTAAAAAACCAAGTTTCTCAATCTTTCCGGCCAAGCCACGATGCCCAGATGTCTTAATTTCACTCCCATCTCTTGCGTGGGACCTAGAATTTCACCCAAGGACAAACATGTGATTTTTCAAACAACTTTGGTGCACTGGAGCCTATGCTTGTTCTTCCAATTTGAATTATGCACATTAAATTCGCAGAAACTCAATTAATGTATAAAGAAGGCCAAACAAACCTGGAATAGTTCCAAAATTTAGCACGGTACTTCTATTTGGTCTAATCTGCCTGTGTAAAAAATTAAGGCGGGAGAAGGCAGTGGACGTATGTCGTTTCGCACACGGAGGTGACACGTTCCCACTCGGAACTATGAGCCTTCTTGACGGAAGCTCCGGTTTGCAAGAAACTTACACCAAAGCTTGTCCCAATTCGGCCAAAAATATTACCGCAGCATGTTGGTGCGATGTCATGTGACCATGCCAAGTTTCATGATTTTCATGATTTTCGTGCTGAATGTTTTGATATATTATACGTTTTTTTTCCGACATCGTATGCAAAAGTTATAGCCGTTTTACATTTTCCCTACACTTTTTGCAAAACATGTCCAAATTTAAGTTTTCAAATTTTCCTAACTAGTAGATGTAGTAATATAACTACCTCTTGAAGGATTTTATTTTTTGAAGTTTTTATCATTTTCTTTTGATTTTTTCAGAACTGAAATGGCGACACATGGGGGGGTAGAGTTTGAAAATTGCCCTATAGTGCCGGGTTGTGTCACAAACCGGTACTATAGGTCAGACCCCTTTAGAACCGGTTGGTGGCACAAACCGGTACTAAAGGTTAGCCCTTTAGTACCGGTTTGTGACACGAACCGGTACTAAAGGTGATCGTGGGGCCCCGGCCAGACGCCAGCCTGGCATCACCCCTTTAGTACCGGTTCGTGGCACGAACCGGTACTAAAGGTTCAACACGAACCGGCATTAATGCATAGCCGTTCGAACCGGCATTTATGGTACCATTAGTACCGGGCTAAAATCAAACTGGCACTAATGTGTCTCACATTAGGTCCTTTTTCTACTAGTGTCAAAAACTTCATCCTCTATACTGTCCAACAGGCGGTCTAATTTAGAATAATGTTGGGAGTATCTAGCAGCCACCTCTACTTGGCCATATACTAAACTAACGGGAATTTCTTCCCCATTTGACCCTAGCGGTCCGACCTGGGCCATGTGATTCCGATCTAGCTTGGTATATCGTGTTTTTACCATGGCCCAGGCCTCCCGCGCACCCTCTCGGCAGGCCGATATCTTCCATAGTCGGATGCGCTGCCACGCTCCCTTGAACAGCTCTACAAGCTTCTCCATACTCCCAGGAGGGGAGTCGGATGGCCATAAGGCCTTGGCCACACTCTGCATTGCCTGCCGAGCTTGCTTGTGCAACTGCGACAACCCTTGCAGAAGATCACTTGACGATCCGGACACCTCCTCTTCGGGACCGCCCGTCAATATACCTGGAATCACATCTATATCAGCTACTTTTACTTCCAAACTGTTATAAGGTAAATACGGCCACATACTGAATATGCCGCCTCGCAGTTTTTGTTCCCCTTCACAGAGTCTGCCAGCTGGGCCCGTACATCTTTTAGTTCTTCGCGCATATGGGTGTTCGCTTCTTGGAGCTTGTTTTTCTCCTGCACGACTTTGTTAGCACACGATCACCCGCTGCTAGTAGTTTTTTGGCTCTATGTTCTCCGCTTTGAGCGGCATCCAGCTGTTCTTGCAGTTGGTCTAATGATCCCATAAAAAGGTAAGAAACTAAGTTAGCATTATCAGTGTACCATTATGTTTTCTCGATGGAGGGAAACATTACCAGGGGATGCCTTCTTGGATTTTTCCAGTTCGGCATTGGCAGTAGTTAGCTAGCTTTGACACTTTTCTAGTTCCTGAGCTAACAGGGTGTTCTTATCTATAAGCACCTTGTTATAAATTGATCCTTAAATTAGTTGTATCAACTAATTTAAGTCTCGGGGGCTACTGGTATATGCTTATTAAATCTACGCTTACCTGCACATCTTTTAAATGCTGCTTTGTGGCTCTGTTAAGCCCATCTCGAGTAGCTCGGATATATGCATCAGCCAAGCTGAAGGCATTAAATGCCTCTTCTGAAAAGCTAGGGTCTTGTAAAACGGCCCTACGGCGCCGATGATTCATGGCGCTCTCCACTTTCGAGTTGGTGACGGATACATCATCCAAATCCTCGGCTGGAGGAGAGTCCTGTGTCACCCCCGCATCAGCCCCCGTCTTCGTGGTAGGATTTGGATCCTGGCTATGGGAAGTATGGCCGGCCAGACCCTCGGATATAGTCTGGCACACCTTTTTCCTGATATAGGATAAAACGGAAAGGTCACAGTTGGATGTGACTGCCAAGGTGCATATTAGCAAATTCATACCTCTTTGATGAAGACTCGGCCGTATCTTTGTTTGCCTTCCTCTTCGAAAGCTTTCCTGGTGTGGGGGACGCTCTCTTCGGAGATGCCCCCAGGGCAGCATGGCACGCCGAGCACCTCCCCTTTTGAGCACAGGACAGTACGGTGGGTAAGGAGGAATGAGAAAACTCTCCTGGACAAGGTATCTCTGGATTACTTACATGTGAAGCAGGAAGGAGGCCGGGATAATCGGTGATGATGGGTACATATGTACCATCATAGCTCATCTGATAGAGTATTCCATCCTTGAGCTCCACAAATATGTCCGGATCTTCCTCATATCCAGGATCAAGATCCCAGTTTCTATTCTCCGGCTGAGGGACAGGGTCATGGATCCCCTCGATAACCTTTCACCATTGCTGTTATAAGCGGATAAGATACTACCTGTCAAGAATGATTCAGGGACAAGAGTAAAATAGTGGAGCTGAAGCTTACCGAGCTGGGAGGATTATACATGGAAAATCCGTCTCGATGTTGGAGACAGGTGAACTCCTCTTTCTCCCCTTTATACAGCTCGACCAGTATTTTGGCCAGGGCGGTGGGGGTCTACGGGCCCTTCCGAGCATAGCATGACGCGTCGTCCTCCCCGTTATAATGCCACATGGGCAGCCCTTTGTATTGGAGTGGCTGGACCCCCTGTGCTATAGAGGTCGCCATTACCTCAACTATTGACAATCCGGACTGGGCAAACATCTTACTCTTGCCCAGCAGCAGGCTGATCTCTGCACTATCCTCTTCCTCGAGGCTCCAAGGACCAGCTATGGCGTTTCTTTAGCGGAGCACTTGAAAACTCGCGGAGGCCCATACAGACGCGGTCGGGTAGAGCGACATCGTCGATGTAGAACCATTCAGAATGCCACTCTTCGGAAGCTTTCTTCAGCGTGCCAGACAGGTATCCGGTCCCGACGATGGGCCACACATCGGCGCCTCCCACTTTAAAAATTGACCCACCTTGATTACGAGGGACAAGGCAGAACAGTCTCCTCCATAAATCGAAATGGGCCTCGCAGCCTATGAATAGCTCGCATAAAGCGACTTAACCCGCAATATGAAGGATTGAGGCGGGAGTGAGACTGGGCAGTTGGAGGCCGTAATACTCCAGCAGACCTCGGAGGAAGGGATGGATCAGAAATCCGACACCACTTAACAAGAAGAGGACAAAGCATACTCGCTCTCCCTGGACGGATTGGGGAAGTCCTCGGTTTGAGCCCCGCCCTTGAAGGACGTCATCCCTGCTCGTATGGGAAACAGGTCCGCGGGGGGAAGAAAGCCTTGTGTTTAAAGCTTTGCCAGCTGACTGTGGGATACGAAACATCTCTCCCAATCACCCTTCTTGGAACCATGGGGACCAGAGGAAGAGCCGGGAGCGCTAGCCATGTTGTGGTGGTTTTTCTTAGCAAGCTCTGAGGATTTTTTGTGGGGTGTGGAATGGATCTGAGATCTATTCTCTTTAAATAGGCACCTTTGTGGTACAGTCGGGGTGGTATATTCAAAAATACCCCGACCTCTCGCATTCGCTCGACACGTGGAAACTGAAGTTGTTGATGCACAGAAGCCGAGGAGTATAACATTAAATGGAAGGCCGGACACACTACTCGGAAGCCATCGGTGGATGAACCCACCTTGCAATGCCGAAGATAATCTATGTGCCAAACACCTGGCATTGAAGATTGGTTCGGGGGATTCTGAGGGAGTCCTGGACTAAGGGGTCCTCAGGCGTCCAGCCTGTTAGCCATTGGCCGGACTGATGGGCTGTGAAGACACGAAGACCGAAGACTGCACCCGTGTCCGGATGAGAGTCTCCTTGGCATGGAAGGCAAGCTTGGCGACCAAATATGTAAATTCATTTCTTTGTAACCGACCTTGTGTGACCCTAGATCCTCCCGGTGTGTATATAAACCGAAGGACTTAGTCCGAAGGGAATACTAATTACCATAGCCATACCAGCTAGACCTCTAGGGTTTAGCCATTACGATCACGAGGTAGATCAACTCTTGTAATACTCGTATTCATCAATATCAATCAAGCCGGACGTAGGGTATTACCTCCATAGAGAGGGCCCGAACCTGGGTAAACATCATGTTCCCTATCTCCTATAACCATCGACCTTAGACGCACAGTTCGGGACCCCCTACCTGAGATCCGCCAGTTTTAACACTGACACCTATGCTTGTAGTTCAAATTTGAATTATGCACATTAAATGCGTAGAAACTCAATTAATGTATAAAAAGGCCAAACGAACTCGGAATAATTCCAAAATTAAGCACGGTACTTCTATTTGGTGTAATCTGCCTATGTAAAAAAATTAAGGCGGGAGAAGGCAATGTACGTATGTCGTTTCGCACACGGAGGTGACACGTTCCCTCTCGGAACAACGAGCCTTCTTGAGGGAAGCTCCGGTTTGCAAGAAGCTTACACCAAAGCTTGTCCCAATTCGTCCAAAAAAATTGCCGCAGCATGTTGGTGCCATGTCATGACACCATGCCAAGTTTCATGATTTTCAGGCGTGTTTTGGATTTACAGGAATTAAAAACCAAGTTTCTCAATCTTTCCGGCCAAGCCACGATGCCCAGATGTTTGAATTTCACTCGCATTTCTTGCATGGGACCTAGAAATTCACCCAAGGACACACATGTGATTTTTCAGAGAGTTAAATACACTTTGGGTGCCTTTACTTGTCTAGTGCAGTCAGTTTGGTGCCCAAAGTTATAAAATACATAAAACTGGTGCTATAACTTGTCCTATTATGCAAATATGGTGCCTCCGTATGTATTCTAGTGTACACCATGCGTGTGTGGCATGGCTGCAAGACGTTGGCCCACACGTTAGTGGCAGGCATCCGGTGATGTGTTGGATGACTTGCGCATGAGTTTTTTTTCAGAAACCCCCTCCCCCCACATATTTTAATTAGCTATGTGGGAAAGACAAATGTAGGTCCCACATATCAGTATGATTAAATACATTAAATTTCCTGCACACTAGCCACCAGGCCGGATAATACTTTGTGACCAACTGTTCCCTGGAAAGCTATATAGCTCTTCTACCTTTCGCTATGCAATCCTCGTTATTACGCTTTTTTCAAGTTACCTTTATGTTTTTATGATATGTAAAATTTCTCATATAAAAATATAATAATTATCAATATGTCATTATTGTCTATTTAAATCTTTATTCTATTTTCGTTATTGTGTAGTTTAAATAGCTAAACATGAACATTTTTAAAAATAGTTCAACGTATATAATCAAATATTGTAAAAAAATAACTTTAGTCAGGACCACAAGCACGTAGATAGTGTGTATCTTCATTGTATTTTTAGAATACATAATTATTAAAAATTGACAAAATTGTATTATGAAAACTATTCGACGAGTATTAAAAATCAATGTGTATATTTTTTTTATAAATGTGTTAAAACATGTTAAACGTGTTTGTAGAAATGCAAGAATAATTTTACACAATAATTTTGTAATACATGTTGGACATCATTTTGAAATAGATGTTGTCAATATTTTGCATGCATGACGATCATTATTCGAAAAAAAGTTTACAATTTCTTAATACACCTATTTTTTAAAAGATACGTTGAACTTTTTTTTTGAAATGCACTAACACTTTCTTTAAGTTTATGGCAGTTGTAATATTTTCTTACATTTCTTTTTCTCAAACAGAAATAATAAACATGGAAAATACATGTACGGGCCCATAAGAGCGCCATATATTTAAATAAATATATAAGACGAACGTTTGAAGAGGTAAGTAGCGATGTGATATATAGTGTCTAGGTAAAATATGTTCACTAAGTAGAGTCTAACCTCGTGGTAATCTTCGGTGGGCTGTACAAATCGCGGCCCACTCCCAGCCAATGGTAATTGTAAAAATATGAGGGGTTCCTGTCAAAAATCCTCACGCGTGGGACATCCATCGCTCACCCACTAGCATGCCACAGGCAGAACATACACTGATACACCCGTATACGTGCATGAGGCACCGTATTTGCACCATAAGGACAAGTTATTGCACCAGTTTTGTGTATTTTGCAACTTTGGGCACCAAAATGACCGCACTGGACAAGTTAAGGTACCCGTAGTGTATTTAACTCTTTTTCAAACAACTTTGGTATACTGGAGCATGTTCTTGTAGTTCAAATTTGAATCATGCACATTAAATGCGCAGAAACTCAATTAATGTATAAAAAAGGCCAAACGAACCCGGAATGATTCCAAAATTTAGCAAGGTACTTCTATTTGGTCTAATCTGCGTGTGTAAAAAAATTAAGGCGGGAGAAGGCACCGTACGTATGTCGTTTCGCACACGGAGGTGACATGTTCCCTCTCGGAACTACGAGCCTTCTTGAGGCAAGCTCCGGTTAGCAAGAAGCTTAGACCAAAGCTTGTCCCAATTCGGCCAAAAATATTACCACATCATGTTGGTGCCATGTCATGACACCATGCCAAGTTTCATGATTTTCAGGCGTGTTTTGGATTTACAGGAATTAAAAAAACCAAGTTTCTCAATATTTCCGCCCGAGCCACGACACCCAGATGTTTAAATTTCACTCCCATCTCTTGCATGGGACCTAGAAATTCACCCAAGAACACACATGTGATTTTTCAAACAAGTTTGGTGCACTGGAGCATGTGGTTGTAGTTCAAATTTGAATTATGCACATTAAATGCACAGAAACTCAACTAATGTATAAAAAGGCCAAACGATCCCAGAATAATTCCAAAATTTAGCACGGTACTTCTATTTGGTCTAATCCGCCTGTGCAAAAAAATTAAGGCGGGAAAAGGCAGTGTACGTATGTTGTTTTGCACATGGAGGTGACACGTTCCCTCTCGGAACCATGATCCTTCTTGAGGGAAGCTCTGGTTTGCAAAAAGCTTACACCAAATCTTGTCCCAATTCGGCCAAAAAAATTATCGCAGCATGTTGGTGCCATGTCATGACACCATGCCAAGTTTCATGATTTTCAGGCATCTTTTGGATTTATAGGAATTAAAAATCAAAGTTTCTCAATCTTTCCGGTCGAGCCACGACGCCTAGATGTTTGAATTTCACTCCCATCTCTTGCATGGGACCTAGAAATTCAACCAAGGACACACATGTTATTTTCCAAACAAGTTTGGTGCACTGGAGCATGTTCTTGTAGTTCAAATTTGAATTATGCACATTAAATGAAAAGAAACTCAATTAATGTATAAAAAAGGCCAAACGAACCCGGAATAATTCCAAAATTTAGCACGGTACTTCTATTTGGTCTAATCTGCCAGTGTAAAAAAATTAAGGCGGGAGAAGGTGGTATACGTATGTCATTTCGCACACGGAGGTGACATGTTCCCTCTTGGAACCACGAGCCTTCTTGAGGGAAGCTCCAGCTTGCAAGAATCTTACACCAAAGCTTGTCCCAATTCGGCCAAAAATATTACCGTAGCATGTTGGTGCCATGTCATGACACCATGCCAAGTTTCATGATTTTCAGGTGTGTTTTGGATTTACAGGAATTAAAAAACCAAGTTTCCCAATCTTTTCGACCGAGCCACGATGCCCAGATGTTTGAATTTCACACCCATATCTTGCATGGGACCTAGAAATTCACCCAAGGGCACACATGTGATTTTTCAAACAACTTTGGTGCACTGGAGCATGTGCTCGTAGTTAATATTTGAATTTTGCACATTAAATGCGCAGAAACTCAATTAATGTATAAAAAGGCCAAAGGAACCCGGAATAATTCCAAAATTTAGCACGGTACTTCTATTTGGTCTAATCTGCCCGTGTAAAAAAATTAAGGCGGGAGAAGGCACTGTACGTATGTCGTTTCGCACACGGAGGTGACACGTTCCCTCTCGGAACTACGAGCCTTCTTGAGGCAAGCTCCGGTTTGCAAGAAGCTTACACCAAAGCTTGTCCCAATTCGGCCAAAAATATTACCGCGTCATGTTGGTGCCATGTCATGACACCATGCCAAGTTTTATGATTTTCAGGCGTGTTTTGGATTTACAGGAACTAAAAAACCAAGTTTCTCAATCTTTCCGCCCGAGCCATGACCCAGATGTTTTAATTTCACTCCCATCTCTTGCATGGGACCTAGAAATTCACCCAAGGACACACATGTGATTTTTCAAACAAGTTTGGTGCACTGGAGCATGTGCTTGTTGTTCAAATTTGAATTATGCACATTAAATACACAGAAACTCAACTAATGTATAAAAAAGGCCAAACGATCCCAGAATAATTCCAAAATTTAGCATGGTACTTCTATTTGGTCTAATCCGCTTGTGCAAAAAAATTAAGGCGGGAAAAGGCAGTGTACGTATGTTGTTTTGCACATGGAGGTGACACGTTCCCTCTCGGAACCACGATCCTTCTTGAGGGAAGCTCCGGTTTGCAAGAAGCTTACACCAAATCTTGTCCCAATTCGGCCAAAAAAATTACCGCAGCATGTTGGTGCCATGTCATGAGACCATGCCAAGTTTCATGATTTTCAAACATCTTTTGGATTTATAGGAATTAAAAAGCAAAGTTTCTCAATCTTTCCGGCCGAGCCACGATGCCCCGATGTTTGAATTTCACTCCCATCTCTTGTATGGGACCTAGAAATTCACCCAAGGACACACATGTGATTTTTCAAACAAGTTTGGTGCACTAGAGCATGTGCTTGTAGTTCAAATTTGAATTATGCTCATTAAATGCGCAGAAACTCAATTAATGTATAAAAAAGGCGAAATGAACCCGGAATAATTCCAAAATTTAGCACGGTACTTCTATTTGGTCTAATCTGCCTGTGTAAAAAAAATTAAGGCGGGAGAAGGCAGTGTACATATGTCCTTCCGCACACGGAGGTGACACATTCCCTCTCGGAACCACGAGCCTTCTTGAGGGAAGCTCTGGTTTGGAAGAAGCTTACACCAAGGCTTGTCCCAATTCGGCCAAAAACAATTACCGCAGCATGTTAGTGCCATGTCATGACACCATGCCAAGTTTCATGATTTTCAGGCTTGTTTTGGATTTATGGGAATTAAAAAACCAAGTTTCTCAATCTTTCCGGCCGAGCCACGACGCCCAGATGTGTGAATTTCACTCCCATCTCTTGCATGGGCCCTAGAAATTCACCCAAGGACACACATGCGATTTTTCAAACAATTTTGGTGCACTGGAGCATGTGCTTGTAGTTCAAATTTGAATTATGCACATTAAATGCGCAGAAACTCAATTAATGAACCCGGAATAATTCCAAAATTTAGCACAGTACTTCTATTTGGTCTAATCTGCCTGTGTAATAAAATCAAGGTGGGAGAAGGCAGTGTACGTATGTCTTTTGCACACGGAGTGACACGTTCCCTCTCGAAACCACGAGCCTTCTTGAGGAAAGCTCCGGTTTGCAAGAAGCTTACACCAAAGCTTGTCCCAATTCGGCCAAAAATATTACCGCAACATGTTGGTGCCATGTCATGACACCATGCCAAGTTTCATGATTTTCAGGCTTGTTTCGGATTTGCAGGAATTAAAAAACCAAGTTTCTCAATCTTTCCGGCCTAACCACGACGCCCAGATGTTTGAATTTCACTCCCATCTCTTGCATGGGACCTAAAAATTCACCTCAGGACACACATGCGATTTTTCAAACAACTTTGGTGCACTGGAGCATGTGCTTGTAGTTCAAATTTGAATTATGCACATTAAATGCGCAGAAACTCAATTAATGTATAAAAAGGGCCAAACGAACCCGGAATAATTCCGAAATTTAGCACGGTACTTCTATTTGGTCTAATTTGCCTGTGTAAAAAAATCAAGGCGGGAGAAGGCAGTGTACGTATGTTGTTTCGCACACGGAGGTGACACTTTCCCTCTCGGAACCACGAGCCTTACTGAGGGAAGCTCCGGTTGGCAAGAAGCTTACACCAAAGCTTGTCCCTATTCGGCCAAAAATATTACCGCAACATGTTGGTGCCATGTCATCACACCATGCCAAGTTTCATGATTTTCAGGCGTGTTTTTGGATTTACAGAATTTAAAAAACCAAGTTTCTCAATCTTTCCGGACGAGCCACGACACCCAGATGTGTGAATTTAACTCCCATCTCTTGCATGGGCCCTAGAAATTCACCCAAGGACACACATGCGATTTTTCAAACAACTTTGGTGCACTGGAGCATGTGCTTGTAGTTCAAATTTGAATTATGCACATTAAATGCGCAAAAACTCAATTAATGTATAAAAAAGCCCAAACGAACCCGGAATAATTCCAAAATTTAGCATGATACTTCTATTTTGTCTAATCTGTCTGTGTAAAAAAATCAAGGCGGGAGAAGGCATTGTGCGTATGTCGTTTCGCACACGGAGGTGACATGTTCCCTCTCGGAACCACGAGCCTTCTTGAGGGAAGCTTTGGTTTGCAAAAAGCTCACACCAAGGCTTGTCGCATTTCGGCCAAAAACATTACCAGAGCATGTTGGTGCCATGTCATGCCACCGTGCCAAGTTTCATGATTTTCAGGCTTGTTTTGGATTTACAGGAATTAAAATACCAAGTTTCTCAATCTTTCCGGCAGAGCCACGACGCCCAGTTGTGTGAAATTCACTCCCATCTCTTGCACGGGCCCTAGAAATTCACCCAAGGACACACATGCGATTTTTGAAACAACTTTGGTGCACTGGAGCATGTGCTTGTAGTTCAAATTTGAATTATGCACATTAAATGCACAGAAACTCAATTAATGTATAAAAATGCCAAATGAACCCAGAATAATTCCAAAATTTAGCATGGTACTTCTATTTGGTCTAATCTGGCGGTGCAAATAAATCTAGGCGGGAGAAGGCAGTGTATGTATGTCGTTTCGCACACGGAGGTGACACGTACCCTCTCGGAACCACGAGCCTTCTTGAGGGAAGCTCCGGTTTGCAAGAAGCTTACACCAAAGCTTGTCCCAATTCGGCCAAAAATATTACCGCAACATGTTGGAGCCATGTCATGACACCATGCCAAGTTTCATGATTTTCAGGCGTGTTTTGGATTTACAGGAATTAAAAAACCAAGTTTCTCAATCTTTCCGGCCTAACCATGATGCCCAGATGTTTGAATTTCACTCCTATCTCTTGCATGGGACCTAAAATTTCACCTAAGGACACACGCGTGATTTTTCAAACAACTTTGGTGCACTGGAGCATGTGCTTGTAGTTCAAATTTGAATTATGCACATTAAGTGCGCAGAAACTCAATTAATGTATAAAAAGGCCAAACAAACCCAGAATAATTCCAAAATTTAGAACGATACTTCTATTTGGTCTAATATGCCTGTGCAAAAAAATGAAGGCGGGAGAAGGCAGTGCACGTATGTTGTTTCGCACATGGAGGTTACATGTTCCCTCTCGGAACCACGAGCCTTCTTGAGGGAAGCTCCGGTTTGCAAGAAGCTTATACCAAAGCTTGTCCCAATTCGGCCAAAAAATTACAGCATCATGTTGGTGCCATGTCATGACACCATGCCAAGTTTCATGATTTTTAGGCGTGTCTTGGATTTACTGGAATTAAAAAACAAACTTTCACAATCTTTCTGGCCAAGCCACGACGCCCAGATGTTTGAATTTAAATCCCATCACTTGCATGGGACCTAGAAATTCACCAAGGACACACATATGATTTTTCAAACAAGTTTGGTGCACTGGAGCATGTGCTTGTAGTTCAAATTTCAATTATGCTCATTAAATGCGTAGAAACTCAATTAATGTATAAAAAAGGCGAAACGAACCAGGAATAATTCCAAAATTTAGCACGGTACTTCTATTTGGTCTAATCTGCCTGTGTAAAAAATTTATGGCGGGAGAAGGCTGTGTACGTATGTCCTTTCGCACACGGAGGTGACACGTTCCCTCTCGGAACCACGAGCCTTCTTGATGTAAGCTCCTGTTTGTAAGAAGCTTACACCAAGGCTTGTCCCAATTCGGCCAAAAAAATTACCGCAGCATGTTGGTGCCATGTCATGACACCATGCCAAGTTTCATGATGTTCAGGCCTGTTTTGGATTTACTGGAATTAAAAAACAAACTTTCTCAATCTTTCTGGCCGAGCCACGACGCCCAAATGTTTGAATTTCACTCCCATCACTTGCATGGGACCTAGAAATTCACAAAGGACACACATATGGTTTTTCAAACAACTTTGGGGCACTGGAGCATGTGCTTGTAGTTCAAATTTGAATTATGCTCATTAAATGCGCAGAAACTCAATTAATGTATAAAAAGGCCAAACAAACCAGGAATAATTCCAAAATTTAGCACGGTACTTCTATTTGGTCTAATCTGCCTGTGTGAAAAAATTATGGCGGGAGAAGGCAGTGTACGTATGTCCTTTTGCACATGGAGGTAACATGTTCCCTCTCGGAACCACGAGCCTTCTTGAGGGAAGCTCCGGTTTGCAAGAAGCTTACACCAAGACTTGTCCCAATTCGGCAAAAAAAATTAGCGCAACATGTTGGTGCCATCTCATGACACCATGCCAAGTTTCATGATTTTCAGGCTTGTTTTTGGATTTACAGGAATTAAAAAACCAAGTTTCTCAATCTTTCTGGTCGAGCCACGATGCCCAGATGTGTGTATTTCACTCCCACCTCTTGAATGGGCCCTAGAAAAATTCACCCAAGGACACACATGCGATTTTTCAAACAACTTTGGTGCATTGGAGCACGTGCTTGTAGTTCAAATTTGAATCATGCACATTAAATGCGCAGAAACTCAATTAATGTTTAAAAAAGGGCAAACAAACCTGAAATAATTCCAAAATTTAGCACGGTACTTCTATTTGGTCTAATCTGCCTGTGTAAAAAAATCTAGGTGGGAGAAGGCAGTGTACATATGTCGTTTCGCACACGGAGGTGACACGTTCCCTCTCGGAACCTCGAGCCTTCTTGAGGGAAGCTCCGGTTTGCAAGAAGCTTACACCAAAGCTTGTCCCAATTCGGCAAAAAATATTACCGCAACATGTTGGTGCCATGTCATGACACCATGCCAAGTTTCATGATTTTCATGCGTGTTTTGGATTTACAGGAATTAAAAAACCAAGTTTCTCAATCTTTCCGTCCTAACCACGACGCCCAGATGTTTGAATTTCACCCCCATCTCTTGCATGGGCCCTAAAATTTCTCCTGAGGACACACACATGATTTTTCAAACAACTTTGGTGCACTGGAGCACGTGCTTGTAGTTCAAATTTGAATTATGCCCATTAAATGCGCAGAAACACAATTAATGTATAAAAAAGGCCAAACAAACCTGGAATAATTCCAAAATTTAGCACGGTACTTCTATTTGGTCTAATATGCCTGTGCAAAAAAATTAAGGCGGGAGAAGGAAGTGCATGTATGTTGTTTCGACACGGAGGTGACATGTTCCCTCTCGGAACCACGAGCCTTCTTGAGGGAAGCTCCGGTTTGCAAGAAGCTTACACCAAAGCTTGTCCCAATTCGGCCAAAAATTTACCGCAGCATGTTGGTGCCATGTCATGACACCATGCCAAGTTTCATGATTTTCAGGCGTGTTTTGGATTTACTGGAATTAAAAAACAAACTTTCTCAATCTTTCTGGCCGAGCCATGATGCCCAAATGTTTGAATTTCACTCCCATCACTTGCATGGGACCTAAAAATTCACCAAGGACACACATATGGTTTTTCAAACAACTTTGGAGCACTGGAGCATGTGCTTGTAGTTCAAATTTGAATTATGCTCATTAAATGCGCAGAAACTCAATTAATGTATAAAAAAAGGCCAAACAAACCAGGAATAATTCCAAAATTTAGCACGGTACTTCTATTTGGTCTAATCTGCCTGTGTGAAAAAATTACGGCGGGAGAAGGCTGTGTACGTATGTCCTTTTGCACACGGAGGTGACATGTTCCCTCTCGGAACCACGAGCCTTCTTGAGGGAAGCTCCGGTTTGCAAGAAGCTTACACCAAAGCTTGTCCCAATTCGGCCAAAAATTTACCGCAGCATGTTGGTGCCATGTCATGACACCATGCCAAGTTTCATGATTTTCAGGCGTGTTTTGGATTTACTGGAATTAAAAAACAAACTTTCTCAATCTTTCTGGCCGAGCCATGATGCCCAAATGTTTGAATTTCACTCCCATCACTTGCATGGGACCTAGAAATTCACCAAGGACACACATATGGTTTTTCAAACAACTTTGGAGCACTGGAGCATGTGCTTGTAGTTCAAATTTGAATTATGCTCATTAAATGCGCAGAAACTCAATTAATGTATAAAAAAGGCCAAACAAACCAGGAATAATTCCAAAATTTAGCACGGTACTTCTATTTGGTCTAATCTGCCTGTGTGAAAAAATTATGGCGGGAGAAGGCTGTGTACGTATGTCCTTTTGCACACGGAGGTGACATGTTCCCTCTCGGAACCACGAGCCTTCTTGAGGGAAGCTCCGGTTTGCAAGAAGCTTACACCAAGACTTGTCCCAATTCGGCCAAAAAAATTAGCGCAACATGTTGGTGCCATGTCATGACACCATGCCAAGTTTCATGATTTTCAGGCTTGTTTTGGATTTACAGGAATTAAAAAACCAAGTTTCTCAATCTTTCCGGTCGAGCCACGATGCCCAGATGTGTGTATTTCACTCCCACCTCTTGCATGGGCCCTAGAAAAATTAACCCAACGACACACATGCGATTTTTCAAACAACTTTGGTGCACTGGAGCATGTGCTTGTAATTCAAATTTGAATCATGCACATTAAATGCGCAGAAACTCAATTAATGTATAAAAAAGGCCAAACAAACCTGGAATAATTCCAAAATTTAGCACGGTACTTCTATTTGGTCTAATCTTCCTGTGTAAAAAAATCAAGGCGGGAGAAGGCAGTGTACTTATGTCGTTTCGCACACGGAGGTGACACGTTCCCTCTCAGAACCACAAGCCTTCTTGAGGGAAGCTCCGGTTCGCAAGAAGCTTACACCAAAGCTTGTCCCAATTTGGCCAAAAATATTTCCGCAACATGTTGGTGCCATGTCTTGACACCATGCCAAGTTTCATGATTTTAAGGCGTGTTTTGGATTTATAGGAATTAAAAAACAAAGTTTCTCAGTCTTTCCGGCCTAACCACGACGCCCAGATGTTTGAATTTCACTCTCATCTCTTGCATGGGACCTAGAAATTCACCCAAGGACACACATGTGATTTTTCAAACAAGTTTGGTGCACTGGAGCATGTGCTTGTAGTTCAAATTTTAATTATGCACATTAAATGCACAGAAACTCAACTAATGTATAAAAAGGCCAAACGAACCCAGAATAATTCCAAAATTTAGCACGGTACTTCTATTTGGTCTAATCTGGCTGTGTAAAAAAATCTAGGCGGGAGAAGGCAGTGTACGTATGTCGTTTCGCACACGGAGGTGACACGTTCCCCCTCGGAACCACGAGCCTTCTTGAGGGAAGCTCCGGTTTGCAAGAAGCTTACACCAAAGCTTGTCCCAATTCGGCCAAAAATATTACCGCAACATGTTGGTGCCATGCCATGACACCATGCCAAGTTTCATGATTTTCAGGCGTGTTTTGGATTTACAGGAATTAAAAAACATGTTTCTCAATCTTTCCGGCCTAACCACGACGCCCAGATGTTTGAATTTCACTCCCATCTCTTGCATGGGACCTAAAATTTCACCCGAGGACACACATGTGATTTTTCAAACAACTTTGGTGCACTGGAGCACGTGCTTGTAGTTCAAATTTGAATTATGCACATTAAATGCGTAGAAACTCAATTAATGTATAAAAAAAGGCCAAACGAACCCAGAATAATTCCAAAATTTAGCATGGTACTTCTATTTGGTCTAATATGCCTGTGCAAAAAAATTAAGGCAGGAGAAGGCAGTGCACGTATGTTGTTTCGCACACAGAGGTGACATGTTCCCTCTCGGAACCACGAGCCTTCTTGAGGGAAGCTCAGGTTTGCAAGAAGCTTACACCAAAGCTTGTCCCAATTTGGCCAAAAAATTACAGCATCATGTTGGTGCCATGTCATGACACCATGCCAATTTTCATGATTTTCAGGCGTGTTTTGGATTTACTGGAATTGAAAAACAAACTTTCGCAATCTTTCTGGCCGAGCCACGACGCCCAGATGTTTGAATTAAAACCCCATCACTTGCATGGGACCTAGAAATTCACCAAGGACACACATATGATTTTTCAAACAACTTTGGTGCACTGGAGCATGTGCTTGTAGTTCAAATTTGAATTATTCTCGTTAAATGCGCAGAAACTCAATTAATGTATAAAAAAGGCCAAACAAACCAGGAATAATTCCAAAATTTAGCACGGTACTTCTATTTGGTCTAATCTGCCTGTGTGAAAAAATTATGGCGGGAGAAGGCAGTGTGCGTATGTCCTTTCGCACACGGAGGTGACATGTTCCCTCTCGGAACCACGAGCCTTCTTTAGGGAAGCTCCGGTTTGCAAGAAGCTTGCACCAAGACTTGTCCCAATTCGGCCAAAAAAATTAGCGCAACATGTTGGTGCCATGTCATGACACCATGCCAAGTTTCACGATTTTCAGGCTTGTTTTGGATTTACAGGAATTAAAAAACCAAGTTTCTCAATCTTTCTAGTCGAGCCACGATGCCCAGATGTGTGTATTTCACTCCCACCTCTTGCACGGGCCCTAGAAAAATTCACCCAAGGACACACATGCGATTTTTCCAACAACTTTGGTGCACTAGAGCATGTGCTTGTAATTCAAATTTGAATCACGCACATTAAATGCGCAGAAACTCAATTAATGTATAAAAAAGGCCAAACAAACCCGGAATAATTCCAAAATTTAGCACGGTACTTCTATTTGGTCTAATCTACCTGTGTAAAAAAATCAAGGCGGGAGAAGGCAGTGTACGTATGTCGTTTTGCACACCAGGTGACACGTTCCCTCTCGGAATCACGAGCATTCTTGAGGGAAGCTCCATTTTGCAAGAAGCTTACACTAAAGCTTGTCCCGATTCAGCCAAAAATATTACCGCAACATATTGGTGCCATGTCATGACACCATGCCAAGTTTCATGATTTACACGCGTGTTTTGGATTTACAGGAATTAACAAACCTAGTTTTTCAATTTTTCCAGCATAGCCACGACGCCTAGATGATTGAATTTCAGTCTCATCTATTGCATGGGACCTAGAAATTCACCCAAGGACACACATGTGATTTTCCAAACAACTTTAGTGCACTGGAGCATGTGCTTGCAGTTTAAATTTGAATTATGCACATTAAATGCGCAGAAAGTCAATTAATGTATAAAAAAGGCCAAACGAACCCAGAATAATTCCAAAATTCAGCACGATACTCCTATTTGGTCTAATCTCCCTATGCAAAAAAATTAGGCGGGAGAAGGCAATGCACGTATGTTGTTTCGCACATGGAGGTGACATGTTCCCTCTCAGAACCACGAGCCTTCTTGAGGGAAGCTCCGGTTTGCAAGAATCTTACACCAAAGCTTGTCCCAATTCGGCCAAATAATTACCGCATCATGTTGGTGCCATGTCATGACACCATGCCAAGTTTCATGATTTTCAGGCGTGTTTTGGAATTACTGGAATTAAAAAAAACTTTCGCAATCTTTCAAACAACTTTGGTGCACTGGAGCATGTGCTTGTAGTTCAAATTTGAATTATGCACATTAAATGCACAGAAACTCAACTAATGTATAAAAAAGGCGAAACGAACTCGGAATAATTCCAAAATTTACCACGGTACATCTATTTGGTCTAATCTGCCTGTGTAAAAAAATTAAGGCGGGAGAAGGCAGTGTATGTAAGTTGTTTCGAAAAAGGAGGTTACACGTTCCCTCTCGGAACCAAGAGCCTTCTTGAGGGCAGCTCCGGTTTGCAAGAAGCTTACACCAAAGCTTGTCCCAATTCGGCCAAAAAATTACCGCAGCATGTTGGTGCCATGTCATGACACTGTGCCGAGTTCCATGATTTTCAGGCGTGTTTTGGATTTACAGGAAACAAAAAACCAAGTTTCTGAATATTTCTGTCCGAGCCACGACGCCCAAATGTTTGAATTTCACTCCCATCTCTTGTGTGGGACCTAGAATTTCTCCCAAGGACACACATGTGATTTTTCAAACAACTTTGGTGCACTGAAGCCTGTGCTTGTAGTTCAAATTTGAATTATGCACATTGAACGTGCATAAACTCAATTAATGTATAAAAAGGCTAAACGAGCCCGGAATAATTCCAAAATTTAGCACAGTACTTATGTTTGGTCTAATTCAGCTGTGTAAAAAAATTAAGGCAGGAGAAGGCAGTGTACGTATGTCGTTTCGCACACGGAGGTGACACGTTCCCTCTCGGAACCACGAGCCTTCTTGAGGGAAGCTCCGGTTTGCAAGAAGCTTACACAAAAGCTTGTCCCAATTCAGCCAAAAATATTACCACAGCATGTTGGTGCCATGTCATGTCTCCATGCCAAGTTTCATGATTTTCAGGCGTGTTTTGGATTTATAGGAATTAAAAACCAAGTTTCTCAATCTTCCGGGCCGAGCCAGGACGCCCATATGTTTGAATTTCATTCCCGTCTCTTGCATGGGACCTAGAAATTCACCCAAGGACACACATGTGAGTTTTCAAACAACTTTGGTGCATTGGAGCATGTGCTTGTAGTTCAAATTTGAATTATGCACATTAAATGCACAGAAACTCAATTAATGTATAGAAAGGCCAAATGATCCAGGAATAATTCCAAAATTTAGCATGGTACTTCTATTTGGTCTAATCTGCCTGTGTAAAAAATTAGGCGGGAGAAGGCAGTGTACGTATGTTGTTTCGCACACGGAGGTGACACGTTCCCTCTCAGAACCACGAGCCTTCTTGAGGGAAGCTCCGGTTTGAAAGAAGCTTACACCAAAGCTTGTCCTAATTTGGCCAAAAATATTACCGCAGCATGTAGGTGCCATGTCATGACACCATGCCAAGTTTCATGATTTTCAAGCATGTTTTGGATTTACAGGAATTAAAAAGCCAAGTTTCTCACTCTTTCCGGACGAGCCACGACGCCCAGATGTTTGAATTTCACTCACATCTCTTGCATGGGACCTAGAAATTCACCCAAGGACACACATATGATTTTGCAAACAACTTTGGTGCACTGGAGCATGTGCTTGTAGTTCAAATTTGAATTATGCACATTAAATGGGCGGAAACTCAATTAATGTATAAAAAAGGCCAAACGAACCCGGAATAATTCCAAAATTTAGCACGGTACTTCTATTTGGTATAATCTGCTTATGTAAAAAAAATTAAGGCAGGATAAGGCAGTGTACGTATGTCATTTCGCACACGGAGGTGACACGTTCCCTCTCGGAACCACGAGCCTTCTTTAGGGAAGCTCTGGTTTGCAAGAAGCTTACACCAAGGCTTGTCCCAATTTGGCCAAAAAAACTATCGCAGCATGTTGGTGCCATGTCATGACACCATGCCAAGTTTCATGATTTTCAGGCGTGTTTTGGATTTACAGGAATTCAAAAACCAAGTTTCTCAATCTTTCCGGCCGAGCCACGATGCCCAGATGTTTGAATTTCACTCCCATATCTTGCGTGGGACCTAGAATTTCACCCTAGGACAAACATGTGATTTTTCAAACAACTTTGGTGCACTGGAGCCTATGCTTGTTGTTCCAATTTGAATTATGCACATTAAATTCACAGAAACTCAATTAATGTATAAATAAGGCCAAACAAACCCGGAATAGTTCCTAAATTTAGCACGGTACTTCTATTTGGTCTAATCTGCCCGTGTAAAAAAAATTAAGGCGGGAGAAGGCAGTGGACGTATGTCGTTTCGCACACGGAGGTGACACGTTCCCTCTCGGAACCACGAGCCTTCTTTAGGGAAGCTTCAGTTTGCAAGAAGCTTACACCAAAGCTTGTCCCAATTCGGCCAAAAATATTACCGCAGCATGTTGGTGCCATGTCATGTCACCATGCCAAGTTTCATGATTTTCATGATTTTTGTGCTGAATTTTTTGATATATTGTACGTTTTTTTCCGACATCGTATGCAAAAGTTATAGCCATTTTACATTTCCTACACTTTTTGCAAAACATGTCCAAATTTAAGTTTCAAATTTTCCTAACTAGTAGATGTAGTAATACAACTACCTCTCGAAGGATTTTATTTTTTGAAGTTTTATCATTTTCTTTTGATTTTTTTGGAACTGAAATGGTGACACGCGGGGGGGGGGTAGAGTTTGAAAATTGCCCTATAGTGCCGGTTTGTGTCACAAACCGGTACTATAGGTCAGACCCCTTTAGTACCAGTTCGTGGCACAAACTGGTACTAAGGGTTAGCCCTTTAGTACCAGTTTGTGACACGAACCGGTACTAAAGGTGATCGTGGGGCCCCGGCCTGACGCCAGCCTGCCATCACCCCTTTAGTACCGGTTCGTGGCACGAACCGGTACTAAAGGTTCAACATGAACCGGCATTAATGCATAGCCGTTCGAACCGGCACTAATGGTACCATTAGTACCGGGCTAAAATCAAACCGGCACTAATGTGTCTCACATTAGGTCCTTTTTCTACTAGTGTCAAAAACTTCATCCTCTATACTGTCCAACAGGCGATCTAATTTAGAATCATGTTGGGAGTATCTAGCAGCCACCTCTACTTGGCCATATACTAAACTAACGGGAATTTCTTCCCCATTTGACCCTAGCGGTCCGACCCGGTCCATGTGATTCCGATCTAGCTTGGTATATCGTGTTTTTACCATGGCCTAGGCCTCCCGCGCACCCTCTCGGCAGGCCGATATCTTCCATAGTCGGATGCGCTGCCGCGCTCCCTTGAACAGCTCTACAAGCTTCTCCATACTCCCTGGAGGGGAGTCGGATGGCCATAAGGCCTTGGCCACACTCTGCATTGCCTGCCGAGCTTGCTCGTGCAACTGAGACAGCCCTTGTAGAAGATCACTTGATGATCCGGACACCTCCACTTTGGGACCGCCCGTCAATATACCTGGAATCACATCTATATCAGCTACTTTTACTTCCAAACTGTTATAAGGTAAATACGGCCACATACTGAATATGCCGCCTCGCAATTTTTGTTCTCCTTCATGGAGTCTGCCAGCTGGGCCCATACATCTTTCAGTTCTTCGCGCATATGGGTGTTCGCTTCTTGGAGCTTGTTTTTCTCCTGCACGACTTTTGTTAGCACACACTCGCCCGATGCTAGTAGTTTTTTGGCTCCATGTTCTCCGCTTTGAGCGGCGTCCAGCTGTTCTTGCAGTTGGTCTAATGATCCGATAAAAAGGTAAGCAACTAAGTTAGCATTATCAGTGTACCATTATGTTTTCTCGATGGAGGGAAACATTACCAGGGGATGCCTTCTTGGATTTCTCTAGTTCAGCATTGGCAGCAGTTAGCTGGCTTTGACACTTTTCTAGTTCCTGAGCTAACAGGGTGTTCTTATCTATAAGCACCAGGTTATAAATTGATCCTTAAATTAGTTGTATCAACTAATTTAAGTCTCGGGGGCTACTGGTAGATGCTTATTAAATCTACGCTTACCTGCACATCTTTTAAATGCTGCTTTGTGGCTCTGTTAAGCCCATCTCGAGTAGCTCGGATATATGCATCAGCCGAGCTGAAGGCATTAAATGCCTCTTCTAAAAAGCCAGGGTCTTGTAAAACGGCCCTGCGGCGCCGATGATTCATGGCGCTCTCCACTTCCGAGTTGGTGATGGATACGTCATCCAAATCCTCGTCTGGAGGACAGTCCGGCGTCACCCCCGCATCAGCCCCCGTCTTCGTGGTAGGATTTGGATCCTGGCTACGGGAAGTATGGCCGGCCAGACCCTCGGATATAGTCCGGCACACCTTTTTCCTGATATAGGATAAAACGGAAAGGTCACAGTTGGATGTGACTGCCAAGGTGCATATTAGCAAATGCATACCTCTTTGATGAAGACTCGGCCGTATCTTTGTTTTCCTTTCTCTTCGAAAGCTTTCCTGGTGTGGGGGAAGCTCTCTTCGGAGATGCCCCCGGGGCATCATGGCACACCGAGCGCCTCCCCTTTTGAGCACAGGACAGTACGATGGGTAAGGAGGAATGAGAAAACTCTCCTGGACAAGGTATCTCCAGATTACTTACATGTGAAGCAGGAAGGAGGCCGGGATAATCGGCGATGATGGGTACATATGTACTGTCATAGCTCATCTGATAGAGTATTCCATCCTTGAGCTCCACAAATATGTCCGGATCTTCCTCATATCCAGGGTCAAGATCCCGGTTGCTATTCTCCGGTTGAGGGATAGGGTCATGGATCCCCTCGACAGCCTTTCGCCATTCCTGTTATAAGCGGATAAGATACTGCCTGTCAAGAATGATTCAGGGACAGGAGTAAAATAGTGGAGCCGAAGCTTACCGAGCTGGGAGGATTATACATGGAAAATCCGTCTCGATGTTGGAGACAGGTGAACTCCTCTTTCTCCCCTTTATACAGCTCGGCCAGTATTTTGGCCAGGTCAGCGGGGGTCTTCGGGCCCTTCCGACCATAGCGTGAGGTGTCGTCCTCCTCGTTATAATGCCACATGGGCAGCCCTTTGTATTGGAGTGGCTGGACCCCCTGTGCTATAGAGGTCGCCATTACCTCAACTATTGACAATCCGGACTGGGCAAGCGTCTTAATCTTGCCCAGCAGTAGGCTGATCTCTGCACTATCCTCTTCCTCGAGGCTCCAAGGATGCCAGCTATGGCGTTTCTTTAGCGGAGCACTTGAAAACCCGGGGAGGCCCATACAGACGCGGTCGGGTAGAGCGACATCGTCGATGTAGAACCATTCGGAAGGCCACTCTTCGGAAGCTTTCTTCAGCGGGCCAGACTGGTATCCGGTCCCGGCGATGGGCCACACATCGGCGCCTCCCACTTCAAAAATTGACCCACCTTGATTACGAGGGACAAGGCAGAACAGTCTCCTCCATAAATCGAAATGGGCCTCGCAGCCTAGGAATAGCTCGCATAAAGCGACTTAACCCGCAATATGAAGGATAGAGGCGGGAGTGAGACTGTGCAGTTGGAGGCCGTAATACTCCAGCAGACCTTGGAGGAAGGGATGGATCAGAAATTCGACACCACTTAACAAGAAGGGGACAAAGCATACTCGCTCTCCCCTGGACGGATTGGGGAAGTCCTCGGTTTGAGCCCCGCCCTTGAAGGACGTCATCCCTGCTCGTATGGGAACCAGGTCCGCGGGGAGGGGGGAGAAAGCCCTGTGTTTGCAGCTTTGCCAGCTGATTGTGGGATACGAAACATCTCTCCCAATCACCCTTCTTGGAACCATGGGGACGAGAGGAAGAGCCGGGAGCGCTAGCCATGTTGGGGTGGTTTTTCTTAGCAAGCTATGAGGATTTTTCGTGGGGTGTGGAATGGATCTGAGATCTATTCTCTTTAAATAGGCACCTTTGTGGTACGGTCGGGGTGGTATATGCAAAAATACACTAACCTCTCACATTCGCTCGACACATGGAAACTGAAGTTGTTGATGCACAGAAGCCGAGGAGTACAACATTAAATGGAAGGCCGAACACACTACTCGGAAGCCATCGGTGGAGGAACCCACCTTGCAATGCCGAAGATAATCTATGTGCAAAACACCTCATCATTCAAGACTGGTTCGGGGGCTACTGAGGGAGTCCTGGACTAAGGGGTCCTTGGGCGTCCGACCTGTTAGCCATTGGCCGGACTGATGGGCTGTGAAGACACGAAGATCGATGACTGCACCCGTGTCTGGATGAGAGTCTCCTTGGCGTGGAAGGCAAGCTTGGCGACCAAATATGTAAATTCATTTCTTTGTAACTGACCTTGTGTGACCCTAGATCCTCCCGGTGTCTATATAAACTGAAGGACTTAGTCCGGAGGGAATACTGATTACCATAGCCATACCAGCTAGACCTCTAGGGTTTAGCCATTACAATCTCGAGGTAGATCAACTCTTGTAATACTCGTATTCATCAATATCAATCAAGCCGGACGTAGGGTATTACCTCCATAGAGAGGGCCCAAACCTGGGTAAACATCGTGTTCCCTGTCTCCTGTAACCGTCGACCTTAGACGCACAGTTCGGGACCCCCTACCCGAGATCCGCCGGTTTTGACACTGACAACTATGCTTGTAGTTCAAATTTGAATTATGCACATTAAATGTGTAGAAACTCAATTAATGTATAAAAAGGCCAAACGAACTCGGAATAATTCCAAAATTAAGCACGATACTTCTATTTGGTCTAATCTGCCTGTGTAAAAAAATTAAGGCAGGAGAAGGCACTGTATGTATGTCGTTTCGCACACGGAGGTGACACGTTCCCTCTCGGAACCACAAGCCTTCTTGAGGGAAGCTCCGGTTTGCAAGAAGCTTACACCAAAGCTTGTCCAATTCGTCCAAAAAAATTGCCGCAGCATGTTGGTGCCATGTCATGACACCATGCCAAGTTTCATGATTTTCAGGCGTGTTTTGGATTTACAGGAATTAAAAACCAAGTTTCTCAATCTTTCCGGCCGAGCCACGACGCCCAGATGTTTGAATTTCACTCCCATTTCTTGCATGGGACCTAGAAATTCACCCAAGGACACACATGTGATTTTTCAAAGAGTTAAATACACTTTGGGTGCCTTTACTTGTCTAGTGCAGTCAGTTTGGTGCCCAAAGTTATAAAATACATAAAACTGGTGCTATAACTTGTCCTATTATGCAAATATGGTGCCTCCGTACGTATTCTAGTGTACACCACGTGTGTGTGGCTTGCCTGCAAGACGTTGGCCCACACGTTAGTGGCAGGCAGCCGGTGAGGTGTTGGATGACTTGCGCATGAGTTTTTTTTAGAAACCCCCTCCCCCCACATATTTTAATTAGCTATGTGGGAAAGACAAATGTAGGTCCCACATATCAGTATGATTAAATACATTAAATTGCCTGCACACTAGCCACCAGGCCGGATAATACTTTGTGAACAACTGTTCCCTGGAAAGCTATATAGCTCTTCTACCTTTCGCTATGCAATCCACGTTATTTACGCTTTTTTCAAGTTACCTTTAGGTTTTTATGATATGTAAAATTTCTCATATAAAAATATGATAATTATCAATATGTCATTATAGTCTATTTAAATCGTTATTCTATTTTCGTTATTGTGTAGTTTAAATAGCTAAACATGAACGTTTTTCAAAATTTATGTCGATATAAATAGTTCAACGTATATAATCAAATATTGTAAAAAAATATCTTCAGTCAGGACCACAAGCACGTAGATAGTGTGTATCTTCATTGTATTTTTAGAATACATAATTATTAAAAATTGACAAAATTGTATTATGAAAACTATTCAACGAGTATTAAAAATCAATGTGTAAAAGAGTTTTATAAATGTGTTAAAACATGTTAAACGTGTTTGTAGAAATGTAAGAATAATTTTACACAATAATTTTGTAATACATGTTGAACATCATTTTGAAATAGATGTTATCAATTTTTTGAATGCATAACGATCGTTATTCGAAAAAAAAAGTTTACAATTTCTTAATACACCTATTTTTTTGAAAGATACGTTGAACTTTTTTTGAAATGCACTAACACTTTCTTTAAGTTTATGGCAGTTGTAATATTTTCTTACATTTCTTTTTCTCAAACAGAAATAATAAACATGGAAAATACATGTACGGGCCCATAAGAGCGCCATATATTTAAATAAATATATAAGAGGAACGTTTGAAGAGGTAAGTAGCGATGTGATATATAGTGTCTAGGTAAAATATATTCACTAAGTAGAGTCTAACCTGGCAGTAATCTTCGGTGGGCTGTACAAATCGCGGCCCACTGCTAGCCAATGGCAGTTGTAAAAATATGAGGGGTTCCTGTCAAAAATCCTTATGCGTGGGACATCCATCGCTCACCCACTGGCATGCCACAGGCAGAACATACATTGATACACCCGGATACGTGCATGAGGTACCGTATTTGCACCATAACGACAAGTTATTGCACCAGTTTTGTGTATTTTGTAACTTTGGGCACCAAAATGACCGCACTGGTCAAGTTAAGGTACCCGCAATGTATTTAACTCTTTTTCAAACAACTTGGGTGTACTGGAGCATGTGATTGTAGTTCAAATTTGAATCATGCACATTAAATGTGCAAAAACTCAATTAATGTATAAAAAAGGCCAAACGAACCCGAATGATTCCAAAATTTAGCAAGGTACTTCTATTTGGTCTAATGTGCCTGTGTAATAAAATTAAGGCAGGAGAAGTCACTGTACGTATGTCGTTTCGCACACGGAGGTGACATGTTCCCTCTCGGAACCACGAGCCTTCTTGAGGGAAGCTCTGGTTTGCAAAAAGCTTACACCAAATCTTGTCCCAATTCGCCAAAAAAATTACCGCAGCATGTTGGTGCCATGTCATGACACCATGCCAAGTTTCATGATTTTCAGGGGTCTTTTGGATTTACAGGAATTAAAAAAACCAAGTTTCTCAATCTTTCCGCCCGAGCCACGACGCCCAGATGTTTGAATTTTACTCCCATCTCTTGCATGGGACCTAGAAATTCACCCAAGGACACACATGTGATTTTTCAAACAAGTTTGGTGCACTGGAGCATGTGCTTGTAGTTCAAATTTGAATTATGCACATTAAATGCACAGAAACTCAACTAATGTATAAAAAAGGCCAGACGATCCCAGAATAATTCCAAAATTTAGCACGGTACTTCTATTTGGTCTAATCTGCCAGTGTAAAAAAATTAAGGCGGGAGAAGGTGGTATACGTATGTCGTTTCGCACACGGAGGTGACATGTTCCCTCTTGGAACCACGAGCCTTCTTGAGGGAAGCTCCGGCTTGCAAGAATCTGACACCAAAGCTTGTCCCAATTCGGCCAAAAATATTACCGTATCATGTTGGTGCCATGTCATGACACCATGCCAAGTTTCATGATTTTCAGGCGTGTTTTGAATTTACAGGAATTAAAAAACCAAGTTTCTCAATCTTTCCGGCCGAGCCACGACGCCCAGATGTTTGAACTTCACACCCATCTCTTGCATGGGACCTAGAAATTCACCCAAGGACACACATGTGATTTTACAAACAACTTTGGTGCACTGGAGCATGTGCTCGTAGTTAAAATTTGAATTATGCACATTAAATGCGTAGAAACTCAATTAATGTATAAAAAAGGCCAAACGAACCCGGAATGATTCCAAAATTTTGCAAGGTACTTCTATTTGGTCTAATCTGCCTGTGTAATAAAATTAAGGCAGGAGAAGGCACTGTACGCCTGTCGTTTCACACACGGAGGTGACATGTTGCCTCTCGGAACTACGAGCCTTCTTGAGGCAAGCTCCGGTTTGCAAGAAGCTTAGACCAAAGCTTGTCCCAATTCGGCCAAAAATATTACCGCATCATGTTGCTGCCATGTCATGACACCATGCCAAGTTTCCTGATTTTCAGGGGTGTTTTGGATTTACAGGAATTAAAAAAACCAAGTTTCTCAATCTTTCCGCCCGAGCCAAGACGCCCAGATGTTTGAATTTCACTCCCATCTCTTGCATGGGACCTAGAAATTCACCCAAGGACACACATGTGATTTTTCAGACAAGTTTGGTGCACTGGAGCATGTGCTTGTAGTTCAAATTTGAATTATGCACATTAAATGCACAGAAACTCAACTAATGTATAAAAAAGGCCAAACGATCCCAGAATAATTCCAAAATTTAGCACGGTACTTCTATTTGGTCTAATCCGCCTGTGCAAAAAAATTAAGGCGGGAAAAGGCAGTATACGTATGTTGTTTTGCACATGGAGGTGACACGTTCCCTCTCGGAACCATGATCCTTCTTGAGGGAAGCTCTGGTTTGCAAAAAGCTTACACCAAATCTTGTCCCAATTCAGCCAAAAAAATTATCGCAGCATGTTCGTGCCATGTCATGACACCATGCCAAGTTTCATGATTTTCAGGCATCTTTTGGATTTACAGGAATTAAAAAGCAAAGTTTCTCAATCTTTCCGGTCGAGCCACGATGCCCCGATGTTTGAATTTCACTCCCATCTCTTGCATGGGACCTAGAAATTCACCTAAGAACACACATGTGATTTTTCAAACAAGTTTGGTGCACTGGAGCATGTGCTTGTAGTTCAAATTTGAATTATGCTCATTAAATGCGCAGAAACTCAATTAATGTATAAAAAAGGCGAAACGAACCCCGAATAATTCCAAAATTTGGCATGGTACTTCTATTTGGTCTAATCTGCATGTGTAAAAAAATTAAGGCGGGAGAAGGCAGTGTACGTATGTCCTTTAGCACACGGAGGTGACACGTTCCCTCTCGGAACCACGAGCCTTCTAGAGGGAAGCTCTAGTTTGCAAGAAGCTTACACCAAGGCTTGTCCCAATTCGGCCAAAAAAATTACAGCAGCATGTTCGTGCCATGTCATGACACCATGCCAAGTTTCATGATTTTCAGGCTTGTTTTGGATTTATAGGAATTAAAAAACCAAGTTTCTCAATCTTTCCAGCCGAGCCACAATGCCCAGATATGTGAATTTCACTCCCATCTCTTGCATGGGCCCCAGAAATTCACCCAAGGACACACATGCGATTTTTCAAACAATTTTGGTGCACTGGAGCATGTGCTTGTAGTTCAAATTTGATTTATGCACATTAAATGCGCAGAAACTCAATTAATGTATAAAAAAGGCCAAACAAACCCGGAATAATTCCAAAATTTAGCATGGTACTTCTATTTTGTCTAATCTGCCTGTGTAAAAAAATCAAAGCGGGAGAAGGCAGTGTACGTATGTCTTTCGCACATGGAGTGACACGTTCCCTCTCGGAACCACGAGCCTTCTTGAGGGAAGCTCCGGTTTGCAAGAAGCTTACACCAAAGCTTGTCCCAATTCGGCCAAATATATTACCGCAGCATGATTTTCAGGCGTGTTTTGGATTTACTGTAATTAAAAAACCAAGTTTCTCAATCTTTCCGGCCTAACCACGACGCCCAGATGTTTGAATTTCACTCCCATCTCTTGCATGGGACCTAAAAATTCACCTCAGGACACACATGTGATTTTTCAAACAACTTTGGTGCATTGGAGCATGTGCTCGTAGTTAAAATTTGAATTATGCACATTAAATGCGCAAAAACTCAATCAACATATAAAAAGGGCCAAACGAACCCGGAATAATTGCAAAAGTTAGCACGGTACTTCTATTTGGTCTAATCTGCCTATGTAAAAAAATTAAGGTGGGAGAAGGCACTGTACGTATGTCGTTTCGCACACGGAGGTGACACGTTCCCTCTCGGAACTACGAGCCTTCTTGAGGCAAGCTCCGGTTTGCAAGAAGCTTACACCAAAGCTTGTCCCAATTCGGCCAAAAATATTACCGCGTCATGTTGGTGCCATGTCATGACACCATGCCAAGTTTTATGATTTTCAGGCGTGTTTTGGATTTACAGGAATTAAAAAACCAAGTTTCTCAATCTTTCCGCCCGAGCCATGACCCAGATGTTTTAATTTCACTCCCATCTCTTGCATGGGACCTAGAAATTCACCCAAGGACACACATGTGATTTTTCAAACAAGTTTGGTGCACTGGAGCATGTGCTTGTTGTTCAAATTTGAATTATGTACATTAAACACACAGAAACTCAACTAATGTATAAAAAGGCCAAACGATCCAAGAATAATTGCAAAATTTAGCACGGTACTTCTATTTGGTATAATCCGCCTGTGCAAAAAAATTAAGGCGGGAAAAGGAAGTGTACGTATGTTGTTTTGCACATGAAGTGACACGTTCCCTCTCGGAACCACGATCCTTCTTGAGGGAAGCTCCGGTTTGCAAGAAGCTTACACCAAATCTTGTCCCAATTCGGCCAAAAAAATTACTGCATCATGTTGGTGCCATGTCATGACACCATGCCAAGTTTCATGATTTTCAGGCATCTTTTCGATTTACAGGAATTAAAAAGCAAAGTTTCTCAATCTGTCTGGTCGAGCCACGATGCCCCGATGTTTGAATTTGACTCCCATCTCTTGCGGGACCTAGAAATTCACCTAAGGACACACATGTGATTTTTCAAACAAGTTTGGTGCACTGGAGCATGTGCTTGTTGTTCAAATTTGAATTATGTACATTAAATGCACAGAAACTCAACTAATGTATAAAAAGGCCAAATGATCCAAGAATAATTGCAAAATTTAGCATGGTACTTCTATTTGTTCTAATCCGCCTGTGCAAAAAAATTAAGGCGGGAAAAGGCAGTGTACGTATGTTGTTTTGCACATGGAGGTGACACGTTCCCATTCGGAACCACGATCCTTCTTGAGGGAAGCTCCGGTTTGCAAGAATCTTACACCAAATCTTGTCCCAATTCGGCCAAAAAAATTACCGCATCATGTTGGTGCCATGTCATGACACCATGCCAAGTTTCATGATTTTCAGGCATCTTTTCGATTTACAGGAATTAAAAAGCAAAGTTTCTCAATCTTTCCGGTCGAGCCACGACGCCCCGATGTTTGAATTTCACTCCCATCTCTTGCATGGGACCTAGAAATTCACCTAAGGACACACATGTGATTTTTCAAACAAGTTTGGTGCACTGGAGCATGTGCTTGTAGTTCAAATTTGAATTATGCTCATTAAATGTGCAGAAACTCAATTAATGTATAAAAAAGGTGAAACGAACCCCGAATAATTCCAAAATTTAGCACGGTACTTCTATTTGGTCTAATCTGCATGTGTAAAAAAATTAAGGTGGGAGAAGGCAGTGTACGTATGTCCTTCCACACACGGAGGTGACATGTTCCCTCTCGGAACCATGAGCCTTCTAGAGGGAAGCTTTAGTTTGCAAGAAGCTTACACCAAGGCTTGTCCCAATTCGGCCAAAAAAATTACCGCAACATGTTAGTGCCATGTCATGACACCATGCCAAGTTTCATGATTTTAAGGCTTGTTTTGGATTTATAGGAATTATAAAACCAAGTTTCTCAATCTTTCCAGCCGAGCCACAATGCCCGGATGTGTGAATTTCACTCCCATCTCTTGCATGGGCCCTAGAGATTCACTCAAGGACACACATGCGATTTTTCAAACAACTTTGGTGCACTTGAGCATGTGCTTGTAGTTCAAATTTGAATTATGCACATTAAATGTGCAGAAACTCAATTAATGTATAAAAAGGCCAAACGAACCCGGAATAATTCCAAAATTTAGCACGATACTTCTATTTGGTCTAATCTTCCTGTGTAAAAAAATCAAGGCGGGAGAAGGCAGTGTACGTATGTCTTTCGCACACGGAGTGACACGTTCCCTCTCGGAACCACGAGCCTTCTTGAGGGAAGCTCCGGTTTGCAAGAAGCTTACACCAAAGCTTGTCCCAATTCGGCCAAATATATTACCGCAGCATGATTTTCAGGCGTGTTTTGGATTTACAGGAATTAAAAAACCAAGTTTCTCAATCTTTCCGGCCTAACCACGACGCCCAGATGTTTGAATTTCACTCCCATCTCTTGCATGGGACCTAAAAATTCACCTCAGGACACACATGTGATTTTTCAAACAACTTTGGTGCACTGGAGCATGTGCTTGTAGTTCAAATTTGAATTATGCACATTAAATGTGCACAAACTCAATTAATGTATAAAAAAGGCCGAACAAACCTGGAATAATTCCAAAATTTAGCACGATATTTCAATTTGGTCTAATCTGGCTGTGTAAAAAAATCAAGGCGGGAGAAGGCAGTGCATGTATGTCATTTTGCACACGGAGGTGACACGTTCTCTCTCGGAACCACGAGCCTTCTTGAGGGAAGCTCTGGTTTGCAAGAAGCTTACACCAAGGGTTGTCCCAATTCGGCCAAAAAAATTACCGCAGCATGTTGGTGCCATGTCATGACACCATGCCAAGTTTCATGATTTTCAGGCTTGTTTTGGATTTACAAGAATTAAAAAACCAAGTTTCTCAATCTTTCCGGCCGAGCCATGATGCCAAGATGTTTGAATTTCACTCCCATCTCTTGCATGGGCCCTAGAAATTCACCCAAGGACACACATGCGATTTTTCAAACAATTTTGGTGCACTGGAGCATGTTCTTGTAGTTCAAATTTGATTTATGCACATTAAATGCGCAGAAACTCAATTAATGTATAAAAAGGGCCAAACGAACCCAGAATAATTCCAAAATTTAGCACGTTACTTCTATTTTGTCTAATCTGGCTGAGTAAAAAAAATCTAGGCGGGAGAAGGCAGTGTACGTATGTCGTTTCGCACACGGAGGTTACACTTTCCCTCTCGGAACCACGAGCCTTCTTGAGGGAAGCTCCGGTTTGCAAGAAGCTTACAGCAAATCTTGTCCCAATTCGGCCAAAAATATTACCGCAACATGTTGGTGCCATGTCATCACACCATGCCAAGTTTCATGATTTTCAGTCGTGTTTTGGATATACAGGATTTAAAAAACCAAGTTTCTCCATCTTTCCGGACGAGCCACCACACCCAGATGTGTGAATTTCACTCCCATATCTTGCATGGCACTAGAAATTCACCCAAGGACACACATGAGATTTTTCAAACAACTTTGGTGCACTGGAGCATGTGCTTGTAGTTCAAGTTTGAATTATGCACATTAAATGCGCAGAAACTCAATTAATGTATAAAAAGGGCCAAACGAACCCAGAATAATTCCAAAATTTAGCATGGTACTTCTATTTTGTCTAATCTGGCTGTGTAAAAAAATCAAGGCGGGAGAAGGCAGTGTATGTATGTCGTTTCGCACACGGAGGTGACACGTTCCCTCTCGGAACCACGAGCCTTCTTGAGGGAAGCTCTGGTTTGCAAAAAGCTTACACCAAGGCTTGTCCCAATTCGGCCAAAAAATTACCGGAGCATGTTGGTGCCATGTCATGCCACCATGCCAAGTTTCATGATTTTTAGGCTTGTTTTGGATTTACAGGAATTAAAAACACAAGTTTCTCAATCTTTACGGCCGAGCCATGATGCCCAGTTGTGTGAATTTCACTCCCATCTCTTGCACGGGCCCTAGAAATTCACCCAAGGACACACATGCGATTTTTCAAACAACTTTGGTGCACTGGAGCATGTGCTTGTAGTTCAAATTTGAATTATGCACATTAAATGCGCAGAAACACAATTAATTTATAAAAAGGCCAAACGAACCCATAATAATTACAAAATTTTGCATGGTACTTCTATTTGGTCTAATCTGGCTGTGTAAAAAAAATCTAGGCGGGAGAAGGCAGTGTACGTATGTCGTTTCGCACACGGAGGTGATACGTTCCCTCTCGGAACCACAAGCCTTCTTGAGGGAAGCTCCGGTTTGCAAGAAGCTTACACCAAAGCTTGTCCCAAGTTGGCCAAAAATATTACCGCAACATGTTGGTGCCATGTCATAACACCATGCCAAGTTTCATGATTTTCAGGCGTGTTTTGGATTTACAGGAATTAAAAAACCTAGTTTTTCAATCTTTCCAGCTGAGCCACGATGCCCAGATGTTTGAATTTCAGTCTCATCTATTGCATGGGACCTAGAATTCACCCAACGACACACATGTGATTTTCCAAAAAACTTCGATGCATTGGAGCATGTGCTTGCAGTTTAAATTCGAATTATACACATTAAATGCGCAGAAAGTCAATTAATGTATAAAAAAGGGCAAACGAACCCAGAATAATTCCAAAATTCAGCATGGTACTTCTATTTGGTCTAATCTGCCTATGCAAAAAAATTAAGGCGGGAGAAGGCAGTGCATGTATGTTGTTTCGCCCACGGAGGTGACATGTTCCCTCTCGGAACAATGAGCCTTCTTGAGGGAAGCTCCGGTTTGCAAGAAGCTTACACCAAAGCTTGTCCCAATTCGGCCAAATAATTACCGCATCATGTTGGTGCCATGTCATGACACCATGCCAAGTTTCATGATTTTCAGGCGTGTTTTGGATTTACTGGATTTAAAAAAAACTTTCTCAATCTTTCGGGCCAAGCCACGATGCCCAGATGTTTGAATTTCACTCCCATCACTTTCATGGGACCTACAAATTCACCAAGGACACACATATGATTTTTTCAAACAACTTTGGTGCACTGGAGCATGTGCTTGTAGTTCAAATTTGAATTATGCACATTAAATGCGCAAAAACTCAATTAATGTATAAAAAAGGCGAAACGAACCCGGAATAATTCCAAAATTTACCACGGTACATCTATTTGGCCTAATCTGCCTGTGTAAAAAAATTAAGGCGGGACAGGGCAGTGTATGTATGTCGTTTCGCAAACGGAGGTGAAATGTTCCCTCTCGGAACCACGAGCCTTCTTGAGGGCAGCTTCGGTTTGCAAGAAGCTTTCACGAAAGCTTGTCCCAATTCGGCCAAAAAATTACCGCAGCATGTTGGTGCCATGTCATGACACCATGCCGAGTTCCATGATTTTCAGGCGTGTTTGGGATTTACAGGAATTAAAAAACCAAGTTTCTCAATATTTCTGTCCGAGCCACGATGCCCAGATGTTTGAATTTCACTCCCATCTCTTGCATGGGACCTAGAATTTCTCCCAAGGACACACATGTGATTTTTCAAACAACTTTGGTGCAGTGGTGCATGTGCTTGTAGTTCAAATTTGAATTATGCACATTAAATGTCCATAAACTCAATTAATGTATAAAAAAGGCTAAACGAGCCCGGAATAATTCCGAAATTTAGCACGGTACTTATGTTTGGTCTAATCCGCCTATGTAAAAAAATTAAGGCGGGAGAGGGCACTGTACGTATGTCATTTCGCACACGGAGGTGACACGTTCCCTCTCGGAACCACGAGCCTTCTTGAGGGAAGCTCCGGTTTGCAAGAAGATTACACCAAAGCTTGTCCTAATTCGGCCAAAAATATTACCGCAGCATGTTGGTGCCATGTCATGACACCATGCCAAGTTTCATGATTTTCAAGCGTGTTTTGGATTTACAGGAATTAAAAAGACAAGTTTCTCACTCTTTCCAGACGAGCCACGGCGCCCAGATGTTTGAATTTCACTCACATCTCTTGCATGGGACCTAGAAATTCACCCAAGGACACACATATGATTTTTCAAACAACTTTGGTGCACTGGAGCATGTGCTTTTAGTTAAAATTTGAGTTATGCACATTAAATGGGCGGAAACTCAATTAATGTATAAAAAAGGCCAAACGAACCCGGAATAATTTCAAAATTTAGCACGGTACTTCTATTTGGTATAATCTGCCTATGTAAAAAAATTAAGGCGGGATAAGGCAGTGTATGTATGTCGTTTCGCACACGGAGGTGACACGTTCCCTCTCGGAACCACGAGCCTTCTTTAGGGAAGCTCCGGTTTGCAAGAAGCTTACACCAAGGATTGTCCCAATTTAACCAAAAAACTATCGCAGCATGTTTGTGCCATGTCATGACACCATGCCAAGTTTCATGATTTTCAGGCGTGTTTTGGATTTACAGGAATTAAAAAACCAAGTTTCTCAATCTTTCCAGCTGAGCCACGATGCCCAGATGTCTGAATTTCACTCCCATCTCTTGCGTGGGACCTAGAATTTCACCCAAGGACAAACATGTGATTTTTCAAACAACTTTGTTGCACTGGAGCCTATGCTTGTTGTTCCAATTTGAATTATGCACATTAAATTCGCAGAAACTCAATTAATGTATAAAGAAGGCCAAACAAACCCGGAATAGTTCCAAAATTTAGCACAGTACTTCTATTTGGTCTAATCTGCATGTGTAAAAAAATTAAGGTGGGAGAAGGCAGTGGACGTATGTCGTTTCGCACAAGGAGGTGACATGTTCCCACTCGGAACCACGAGCCTTCTTGAGGGAAGCTCCGGTTTGCAAGAAGCTTACACCAAAGCTTGTCCGAATTCGACCAAAAATATTACCACAGCATGTTGGTGCCATGTCATGTCACCATGCCAAGTTTCATGATTTTTAGGCGTGTTTTGGATTTACAACAATTAAAAACCAAGTTCTCGGTCATTCCGGCCAAGCCAGGACGCCTAGATGTTTGAATTTCACTCCCATCTCTTGCATGGGACCTAGAAATTCACCCAAGGACACACATGTGATTTTTCAAACAACTTTGGTGCACTAGAGCATGTGCTTGTAGTTCAAATTTGAATTATGCACATTAAATGTGCAAAAACTCAATTAATGTATAAAAAAGGCCAAACGAACCCAGAATAATTCCAAAATTTAGCCCGGTACTTCTATTTGGTCTAATCTGCCTGTGTAAAAAAATTAAGGCAGGAGAAGGCAGTGTACGTATGTCATTTCACTCACGGAGGTGACACGTTCCCTCTCGGAACCACGAGCCTTCTTGAGGGAAGCTCCGGTTTGCAAGAAGCTTACACCAAAGCTTGTCCCAATTCGGCCAAAAATATTACTGATAACCCACAAGTATCGAGGTTCGCAACAGATTTCGAGGGTAGAGTATTCAACCCAAATTTATTGATTCGACACATGGGGAGCCAAAGAATATTCTCAAGTATTAATAGTTGAGTTGTCAATTCAACCGCACCTGAAAGACATAATATCTGCAACAAAGTGTTTAGTAGCAAAGTAATATGGAAGTAACAGTAACAGTGGCAAAAGTAACCGTATTGGTTTTGTAGTGATTGTAACTGTGGCAACGATAAATTAACTAAGCAGAGATCAATATATGAAAAGCTCGTAGGCATTGAATCATTGATGGATAATTATGTCGGATGCAATTCCTCATGCAACAGTTATAACATATGGTGACACAGAACTAGCTCCAGTTAATCGATGTAATGTAGGCATGTATTCTGAATATATTCATGCGTGCTTATGGAAAAGAACTTGCATGACATCTTTTGTCCTACCCTCCTGTGGCAGCGGGGTCCTATTGGAAACTAAGGGATATTAAGGCCTCGTTTTAATAGTGTACCGGAACAAAGCATTAGCACTTAGTGAATACATGAACTCCTCATACTATAGTCATCACCGGGAGTGGTCCCGATTATTGTCACTTCAGGGTTACTGGATCATAACACATAGTAGGCGACTATTGACTTGCAAAATAGGATCAAGAACTCACATATATTCATGGAAACATAATAGGTTCAGATCTGAAATCATGGCACTCGTGCCCTAGCGACAAGCATTAAGCATAGCAAAGTCATTGCAACATCAATCTCACAACATAATGGATACTAGGGATGAAACCCTAACAAAACTAGCTCGATTACATGATAAATCTCATCCAACCCATCACCGTCCAGCAAGCCTATGATGGAATTACTCACGCACGGCGCTGAGCATCATGAAATTGGTGATGGACGAAGGTTGATGATGACGATGGCGATGGATTCCCCTCTACGGAGCCCCGAACGGACTCCAAATCAGCCCTCCCAAGAGATATTAGGGCTTGGCGGCGGCTCCGTAACGTAAAACGCGATGAATCCTTCTCTCTAATTTTTTTCTCCCCAAACCTGAATATATAGAGTTGGAGTTGAGGTCGGTGGAGCATCAGGGGGCCCACGAGGCAAGGGGGCGCGCCCCCCACCCTCGTGGACAGGGAGTGGGCCCCCTAACGTTGATTCTTTCGCCACTATTTTTTATATATTCCAAAAATATTCTCCGTGAAGTTTCAGGTCATTCTGAGAACTTCTATTTCTGGACAAAAATAACACCATGGCAATTCTGCTGAAAACAGCGTAAGTCCGGGTTATTTCCATTCAAATCATGCAAGTTAGAGTCCAAAACAAGGTCAAAAGTGTTTGGAAAAGTAGATACGATGGAGACGTATCAACTCCCCCGAGCTTAAACATTTGCTTGTCCTCAAGCAATTCAGTTGACAAACTGAAAGTGATAAAGAAAAACTTTTACAAACTCTGTTTGATCTTGTTGTTGTAAATATGTAAAGCCAACATTCAAGTTTTCAGCAAAGATTATAAACTAACCATATTCACAATAACATTTAGGTCTCATGTTTACTCATCTCAATGGCATAATGAACTAGCAAGCAATAATAATAAATCTCGGATGACAACACTTTCTCAAAACTATTATAATATGATATAACAAGATGGTATCTCGCTAGCCCTCTGAAGATCAAGGACTGGCTAAACATTGTAAGTCATGCTAAAAAAGATCCAGTCACAATCATACTCAATGTAAACTAATAGTAATACATGCAAATGACAGCGGTGCTCTCCAAGTGGTGCTTTTTAGTAAGAGGATGATGACTCAACATAAAAGTAAATAGATAGGCCCTTCTCAGAGGGAAGCATGGATTTGTAGAGGTGCTAGAGCTCGATTTTGAAATAGAGATGAATAATATTTTGAGTGGTATACTTTCATTGTCAACATAACAACCTGGAGATCTCAATATCTTCCATGCTACACACATTATAGGAGGTTCCCATACAGAGTGGTAAAGTTTATACTCCCCCTACCACCAACAAACATCAATCCATGGCTTGTCCGAAACAATGGGTGCCTCCAACTAACAACAATCCTGGGGGAGTTTTGTTTGCAATTATTTTGATTTGGTTTGAGCATGGGACTGGGCATCCCGGTTACCGACCATTTTCTCGTGAGTGAGGAGCGGAGTCCACTCCTCTTGAGAATAACCCTCCTAGCATGGAAGATATAGACAGCCCTAGTTGATACATGAGCTATTCGAGCGTACAAAACAGAATTTCATTTGAAGGTTTAGAGTTTGGCACATACAAATTTACATGGAACGGCAAGTAGATACCACATATAGGAAGGTATGGTGGACTCATATGGAATAACTTTTGGGGTTTATGGAGTGGATGCACAAGTAGTATTCCCGCTTAGTACAAGTGAAGGTTAGAAAGAGACTGGCAAGCGACCAGCTAGAGAGCGACAACAGTCATGAACATGCATTAAAATTAATCAACACTGAATGCAAGCATGAGTAGGATATAATTCACCATGAACATAAATATCGTGGAGGCTATGTTGATTTTGTTTCAACATGCGTGAACATGTTCCAAGTCAAGCCGCTTGAATCGTTCAAAGGAGAAGGCACTATACGTATGTCGTTTCGCACACGGAGGTGACACGTTCCCTCTCGAAACCACGAGCCTTCTTGAGGGAAGCTCCTGTTTGCAAGAAGCTTACACCAAAGCTTGTCCCAATTCGTCCAAAAAAATTGCTGCAGCATGTTGGTGCCATGTCATGACACCATCCCAAGTTTCATGATTTCCAGGCGTGTTTTGGATTTACAGGAATTAGAAACCAAGTTTCTCAATCTTTCCGGTCGAGCCATGACGCCCAGATGTTTGAATTTCACTCCCATTTCTTGCATGGGACCTAGAAATTCACCCAAGGACACACATGTGATTTTTCAAAGAGTTAAATACACTTTGGGTGCCTTTACTTGTCTAGTGCAGTCAGTTTGGTGCCCAAAGTTATAAAATAAATAAAACTGGTGCTATAACTTGTCCTATTATGCAAATATGGTGCCTCCATATGTATTCTAGTGTACACCATGCGTGTGTGGCATGCCTGCAAGACGTTGGCCCACACGTTAGTGGCAGGCAGCCGGTGAGGTGTTGGATGACTTGCGCATGAGTTTTTTTAGAAACCCCCTCCCCCCACATATTTTAATTAGCTATGTGGCAAAGACAAATGTAGGTCCCACATATCAGTATGATTAAATACATTAAATTGCCTGCACACTAGCCACCAGGCCGGATAATACTTTGTGACCAACTGTTCCCTGGAAAGCTATATAGCTCTTCTACCTTCCGCTATGCAATCCACGTTATTTACGCTTTTTTCAAGATACCTTTAGGTTTTTATGATATGTAAAATTTCTCATATAAAAATATAATAATTATCAATATGTCATTATTTTCTATTTAAATCTTTATTCTATTTTCGTTATTGTGTAGTTTAAATAGCTAAACATGAACGTTTTTCAAAATATATGTCGATATAAATAGTTCAATGTATATAATCAAATATTGTAAAAAATATCTTCAGTGAGGACCACAAGCACGTAGATAGTGTGTATCTTCATTGTATTTTTAGAATATGTAATTATTAAAAATTGACAAAATTGTATTATGAAAACTATTCGACGAGTATTAAAAATCAATGTGTAAAAAAGTTTTATAAATTTGTTAAAACATGTTAAACGTTTTTGTAGAAATGTAAGAATAATTTTACACAATAATTTTGTAATACATGTTGGACATCATTTTGAAATAGATGTTGTCAATATTTTGAATGCATGACGACCATTATCCGAAAACAAAGTTTACAATTTCTTAATACACCTATTTTTTTGAAAGATACGTTGAACTTTTTTTTTGAAATGCACTAACACTTTCTTTAAGTTTATGGTAGTTGTAATATTTTCTTACATTTCTTTTTCTCAAACAGAAATAATAAACATGGAAAATACATGTACGGGCCAATAAGAGCGCCATATATTTAAATAAATATATAAGAGGAACGTTCGAAGAGGTAAGTAGCGATGTGATATATAGTGTCTAGGTAAAATATGTTCACTAAGTAGAGTCTAACCTGGTGGTAATCTTCAGTGGGCTGTACAAATCGCGGCCCACAGCCAGCCAATGGCAATTGTAAAAATATGAGGGGTTCCTGTCAAAAATCTTCATGCGTGGGACATCCATCGCTCACCCACTAGCATGCCACAGGCAGAACATACACTGGTACACCCGGATACGTGCATGAGGCACCGTATTTGCACCATAAGGACAAGTTATTGCACCAGTTTTGTGTATTTTGCAACTTTGGGCACCAAAATGACCGCACTGGACAAGTTAAGGTACCCGCAGTGTATTTAACTCTTTTTCAAACAACTTTGGTGTACTGGAGCATGTGCTTGTAGTTCAAATTTGAATCATGCACATTAAATGCGCAGAAACTCAATTAATGTATAAAAAGGCCAAACGAACCCGGGATGATTCCAAAATTTAGCAAGGTACTTCTATTTGGTCTAATCTGCCTATGTGAAACAATCAAGGTGGGAGAAGGCACTGTACGTATGTCGTTTCGCACACGGAGGTGATATGTTCCCTCTCGAAACTACGAGCCTTCTTGAGGCAAGCTCCGGTTTGCAAGAAGCTTAGACCAAAGCTAGTCCCAATTCGGCCAAAAATATTACCGCATCATGTTAGTGCCATGTCATGACACCATGCCAAGTTTCATGATTTTCAAGCGTGTTTTGGATTTACAGGAATTAAAAAAACCAAGTTTCTCAATCTTTCCGGTCGAGCCACCATGCCCCGATGTTTGAATTTCACTCCCATCTCTTGCATGGGACCTAGAAATTCACCCAAGGACACACATGTGATTTTTCAAACAAGTTTGGTGCACTGGAGCATGTGCTTGTAGTTCAAATTTGAATTATGCTCATTAAATGCGCAGAAACTCAATTAATGTATAAAAAAGGCAAAACGAACCCGGAATAATTCCAAAATTTAGCATGGTACTTCTATTTGTTCTAATCTGCGTGTGTAAAAAAATTAAGGCGGGAGAAGGCAGTGTACGTATGTCCTTCCGCACACGGAGGTGACACGTTCCCTCTCGGAACCACGAGCCTTCTTGAGGGAAGCTCTGGTTTGCAAGAAGCTTACACCAAGGCTTGTCCCAATTCGGCCAAAAAAAATTACCGCAGCATGTTAGTGCCATGTCATGACACCATGCCAAGTTTCATGATTTTCAGGCTTGTTTTGGATTTACAGGAATTAAAAAACCAAGTTTCTCAATCTTTCTGGTTGAGCCACGACGCCCAGATGTGTGAATATCACTCCCATGTCTTGCATGGGCCCTAGAAATTCACCCAAGGACACACATGCGATTTTTAAACAACTTTGGTGCACCGGAGCATGTGCTTTTAGTTCAAATTTGATTTATGCACATTAAATGCGCAGAAACTCAATTAATGTATAAAAAGGCCAAACGAACCCGGAATAATTCCAAAATTTAGCACGGTACTTCTATTTGGTCTAATTCTCCTGTGCAAAAAAATTAAGGCGGGAAAAGGCAGTGTACGTATGTTGTTTTGCACATGGAGGTGACACGTTCCCTCTCGGAACCACGATCCTTCTTGAGGGAAGCTCCGGTTTGCAAGAATCTTACACCAAATCTTATCCCAATTCGGCCAAAAAAATTACTGCATCATGTTGGTGCCATGTCATGACACCATGCCAAGTTTCATGATTTTCAGGCATCATCTCGATTTACAGGAATTAAAAAGCAAAGTTTCTCAATCTTTCCGGTCGAGCCACGACGCCCCGATGTTTGAATTTCACTCCCATCTCTTGCATGGGACCTAGAAATTCACCTAAGGACATACATGTGATTTTTCAGACAAGTTTGGTGCGCTGGAGCATGTGCTTGTAGTTCAAATTTGAATTATGCTCATTAAATGCGCAGAAACTCAATTAGTATATAAAAAAAGGCGAAACGAACCCCGAATAATTCCAAAATTTATCACGGTACTTCTATTTGGTCTAATCTGCATGTGTAAAAAAATTAAGGCGGGAGAAGGCAGTGTACGTATGTCCTTCCGCAGACGGAGGTGACACGTTCCCTCTTGGAACCACGAGCCTTCTAGAGGGAAGCTCTAGTTTGCAAGAAGCTTACACCAAGGCTTGTCCCAATTCAGCCAAAAAATTTACCGCAGCATGTTAGTGCCATGTCATGACACCATGCCAAGTTTCATGATTTTCAGGCTTGTTTTGGATTTATAGGAATTAAAAAACCAAGTTTCTCAATCTTTCCAGCCGAGCCACGATGCCCAGATGTGTGAATTTCACTCCCATCTCTTGCATGGGCCCTAGAAATTAACCCAAGGACACACATGCGATTTTTGAAACAACTTTGGTGCACTAGAGCATGTGCTTGTAGTTCAAATTTGAATTATGCAGTTTAAATGCGCAGAAACTCAATTAATGTATAAAAAGGCCAAATGAACTCGGAATAATTCCAAAATTTAGCACGGTACTTCTATTTGGTCTAATCTGCCTGTGTAAAAAAATCAAGGCGGGAGAAGGCAGTGTACGTATGTCTTTCGCACACGGAGTGACACGTTCCCTCTCGGAACCACGAGCCTTCTTGAGGGAAGCTCCGGTTTGCAAGAAGCTTACACCAAAGCTTGTCCCAATTCAGCCAAATATATTACCGCAGCATGATTTTATGGCGTGTTTTGGATTTACAGGAATTAAAAAACCAAGTTTCTCAATCTTTCCGGCCTAACCACGACGCCCAGATGTTTGAATTTCACTCCCATCTCTTGCATGGGACCTAAAAATTCACCTCAGGACACACATGCGATTTTTCAAACAACTTTGGTGCACTGGAGCATGTGCTTGTAGTTCAAATTTGAATTATGGACATGAAATGCGCAGAGACTCAATTAATGTATAAAAAGGCCGAACAAACCTGGAATAATTCCAAAATTTAGCACGGTATTTCTATTTGGTCTAATCTGGCTGTGTAAAAAAATCAAGGCGGGAGAAGGCAATGCATGTATGTCATTTTGCACACGGAGGTGACACGTTCCCTCTCGGAACCACGAGCCTTCTTGAGGGAAGCTCTGGTTTGCAAGAAGCTTACACCAAGGGTTGTCCCAGTTCGGCCAAAAAAATTACCGCAACATGTTGGTGCCATGTCATGACACCATGCCAAGTTTCATGATTTTCAGGCTTGTTTTGGATTTACAGGAATTAAAAAACCAAGTTTCTCAATCTTTCTGGCCGAGCCATGACGCCAAGATGTGTGAATTTCACTCCCATCTCTTGCATGGGCCCTAGAAATTCACCCAAGGACAGACATGCGATTTTTCAAACAATTTTGGTGCACTGGAGCATGTGCTTGTAGTTCAAATTTGATTTATAAACATTAAATGCGCAGAAACTCAATTAATGTATAAAAAAGGCCAAACAAACCCGGAATAATTCCAAAATTTAGCATGGTACTTCTATTTGGTCTAATCTACCTGTGTAAAAAAATCAAGGCGGGAGAAGGCAGTGTACGTATGTCGTTTCGCACACGGAGGTGACACTTTCCCTCTCGGAACCACGAGCCTTCTTGAGGGAAGCTCCGGTTTGCAAGAAGCTTACACCAAAGCTTCTCCCAATTCGGCTAAAAATATTACCGCAACATGTTGGTGCCATGTCATCACACCATGCCAAGTTTCATGATTTTCAGGCATGTTTGGATTTACAGGATTTAAAAAACCAAGTTTCTCAATCTTTCCGGACGAGCCACCACACCCAGATGTGTGAATTTCACTCCCATATCTTGCATGGCACTAGAAATTCACCCAAGGACACACATGCGATTTTTCAAACAACTTTGGTGCACTAGAGCATGTGCTTGTAGTTCAAGTTTGAGTTATGCACATTAAATGCGTAGAAATTCAATTAATGTATAAAAAGGGCCAAACGAATCCAGAATAATTCCAAAATTTAGCACGGTACTTCTATTTTGTCTAATCTCGCTATGTAAAAAAATCAAGGCGGGAGAAGGCAGTGTACGTATGTCGTTTCGCACACGGAGGTGACATGTTCCCTCTCGAAACCACGAGCCTTCTTGAGGGAAGCTCTGGTTTGCAAAAAGCTTACACCAAGGCTTGTCTCAATTCGGCCAAAAAAATTATCGGAGCATGTTGGTGCCATGTCATGCCACCATGCCAAGTTTCATGATTTTCAGGCTTGTTTTGGATTTACAGGAATTAAAAAAACAGTTTCTCAATCTTTACGGCCGAGCGACGACGCCCAGTTGTGTGAATTTCACTCCCATCTCTTGCATGGGCCCTAGAAATTCACCCAAGGACACACATGCGATTTTTCAAACAACTTTGGTGCACTGGAGCATGTGCTTGTAGTTCAAATTTGAATTATGCACATTAAATGCGCAGAAACCCAATTAATGTATAAAAAGGCCAAACGAACCCGGAATAATTACGAAATTTTGCATGGTACTTCTATTTGGTCTAATCTGACTGTGTAAAAAAATCTAGGCGGGAGAAGGCAGTGTACGTATGTCGTTTCACACACGGAGGTGACACGTTCCCTCTCGGAACAACAAGCCTTCTTGAGGGAAGCTCCGGTTTGCAAGAAGCTTACACCAAAGCTTGTCCCAATTCGGCCAAAAATATTACCGCAACATGTTGGTGCCATGTCATGACACCATGCCAAGTTTCATGATTTTCAGGCGTGTTTTGGATTTACAGGAATTAAAAAACCAAGTTTCTCAATCTTTCCGGCCTAACCACGATGCCCTGATGTTTGAATTTCACTCCCATCTCGTGCATGGGACCTAAAATTTCACCCGAGGACACACTCGTGATTTTTGAAACAACTTTGGTGCACTAGAGCATGTGCTTGTAGTTCAAATCTGAATTATGCACATTAAATGCGCAGAAACTCAATTAATGTATAAAAAGGCCAAACGAACCCGGAATAATTCCAAAATTTAGCACGCTACTTCTATTTGGTCTAATATGCCTGTGCAAAAAAATTAAGGCAGGAGAAGGCAGTGCACGTATGTTGTTTCGCACACGGAGGAGACATGTTCCCTCTCGGAACCACGAGCCTTCTTGAGGGAACCTCCGGTTTGCAAGAAGCTTACACCAAAGCTTGTCCCAATTCAGACAAAAAAATACAGCATCATGTTGTTGCCATGTCATGACACCATGCCAAGTTTCATGATTTTCAGGCGTGTTTTGGATTTACTGGAATTAAAAAACAAACTTTCTCAATCTTTCTGGCCAAGCCACGACACCCAGATGTTTGAATTTAAATCCCATCACTTGCATGGGACCTAGAAATTCACAAAGGACACACATATGATTTTTCAAACAACTTTGGTGCACTGGAGCATGTGCTTGTAGTTCAAATTTGAATTATGCTCATTAAATGTGCAAAAACTCAATTAATGTATAAAAAAGGTGAAACGAACCCGGAATAATTCCAAAATTTAGCACGGTACTTCTATTTGGTCTAATCTGCCTGTGTAAAAAATTATGGCGGGAGAAGGTTGTGTACGTATGTCCTTTCGCACACGGAGGTGACACGTTCCCTCTCGGAACCACGAGCCATCTTGATGTAAGCTCCAGTTTGTAAGAATCTTACACCAAGGCTTGTCCCAATTCGGCCAAAAAAATTACCGCAGCATGTTGGTGCCTTGTCATGACACCATGCCAAGTTTCATGATTTTCAGGCATGTTTTGGATTTACTGGAATTAAAAAACAAACTTTCTCAATCTTTCTGGCCGAGCCACGAGGCCCAGATGTTTGAATTTCACTCCCATCACTTGCATGGGACCTAGAAATTCACCAAGGACACACATATGATTTTTCAAACAACTTTGGTGCACTGCAGCATGTGCTAGTAGTTCAAATTTGAATTATGCTCATTAAATGCGCAAAAACTCAATTAATGTATAAAAAAGGCCAAACAGACCAGGAATAATTCCAAAATTTAGCACGGTACTTCTATTTGGTCTAATCTGCCTGTGTAAAAAAATTATGGCTGGAGAAGGCAGTGTACGTATGTCCTTTCGCACACGGAGGTGACATGATTCCTCTCAGAACCACGAGCCTTCTTGAGGGAAGCTTTGGTTTGCAAGAAGCTTACACCAAGGCTTGTCCCAATTCGGCCAAGAAAATTAGCGCAACATGTTGGTGCCATGTCATGACACCATGCCAAGTTTCATGATTTTCAGGCTTGTTTTGGATTTACAGCAATTAAAAAACCAAGTTTCTCAATCTTGCCGGTCGAGCCACGGTGCCCAGATGTGTGTATTTCACTCCCACCTCTTGCATGGGCCCTAGAAATTCACCCAAGGACACACATGCGATTTTTCAAACAACTTTGGTGCACTAGAGCATGTGCTTGTAGTTCAAATTTGAATCATGCACATTAAATGCGCAGAAACTCAATTAATGTATAAAAAAGGCCAAACAAACCCGGAATAATTCCAAAATTTAGCATGGTACTTCTATTTGGTCTAATCTGCCTGTGTAAAAAAATCAAGGCGGGAGAAGGCAGTGTACGTATGTCGTTTCGCACACAGAGGTGACACGTTCGCAATCACAGCCACAAGCCTTCTTGAGGGAAGCTCCGGATCGCAAGAAGCTTACACCAAAGCTTGTACCAATTCGTCCAAAAATATTTCCGCAACATGTTGGTGCCATGTCTTGACACCATGCCAAGTTTCATGATTTTCAGGCGTGTTTTGGATTTACGGGAATTAAAAAACAAAGTTTCTCAGTCTTTCCGGCCTAACCACGACGCCCAGATATTTGAATTTCACTCCCATCTCTTGCATGGGACCTAGAAATTCACCCGAGGACACACACGTGATTTTTCAAACAACTTTGGTGCACTGGAGCATGTGCTTGTAGTTCAAATTGGAATTATGCACATTAAATGCATAGAAACTCAATTAATGTATAAAAAGGCCAAACGAACACGGAATAATTCCAGAAATTAGCATGGTACTTCTATTTGGTATAATCTTCCTATGTAAAAGAATTAAGGCGGGAGAAGGCAGTGCGCATATGTCGTTTTGCACACCAGGTGACACGTTCCCTCTCGGAACCACGAGCCTTCTTGAGGGAAGCTCCGGTTTGCAAGAAGCTTACACCAAAGCTTGTCCCGATTAAGCCAAAAATATTACCGCAGCATATTGGTGCCATGTCATGACACCATGCCAAGTTTCATGATTTGCACGCGTGTTTTGGATTTACAGGAATTAAAAAACCTAGTTTTTTAATCTTTCCAGCATAGCCACGACGCCTAGATGTTTGAATTTCAGTCTCATCTATTGCATGGGACCTAGAAATTCATCCAAGGACACACATGTGATTTTCCAAAAAACTTCAGTGCAGTGGAGCATGTGCTTGTAGTTTAAATTTGAATTATGCACATTAAATGCGCAGAAAGTCAATTAATGTATAAAAAAGGCCAAACGAACCCAGAATAATTCCAAAATTCAGCATGGTACTTCTATTTGGTCTAATCTGCCTATGCAAAAAAATTAAGGCGGGAGAAGGCAGTGCACGTATGTTGTTTCGCACACGGAGGTGACACGGTCCCTCTCGGAACCACGAGCCTTCTTGAGGGAAGCTCCGGTTTGCAAGAAGCTTACACCAAAGCTTGTCCCAATTCGGCCAAATAATTACCCCATCATGTTGGTGCCATGTCATGACACCATGCCAAGTTTCATGATTTTCAGGCGTGTTTTGGATTTACTGGAAATAAAAAAAACTTCCTCAATCTTTCTGGCCAAGCCACGACGCCCAGATGTTTGAATTTCACTCCCATCACTTTCATGGGACCTAGAAATTCACCAAGGACACACATATGATTTTTCAAACAACTTTGGTGCACTGGAGCATGTGCTTGTAGTTCAAATTTGAATTATGCACATTAAATGCACAGAAACTCACTTAATGTATAAAAAAGGCGAAACGAACCCGGAATAATTCCAAAATTTACCACGGTACATCTATTTGGTCTAATCTGCCTGTGTAAAAAAATTAAGGCGGGAGAAGGCAGTGTATGTATGTCGTTTCGCAAACGGAGGTGAAACGTTCCCTCTCGGAACCACGAGCATTCTTGAGGGCAGCTTCAGTTTGCAAGAAGCTTTCACCAAAGCTTGTCCCAATTCGGCCAAAAAATTACCGCAGCATGTTGGTGCCATGTCATGACACCATGCCGAGTTCCATGATTTTCAGGCGTGTTTGGGATTTACAGGAATTAAAAAACCAAGTTTCTCAATATTTCTGTCCGAGCCACGACGCCCAGATGTTTGAATTTCACTCCCATCTCTTGCATGGGACCCAGAATTTCTCCCAAGGACACACATGTGATTTTTCAAACAACTTTGGTGCAGTGGTGCATGTGCTTTTAGTTCAAATTTGAAATTATGCACATTAAATGTCCATAAACTCAATTAATGTATAAAAAAGGCTAAACGAGCCCGGAATAATTCCGAAATTTAGCACGGTACTTATGTTTGGTCTAATCCGCCTATGTAAAAAAATTAAGGCGGGAGAGGGCAGTGTACGTATGTCATTTCGCACACGGAGGTGACATGTTCCCTCTCGGAACCACGAGCCTTCTTAAGGGAAGCTCCGGTTTGCAAGAAGATTACACCAAAGCTTGTCCAAATTCGGCCAAAAATATTACCGCAGCATGTTGGTGCCATGTCATGTCACCATTCCAAGTTTCATGATTTTCAGGCGTGTTTTGGATTTATAGGAATTAAAAACCAAGTTTCTCAATCTTTCCGGCCGAGCCAGGACGCCCAGATGTTTGAATTTCACTCCCATATCTTGCATGGGACCTACAAATTCACCCAAGGACACACATGTGAGTTTTCAAACAACTTTGGTGCATTGGAGCATGTGCTTTTAGTTAAAATTTTAATTATGCACATTAAATGCATAGAAACTCAATTAATGTATAAAAAAGGCCAAACGATCCTGGAATAATTCCAAAATTTAGCACGGTACTTCTATTGGTCTAATCTGCCTGTGTAAAAAATTAGGGCGGGAGAAGGCAGTGTACGTATGTTGTTTCGCACACGGAGGTGACACGTTCCCTCTCGGAACCACGAGCCTTCCTGAGGGAAGCTCCGGTTTGCAAGAAGATTACACCAAAGCTTGTCCTAATTCGGCCAAAAATATTACCGCAGCATGTTGGTGCCATGCCATGACACCATGCCAAGTTTCATGATTTTCTAGCGTGTTTTGGATTTACAGGAATTAAAAAGACAAGTTTCTCACTCTTTCCGGACAAGCCACGGCGCCCAGATGTTTGAATTTCACTCACATCTCTTGCATGGGACCTAGAAATTCACCCAAGGACACACATATGATTTTTCAAACAACTTTGGTGCACTGGAGCATGTGCTTGTAGTTCAAATTTGAAGTATGCACATTAAATGGGCGGAAACTCAATTAATGTATAAAAAAGGCCAAATGAACCCGGAATAATTCCAAAATTTAGCACGGTACTTCTATTTGGTATAATCTGCCTATGTAAAAAAATTAAGGCGGGATAAGGCAGTGTACGTATGTCGTTTCACACACGAAGGTGACACGTTCCCTCTCGGAACCACGAGCCTTCTTTAGGGAAGCTCCGGTTTGCAAGAAGCTTACAACAAGGATTGTCCCAATTGGCCAAAAAAACTATCGCAGCATGTTGGTGCCATGTCATGACACCATGCCAAGTTTCATGATTTTCAGGCGTGTTTTGGAGTTACAGGAATTAAAAAACCAAGTTTCTCAATCTTTCCAGCCGAGCCACGATGCCTAGATGTCTGAATTTCACTCCCATCTCCTGCGTGGGACTTAGAATTTCACCCAAGGACAAACATGTGCTTTTTCAAACAACTTTGTTGCACTGGAGCCTATGCTTGTTGTTCCAATTTGAATTATGCACATTAAATTCGCAGAAACTCAATTAATGTATAAAGAAGGCCAAACAAACCCGGAATAGTTCCAAAATTTAGCACAGTACTTCTATTTGGTCTAATCTGCATGTGTAAAAAAATTAAGGCGGGAGAAGACAGTGGACGTATGTCGTTTCGCACAAGGAGGTGACACGTTCCCACTCGGAACTACGAGCCTTCTTGAGGGAAGCTCCGGTTTGCAAGAAGCTTACACCAAAGCTTGTCCGAATTCGGCCAAAAATACTACCGCAGCATGTTGGTGCCATGTCATGTCACCATGCCAAGTTTCATGATTTTTAGGCGTGTTTTGGATTTACAAGAATTAAAAACCAAGTTCTCAATCATTCTGGCCAAGCCAGGACGCCCAGATGTTTGAATTTCACTCCCATCTCTTGCATGGGACCTAGAAATTCACCCAAGGACACACATGTGATTTTTCAAACAACTTTGGTGCACTAGAGCATGTGCTTGTAGTTAAAATTTGAATTATGCACGTTAAATGTACAGAAACTCAATTAATGTATAAAAAAGGCCAAACGAACCCGGAATAATTCCTAAATTTAGCCCGGTACTTCTATTTGGTCTAATCTGCCTGTGTAAAAAAATTTAGGCAGGAGAAGGCAGTGTACGTATGTCGTTTCACTCATGGAGGTGACACGTTCCCTCTCGGAACCACGAGCCTTCTTGAGGGAAGCTCCGGTTTACAAGAAGCTTACACCAAAGCTTGTCCCAATTCGGCCAAAAATATTACTGATAACCCACAAGTATAGAGGTTCGCAACAGATTTCGAGGGTAGAGTATTCAACCCAAATTTATTGATTCGACACATGGGGAGCCAAAGAATATTCTCAAGTATTAACAGTTGAGTTGTCAATTCAACCGCACCTGAAAGACATAATATCTGCAACAAAGTGTTTAGTAGCAAAGTAATATGCAAGTAACAGTAACGGTGGCAAAATTAACCGTATTGGTTTTGTAGTGATTGTAACTGTGGCAACGATAAATTAACTAAGCAGAGATCAACATATGAAAAGCTCGTAGGCATTGAATCATTGATGGATAATTACGTCGGATGCAGTTCCTCATGCAACAGTTATAACATACGGTGACACAGAACTAGCTCCAGTTAATCGATGTAATGTAGGCATGTATTCCGAATATAGTCATGCGTGCTTATGGAAAAGAACTTGCATGACATCTTTTGTCCTACCCTCCCGTGGCAGCGGGGTCCTATTGGAAACTAAGGGATATTAAGGCCTCGTTTTAATAGAGTACCGGAACAAAGCATTCGCACTTAGTGAATACATGAACTCCTCAAACTATAGTCATCACCGGGAGTGGTCCCGATTATTGTCACTTCGGGGTTACCGGATCATAACACGTAGTAGGTGACTATTGACTTGCAAATAGGATCAAGAACTCACATATATTCATGGAAACATAATAGGTTCAGATCTGAAATCATGGCACTCGGGCCCTAGTGACAATGTCATAGGAACATCAATCTCACAACATAATGGATACTAGGGATGAAACCCTAACAAAACTAGCTCGATTACATGATAAATCTCATCCAACCCATCACCGTCCAGCAAGCCTATGATGGAATTACTCACGCACGGCGGTGAGCATCATGAAATTGGTGATGGACGAAGGTTGATGATGACGATGGCAATGGATTCCCCTCTACGGAGCCCCGAACGGACTCCAAATCAGCCCTCCCGAGAGATATTAGGGCTTGGCGGCGGCTCCGTATCGTAAAACGTGATGAATCCTTCTCTCTGATTTTTTCTCCCCGAACGTGAATATATAGAGTTGGAGTTGAGGTCGGTGGAGCATCAGGGGGCCCATGAGGCAAGGGGGCGCGCCCCCACCCTCGTGGACAGGGAGTGGGCCCCCTAACGTTGATTCTTTCGCCAGTATTTTTTATATATTCCAAAAATATTCTCCGTGAAGTTTCAGGTCATTCCGAGAACTTCTATTTCTGGACAAAAATAACACCATGGCAATTCTGCTGAAAATAGCGTAAGTCCGGGTTATTTCCATTCAAATCATGCAAGTTAGAGTCCAAAACAAGGTCGAAACTGTTTGGAAAAGTAGATACGATGGAGACGTATCAACTCCCCCAAGCTTAAACATTTGCTTGTCCTCAAGAAATTCAGTTGACAAACTGAAAGTGATAAAGAAAAATTTTACAAACTCTGTTTGATCTTGTTGTTGTAAATATGTAAAGCCAACATTCAAGTTTTCAGCAAAGATTATAAATTGACCATATTCACAATAACATTTAGGTCTCATGTTTACTCATATCAATGGCATAATGAACTAGCAAGCAATAATAATAAATCTTGGATGACAACACTTTCTCAAAACAATTATAATATGATATAACAAGATGGTATCTCGCTAGCTCTCTGAAGATCAAGAACTGGCTAAACATTGTAATTCATGGTAAAAAAGATCCAGTCACAGTCATACTCAATGTAAACTAATAGTAATACATGCAAATGACAGCGATGCTCTCCAACTGGTGCTTTTTAGTAAGAGGATGATGACTCAACATAAAAGTAAATAGATAGGCCCTTCTCAGAGGGAAGCAGGGATTTGTAGAGGTGCTAGAGCTCGATTTTGAAATAGAGATGAATAATATTTTGAGTGGTATACTTTCATTGTCAACATAACAACCTGGAGATCTTGATATCTTCCATGCTACGCACACATTATAGGCGGTTCCCATACAGAGTGGTAAAGTTTATACTCCCCCTACCACCAACAAACATCAATCCATGGCTTGTCCAAAACAATGGGTGCCTCCAACTAACAACAATCCTGGGGGAGTTTTGTTTGCAATTATTTTGATTTGGTTTGAGCATGGGACTGGGCATCCCGGTTACCGGCCATTTTCTCGTGAGTGAGGAGGGAAGTCCACTCCTCTTGAGAATAACCCTCCTAGCATGGAAGATATAGACAGCCCTAGTTGATACATGAGCTATTCGAGCGTACAAAACAGAATTTCATTTGAAGGTTTAGAGTTTGGCACATACAAATTTACATGGAACGGCAGGTAGATACCGCATATAGGAAGGTATGGTGGACTCATATGGAATAACTTTTGGGGTTTATGGAGTGGATGCACAAGCAGTATTCCCGCTTAGTACAAGTGAAGGCTAGAAAGAGACTGGGAAGCGACTAGCTAGAGAGCGACAACAGTCATGAACATGCATTAAAATTAATCAACACTGAATGCAAGCACGAGTAGCATATAATTCACCGTTAACATAAATATCATGGAGGCTATGTTGATTTTGTTTCAACTACATGCGTGAACATGTGCCAAGTCAAGCCACTTGAATCGTTCAAAGGAGGATACCGCCCTATCATACCACATCACAAACATTTTATTAGCATGTTGGCACGCAAGGTAAACCATTATAAATTCTTAGCTAATTAAGCATGGCATGAGCAACTATAATCTCTAATTGTCATTGCAAACATGTTTCATTCATAATAGGCTGAATCAGGAACGATGAACTAATCGTATTTACAAAAACAAGATAGGTCGAGTTCATACCAGCTTTTCTCATCTCAATCAGTCCATCATATATTGTCATTATTGCCTTTCACTTGCACGACCGAACTGTGTGGATAATAATAATAGTGCACGTGCATTGGACTAAGCTAGAATCTGCAAGCATTCAATACACAGGAGAAGACAAGGTAATATGGGCTCTTGGTTAAATTAACAATAATGCATATGAGAGCCACTCAACAATTTCATCATGGTCTTCTCCTCTCGACGCCCAAAGAAAAGAAGAAACAAAACTATTTACACAGGAAAGCTCCCAACAAGCAAAAGAAGAACGATAAATATTTTTGGGTTTTCTTTTTAATTACTTCTACTACAAGCATGGAAAGTAGACTAGCTAAAAGCTACAACTAATTTTTATTTTGTTTTTCTTAAGGTTTTTCAAACACACAAGAAGAAAGCTTAAAAATAAAATAAACTAGCATGGATGATACAATGAAAAAGTATGAGCACCGACAACTGGCATGAGTGTGTGAACATGAATGTACTGTCGGTGAGAAACACGTACTCACCCAAGCTTAGGCTTTTGGCCTAAGTTGGTCTATGCCCATGGATCAAAGTGGTCCCCTCCAGTGTACTGAGGAGGATCCTTGGGGTGCCACTGGTTGGCGATCTCCTCCGGATCCCACTGATAAATAGACTGCGGATAAGGGTCAGGAGATGGCTCAGGCTCAGGCTCTGGGGATTGTGTTCGCTCCCAATATGCATAAATGTCATCGGGCGGGATGATGTATGTGCCTGAATAAATCTTAAACAAAGAAGGTGCAGGTAGGGTAATAATCTGACAAGTCTTTTCACTGAATACCAGGTTATAAATGAGTGTCTTCTCCTTATCATCATGAATAAAATCATGTGCTACCATACTTTTATAATCTAAAAAAATAGGGGGCAGCACCTTTTCTTATTTCTCATAGTGTCTAATAGGTATCTCAAAATATTTAGCAAGACGCGAAGCAAAGATACCTCCAAAAATGGGGCCCTTTGTACGGTTCAAACTCAACCGCTTAGCAACCATAGCACCTAAACTGAAAGTTCTATCACAGAGTAAAGCATGGCGCAAAATGGCGAGGTCAGGAGCACTAAGGCCCCCATAGTTCCCGCGGCCAATTAAACATCTACTAACAAATATTGCATAGTAATGTAGAACAGGAAAATGTATGTTAGTAGTTTTGCATCTGACACTTTTCTCGTTTCCCATACAACAATCATTTCAATAAATCCTGCCACATCCCTAGGATGTGGTTCCTCGACACTGCCCTCAAAGGGCCACTTGCAAACCGCACAAAAATCATAAAATGACATCTCCTTATACTCATCATACAAATAAAAATCCATAGAACATGGCGACCTCCTAGCATGGAAATGAAAATTTTGCAGAAAAATATTAGTGAGTAGGAGATACTGTTCGAGCTGGTCATGGAGGAACTCGGTGAGGCCCGCATTCACACCCAAATAATAGAAGTCATCATGAATCCCGGCTGCTCTCAAGAACTCATCACATGGCCATTCGCACGACCGAACCTCCGCATTGCGAGGGAGATTATATTTGGTCTTCTTATTCTCTTCAGTTTGCTTATCCTTCGAGCTTCGGCTTGAAGAGCCCCTCAAAAATATCTTCATCATTTTCTGAAATTTTTTAGTAACTTAAAATAAAAGTGAACCAAACTCAACAAAATTGATACCAACTACTCCTACAAGTGCCTAGAGGCCATATCAAGCATTAAAACTACTTGGGACCATATAAATTTGACATGCAAGCTCAAGAACAGGTTCACCTAAGCAGCAAAAAATTGCAATAAATAAAGCACTAGAACAAAAACTAATTGGACCATTGGAGGAGTCTCATACCAAAGAACAATCCCCCAAAGCAGTTTTGTGAATGGAGCTTTGAGCAAGGAGATCGAAAATGGCAGCAAGATGAGCTAGAACTCGGGTTTGAGCTGGTGGACGATTTTTTCTAGAGGAAAACACAGTGTGTGGGTGCAAGAATAAGTGGAGGAGGACCATGTGGGGTCCACGAGGCAGGGGGCACGCCCTGAGGGGGTGGACGCGCCCTCCATCCTCGTGGGCACATGGTGGGTCCCCCTGGTGTGTTCTTGGTGCCAAATATTCTTAAATATTCTAGAAAAAGTCATATTAAATTTTCAGGGCATTTGGAGAACTTTTATTACCGGGATATTTTTTATTGCAAGGATAATTTAGAAAACAGACAGAAAATACTATTTTTTTCTTTATTTAATCTAAATAACAAAAAGTAAAAGAAGGGTACAGAGAGTTGTGTTTTCTAACTTCATCCATCTCATGCTCATCAAAAGGAATCCACTAACAAGGATGATCAAGTATTGTTAACAAACTCTTTTCGAATAACATGAAACCGGAGAATTTTTGAATAACACTAGGTTACCTCAACGGGGATATGCATGTCCCCAACAATAAGAATATCATATTTCTTCTTGACAGTAGGAAGAGGAAATTCAAAACCTCCAATAGTAATTGTTGAAGTTTTTCCAATAAAATTAATAATGTGAACTTGAGGTTGTTTCCTCGGAAAGTGTACCGTATGCTCATTACCATTAACATGAAAAGTGACATTGCCTTTGTTGCAATCAATAACAGCCCCTGCAGTATTCAAAAAGGGACTACCAAGAATAATAGACATACTATCTTCCTCGGGAGTATCAAGAATAATAAAGTCCGTTAAAATAGTAACGTTTGCAACCACAACAGGCACATCCTCACAAATACCGACAGGTATAGCAGTTGATTTATCATCCATTTGCAAATATATTTCAGTAGGTGTCAACTTTTACAAATTAGGACTACGATATAAAGAGAGAGGCATAACACTAACACTGGCTCCAAGATCACATAAAGTAGTTTTAACATAGTTTATCTGAATGGAGCATGGTATAGTTGGTACTCCCGGATCTCCTAGTTTCTTTGGTATTCCACCCTTAAAAGTATAATTAGCAAGCATGGTGGAAATTTTAGCTGTCAGTATCTTTCTCTTATTTGTGACAATATCTTTCATGTACTTAGCATAAGGATTCATCTTAAGCATAACAGTCAAACACATACGCAAAAAGATAGGTCTAATCATTTCAGCAAAGCGCTCAAAATCCTCATCATACCTTTTCTTGGATGGTTTAGGAGGAAAAGGCATGGGTTTCTGAACCCATGGTTCTATTTCTTTACTGTGCTTCCCAGCAACAAAGTCTCTCTTATCATAATGTTGATTCTTTGATTGTGGGTTATCAAGATCAACAACAGGTTCAATCTCTACATCGTTGTCGTTGCTAGGTTGAGCATCAACATGAACATCATGATTAACATTATCACTAGGTTCATGTTCATTACCAGATTGTGTTTAAGCATTAGAAATAGAAGTATCATTGGGATTCTCAGGTGTATCAACAATAGGTTCACTAGAAGCATGCAAAGTCCTATCATTTTTCTTTTTCTTCCTCTTAAAAGAACTAGGTGCATCAACATTAGTTCTCTAAGAATCTTGCTCAATTCTCTTATGGTGGCCCTCAGGATACAAAGATTCCTGAGTCATTTTACCCCCTCTAGTCACAACTCTAATAGCATTATCATTTTTCTTATTATTTAATTCACTGAGCAAATCGTTCTGAGCTTGAAGTACTTATTCTACTTGAGTGGTAACCATAGAAGCATGTTTACTAATAAGTTTAAGTTCACCTTTAACTCTAGACATATAATCACTCAAGTGTTCAATCATCTAAGCATTACGTTTCAATTGTCTACCAACATAAGCATTGAAGTCTTCTTGTTTAACCATAAGATTATCAAACTCATCCAAGCATTGGCTAGAAAACTTATTACGAGGAATATCACCTTCATCAAATCAATAGAGAGAATTTACCTTTACTACCTGTGTCGGGTTATCAAGACCACGTATTTCTTCAATAGGTGGTAAATTCTTAACATCTTCAGCTTTAATACCTTTTTCTTTCATAGATTTCTTTGCCTCTTGCATACCTTCAGGACTGAGAAATAGAATACCCCTTTTCTTTGGAGTTGGCTTAGGAGTTAGTTCAGGAAGTATCCAATTATTTTCATTACTCAACATATTATTCAATAGCAATTCAGCTTGTTCAATAGTTCTTTCCTTGAAAACACAACCAACACAACTATCCAGGTGGTCTCTGGAACCATCGGTTCGTCCATTATAAAAAATATCAAGTATTTATTTTTTCTTGAGAGGATGATCAGGCAAAGCATTAAGTAATCGGAGAAGCCTCCCCCAAGCTTGTGGGAGATTCTCTTCTTCAATTTGCACAAAATTATATATTTCCCTTAACGTAGCTTGTTTCCTATGAGTGGGGAACTATTTAGCAGAGAAGTAATAAATCATATGCTCGGGACTACGCACACAACCTGTCGGGGAAA
>NC_041392.1:392117371-392164692 GCF_002162155.2 Triticum dicoccoides
GCGGAGATCACACGAAGAGCAGATCGAGGCGAAGCACACGAGCAGTTTACCCAGCTTCGGAGCTCTCTGGAGAGATAACACTCCTACTGCTGCTTGTCTGGTTGTATTATGTTCTTGCTCGCGAGAGCTAAGTGTTTTCTGGCTTACGAATGAATCGAACCGAACCCCCTCTACGTTGCGCATGGGCCTCCTTTTATACGCTAAAGGGGTCACCGACAGGTGGCAACGTAGAGAAGGGTACAAATGTAAAAAGCGAGGTGGTTGGTACAGTTACTTGTACAGTGCACCCTACCTAACCCTGACGGCAGGGGACAAGGGCATTAAATGTCCGTCTGGGTCGCCCGAATAGTGCAGAAAAGGACCGTTAGGGGCGCCACCGTTCGCCACGATGGCAATCTTGTCAGCTTCGCATGACACTACGCACCGCTGGCTGCACAGCCTCCCGCCACGCGCGCCCGGAGAGGCCCCCAGGGCGAGACGTTGGTGGATGCGCTGGAGCTAGGGCACAGAGTGGCCGCCTGCCGCGGCAAGCGCCTTGCCACTGTTGTTATCTTGTCGGGTCCGGAAGCTTGTCGCTCACCGGGCCTCGAGGTACCTTGGTTGGTCTTCCCGGCAAGCTCCTCTTGCCGGGGCCTTGTTGCCTTGCCGGAGCGCGTGGCGCGTCGCGGCAAGTTCATTGGAGTGCCTTGGTTGGCCTTCCCGGCAAGCTCCTCTTGCCGGGGCCTTGTCTCCTGAGCTTAAATACTTTGTTCTTGAATGGCTCCAAGGGAACCACGGAGGATCTTGGCGTTCTCCCGGCAAGCCTTGCCGCGGGGTGCTGCAACTGCCCGTGCACAAGTTCGGGGTACTAGGGTACCCCTATTCTAGTACACCGACAGGAGCCCCCGGGCCTGGGCCAGACACGGTGCCGAGCGCTGTTGGGCCAGGCCCAAAACAGGGCACGGGCACACGCGGACTGGGCCACGCCGAATCTCGCTCTGTATCCATCGCGCTCTCCCCTAACGGCACGCGTTGAATGCGGCATCGTGGGAGAGATCGTGGGTGGTTCTTTATTTGGAAGGGCGAAACGTCCGCCCCGTCCCTCTTTATAAGCAGAGAAAACAGGGGCAGTTCGTTCCCCCTCGCTGGTTGCTACTACTCCATCTTCACGAACCTCCGCCGCTCCCCCCCTTCATCTCGAAGCCGAGAGAGCAGCGCTCCGCCCCCCATTGCCACCAGCATCACCAACGCCGTCGACCTCCCCCACCACCTCCGCCATGGCTCCGAAAGCCGACAAGGGAAAGGGCGTGAAGTCGGCCGAGGCGCAGTGGCTCGCGGCGCTGCAGAAGGAGCGGGCGATCTTCTCCCCCCAACTCGGCGTGAAGGAGCTGAGGGAGTACTTCTACCTCTTTTGGGCAACGGAGACGCGTGCGCATCCGCGCACGAGGGTACTCCCGGCCGCTGCTTCGGAGCTGGCTCCAAACGGGTACCCATTCTTCGCGCTATTCTTCTATTGCGGGCTCTGCCCGCCCTTCTCGGAGTTCTTCTGCGATATCATGAACACCTACGGCTTCCGCCTCCTTGATTTCACCCCCAACGCCGTTCTGACCATGGCAGTTTTCGCACATTTGTGCGAAAACTTTGTCGGAGTCCACCCCAATATTGCCCTTTTCCGCCACTTCTTCATACCCCGGGTAGAGAGAGGAGAGCCGCTTGCCGGAGGGATCGCCTGGATCTCGAGAGTCGGCAAGAAGGAGGCGTACTTGGAGGGTGAGCTCCGCAGCAAGTGGGGATGAGTGGAGAGCGGAGTGGTGCTGGATCGTCGAGGAGAATTCGTAGCCCTTCACCGCCGTGCGCCAAGCTCCAATAGTGCGTGGCAATGACTGGAGCAACGTGGCCCCGGAAGACGAGAGGCTGAAGATCGCCATTACTAGGATCCTTCGCCTCAGGCTTGCCGGGCTCACTATAGGCGCTGTAGGCGCAGATTTCCTCCGACGCCGCATCGCCCCCCTGCAGGAGAGGGGGAGGCCCGCCTGGGAATTCAAGAACTCGGCGGACATCATGAGGTTGCGGCCAGGCCTCAACTACAACTTCACCGTCTTGGAGCTGGATGCAATGCTCCTGGAGTTGTTCAAACGCGATCCCCAGCATCCATTCACGCTGCCGAGGGGCGTAGTTCCATTGTGCAATAATTCTTCGCTTGATCGGATCTGCGCCATGATGCCGTTGTGCGATTCACACGGAATCGTTCCAACTTGGCAAGAGCCTGCGGATGACGTCGTGCAAGCGTTCTTCGACAACTTGGAAGAAGTGCCGGTCCATGCTGACGAGCAGAAGAGCCTCACCCGTGACACCACCGACGAGGAGCTGCAGCGCATCGCTACTAGGGCGGAAGAGGTTGCGGCCGCAGCTGCCGCGGGCGTGTTCGGGTTCACTGTGGAGGAGGCGGAGGCGGCAGAAGCGGCAAACCTTGCCGAGCGCGCAGAGTTCATTGGCGAGGAAGAGCCTGCCGGTTCTGAAGCCGAGCCGAGCGAGGCCGGCGAGGAAGAACCCGAGCCTTCAGAAAGCTTGCCGCAGGCGGAGCCCCCGGCCCTGCCAAGGAGGGGTCTTCGCAGGGCCGCGGACGTAGCGGGGCGGCAGCCGGGTCAACAGCCGCCGAGCTGTGCGACATGCTCTACCGCGGCAAGCAATGTTGCCGCGGGAGCGCCTCACGCAGCAGCGGCAACTGGAGCGGGATCTTCCCGGGCCACCGCCACCGCCCCTGCCAAGCGGGCAAGGGATCCTACTCCTCTGCCTCGCCGCACCAGAGGGGAGCCGGACTTCGATCTTTCCGTGCTCAGCTCCGACGAGGAGGAAGAAGAGTAAGTTTCTTTGGTGCTCTTGTAGTTCTTCAATTTTGCTGTTTTTATCTTGTACCTGACTTGCTTCAATCTGGACTCCATTCTTTTCAGGACGCTGGCCCGGAGAGCGGCGAAGAGGGCCAAGGCCGCGGTGATTGTCATCGAAGATGACCCCACCGTGTCGGCAGGGGGTGGGTCCGAGACCACCTTGACGGACCCGGCAACCACTCCTCAAAGCAGCCCCCAGCGCAGCCCCCAGCGTAAGTTCATAGTTAGCTTTCTGCTGTCGGGCGCGCATGAGTGCTTTTTTCCTTTGTTGATATCTTGCTTGTTGATTTGTGTAGGAGCAGAGCAGCCGCATCAGGAGCGCCCGGAAGTTGGTCCCGAAGTGCCATCTGCTTCGACTACGCCGCCAAGGGAGGGATTCCCGATAAGGGAGCGCTCTCCGGCAAGGGAGAACTCTCCGGCAAGGGGCAGCACCGTCGATCCTGCGGCGGCCGAGACCGCAACTGCAGATCTTGGCACAGGTAATTCACTTGTCCAAAAACTTTCCCTTGGGTTCTTCTTCTTCTGATTTTCTTCTCTTGGATTTTTGATTGATTTTTCTCCCTTCTTCGTTCTTCAGACCCATCTGTGGCTGAGCTAATGGAGACAGAGGGCGCCGGCGAGGAAGGGACCGGTGCTGATGAGGCCGCCAGCGAGGAGGCCGCCAAGGCTGCCGCCGCAGAAGCCGGCGAGGGGTTGGGCGATCGCACTGATGACCCTGAGGCCGCAGGAGCGCCAGGCGCTGCACCGACCGCCGATCCCTCCGCCGCTTCTGCGGAGCCGGGCTCCGAGGAGCCCCAGCCCGGCGCCTACTTGAAGGCCGGCGACGGTATCTTCATCAAGCTACCCTGGGCGTCGAGCTCCAGGGCGCCGGTCGAGGGGGAAACTTTCGATGAGGAGCTGCTCGCCTCCGCCGGGCTGTCGTTGGTCGATGCGCCAAGCAGCAGCAGTGGCGAGCCTGAGGAAGAGCAGCTGTTGCGGAAGCTGCTGTCACTCTACCTCGCCCGACAAGCCAAACTGGCTTCCCGAGAAGCGCTTGTCGCGAAGGCGGGAGTGGATATGGAGAAGCGCGCGGAGGAGCTCCGGGGCCACAATCAAGAGGCTCTCCGGTCCCTGGCACAGGAGCGGGAGCGACTCGACGAGGAGCGCACGGCCTTCCTTCTCAAGAAGGCCAAAGCTGAGGAGGAACAAAGGCTGGCCGCCGAGAAGCAGTCCGCGCGAGAAGGAGAATTGGTGCAACGGAAGGCCAACCTCGACAGCTACGAGGAGGAGCTCGCCGAGCGCGAGCAAGCACTTAGCGGGGCGCTCAAGGAAGCAAAGGATGCTGCCGCGATCGCAGAGGCCGCCAAGAAAGAGCTGGAGGAGAAGGTGGCGCAGCTGGAGGCCAATATCGGGAAGAGCGGCGAGGAGCTTGCCGCGCTCAAGCGTGAGAATGCTGCCGCCCACGGTGAGCTGCAAGGTCTTCTCGCTGAGAGGGGAAAGGAGCTCAGCGCCGCCAAGGATTCCAATGCGGACCTGGAGTTGAAGCTGGCCACGCTGATGCAGATGCTGGAGGCCGCCAAGGAGCGGGAGAAAACCTTGTCGGAGAAGGTCAAAGCTGACAAGGCGCTGCTGGAGAGCATCGCAGTTACCCAGAACTCATTCAGAGACACTGTGGAGCACTGGACCGAGGGTCTGGTGAATATTGCCGCAGTCATCAACGAGGAGCTGGCACAGCTGGGGATGGAGGACTTTGGGTATCCCTCCGACGAGAATCTCCAAACCAGCGCCAAGCTCAACCTGTTCTTCAAGGGCGTGGCGATGGCACTCCAGCGGCTCCGGGAAAGGATCCCAAAGCAGCTGGCCGACGAGTCGCGCAAAATCTGCGCCGGGGTTCTCCAGAAGGTGCTGATGAAGGTGGCCTTCCGCAATCCAGGCCTCAGCTTCACCAACGTCCTCAAGTCCTTGCCGCCAGACGCCGATCGGGACGCACTCAAGGCCCTTGTCACACCCATTGTGGACAAGGTGAGCGAGATCAAGAGGATTGAGGGCGACCGCGTAGACTAGGCCGCCCATTTCTTCTTTTCCTTTGTCGCTGCTAACCATGTTATGAAAATAGTCTGTTAGAGCTGCGACAAGTTATCTTGTAATATAACTTTATTTCTGTTATCAATTGCTATGTTATTTCCTCTACTAGATTCCTTCCTTTGTATGTTTTTACCCTACGCTTCTAGGGAACTTGTCGGCGCAGGCACCCGAGCCGCGAGCGCTGAGTGCGGAACTTCAGCAGCCTGCTGGCGGCGCTGCTTCCGACAAGAAACCTTGTCGCGACTAGATGCAGCACACTTAAGTTGTTGAGCGGACTCGAAACAAAGTAAGGGCGCAACTAGCCATGAGTTAGTTCCTCCGCGCACAGGTTTTCCATACAAAGCAGGGTCGTTCGAGGAAAATAACTCAAAAATTTAAAAACTGATTGCTCAAACTTTGGCAACTTAGCTTTTCTGTCGTTTGCTTCCCGGCAAGGCAAAACTTTGCTTGAACGACGCCTGGTCCATACCACAATCTTCTCCTTCCCCCCGGCAAACTTGTGTGCGAGGGAACCTTCTTTTCCTTTGTTGAAAAGAAGAAAGAAGAGAAAATAATGATATGGAGCCCTTCGGCTCGTTATTGCTTACCGGATGTAGGTGCTGCACAAAGTGTCAGATAACACATGCAAGAAAGAAACTAATGCATGAAATGGACAAGTTGTGCGGAGCACATGGGATTTTACTTGTGCACGAGATCTGCGCCCGTCTTTGTACAAATGATTACATGCAACAGCGGCAAGACTTGTAAAAAAGGTGGTTGCCGGAACGGGTTCCGGCAACCGCGCCCTACGGGAAAAACTTACGAAGATGTTCTATGTTCCAGGAGTTGCTCACCGGAATGCCATCTTCGGTCTCAAGGCGGACAGCGCTGGGCCTTGTGACTCGTTTCACCCGATAAGGGCCTTCCCACTTCGGCGTCAACTTGTTGGAATTCTTGGCGGACTGAACGCGCCGAAGAACAAGGTCGCCTTCCTCGAAGCTTCTGGCCTTAACTTTGCGGCTATGGTAGCGGCGCAAAGCTTGCTGGTATCGAGCAGCTTGTACAGCAGCCTGAAGACGATCTTCCTCAAGGAGCAGCACGTCGTCTTGTTGCAGCTGTTCTTGCTCAAGCTCATCATAAGCGAGCACTCGAGGCGATCCGTATACGAGTTCCGTGGGGAGAACTGCCTCTGCTCCATAGACTAGAGCGAAAGGCGTCTGGCCAGTGGCTCGATTTGGCGTCGTTCTGATCGACCAAAGAACCACCGGCAGCTCCTCGATCCAGTTTCTTCCGCACTTGCGCAGCCTGTCGAAAGTTCTGGTCTTGAGCCCGCGCAGCACTTCAGCATTTGCCCTCTCTGCTTGACCGTTGCTTCTTGGATGAGCAACAGAAGCGAAGCAGACCTTGGCGCCAAGGTCTTGGACGTACTGCATGAAGGTGCGGCTCGTGAATTGCGTGTCGTTGTTGGTGATGATCCTGTTAGGGATCCTGAAACGGCAAACAATTGACCTGAAGAACTTGACTGCTGACTGTGCTGTCACCTTCCTCACTGGCTGCACTTCCGGCCACTTTGTGAACTTGTCGATTGTGACGTACAAGTACTCAAAGCCCCTGACAGCTCGGGGGAAAGGGCCGAGGATATCGAGCCCCCAGACTGAAAATGGCTAGGATAAAGGGATCGTCTGGAGAGCTTGAGCTGGCTAGTGTATCTGTTTGGAGTGGAACTGGCACGCTTCACACTTGGTTACTTGTGCAGTTGCATCCTGGAGGGCTGTCGGCCAAAAGAAACCTTGCCGGAAAGCTTTGCCGGCGAGTGCTCTTGCGCCAATGTGGTGGCCACATATGCCTCCATGTATCTCTGCCAACAGCTTTTGTCCATCTTCTCGGCAAATACACTTCAATTTCACACTGTTGAGTCTTCTTCTGTACAGTATGCTATCAACAAACTGGTACATATTTGACTGCCGGGCTACTTTTTCCGCTTCATCTTGCTCTTCGGGAAGTTATCCTGTCTGAAGGAAATGGACAATCTGATGTGCCCATGCTGGAGCTTGTGGCTCGACAACAAGGACTAAAGGCACATCTGCTGCTGCGGGAACATCCGCTTCTACGGCAAGGACTTGCGGCCCTGCCGGAGCTTGATGTTCCCCGGCAAGTTTGCCGGAGCAAAACTTGTCGGGAGCGTCTGCTTCAACGGAACAAACCATAAGGCTTGCCGGAGCAGACTGCCCCTCAGCATCCTTGGTGTTGATCTTGGGGACTTTCTTGGCGGCGGCTTTGGGGAGCTCTGCCGGAAAGTAGTCACCAGAAACCAACTTCCTCTTCTTGCTTTGTCCAGTTGATGGTGTTACGGATGGTTGAGTCAACTTGAGCACAAAGATCCCTGGTTCCACAGGTAACTTTAGTGCGGCGCACTTTGACAGGCCATCAGCAATGACATTCTGAGCTCTTGGGATATACTCCATCTGTAGGCCGTCAAAGTGCTCTTCTAGCTTCCTCACTTCATCAACATATGCTTCCATCAATGGACTCTGGTAATTCTTGTTCACTTGGCGGACGACAAGCTGTGAGTCACCCCTGACAATGAGCTTCTTGATCCCAAGGTCTGCTGCGATTCTGAGACCGGCAAGCAATCCTTCATACTCTTCAATATTGTTGGTTGCTTGCTCCTTGGGAAAGTGCATCTGGACTACGTACTTGAGGTGCTCCCCGGTGGGCGCGACAAGCAGCACGCCCGCACCGGCGCCTTGCAGCGAGAAAGCACCATCAAAGTACATCAGCCACTCTCTGCTTGCCTCTTTGACGAGGATGCTCGTCTCTGGAATTTCTTCATCTGGGGTTGGCGTCCATTCTGCTATGAACTCAGCCAATGCTCTGCTTTGGATAGTTGAAGTGCTCTCAAACTTGAGGCCAAAGCTTGACAGTTCCAGCGCCCACTCGACAATCCTGCCTGTTGCTTCTGGATTCTGCAGTATCCTTTTCAGCGGAAAGTGAGTGACGACTGTGATCTCATGTGCTTGGAAGTAATGGCGCAGCTTTCTCGAGGCCATGAGGAGGCCGAAAAGCAACTTCTGCACACCAGAGTACCTTGATCTAGCCCCATGTAGAAGGGAACTGACAAAGTAAACTGGACGCTGCACCATTCTCTTCTGCATCTTATCATGCTCCTGCGCAGATCCATCTTTGTCGGGACCAGAGCTTGTCGGCGAAGCCCCCTGCTTGTCGCTGGATGCATCTGCCGTGGTTGCTGGCTCATCATCTTCCTCCCTCTCCGCCACTAACGCAGCACTAACCACTTGATTGGTTGCCTCTATATACAGCAGCAACTTCTCTTGCGGCTTAGATGCGACAAGTATTGGAGTGGAGGACAGGTATCTCTTCAAGTCCTGCAGCGCAGCCTCCGCCTCCGGAGTCCATTTCATTGGACCTGCCTTTTTCAAAATTTTGAAAAATGGCAGGGCGCGCTCAGCAGATCTAGAGATAAACCTGCTGAGAGTAGCCACGCAACCGGCAAGCCTTCATACATCCTTGACGCGCTTTGGTGCTTCGATCTGCTCAATGGCCTTAATCTTGTCGGGATTGGCTTCAATTCCCCGCTGAGACACGAAGAACCTGAGAAGCTTGCCGGATGGGACTCCAAACACGCACTTCTCGGGGTTGAGCTTGAGGTTGATCCTGCGCAGATTTGCAAATGTCTCGTCTAAATCTTGAATCAGGGTCGCCCTGATCTTGCTTTTGACCACTATGTCATCCATGTAGGCTTCCACATTTCTGTGCATCTGCGGCTCAAAAGCATGGTGGACTACCCTTGCAAATGTTGAACCAGCATTCTTCAAACCGAAAGGCATCCGTATGAAGCAGTACGTGCCACACGGGGTGATAAATGCGGTTTTATCTTCATCCTCTTCTGCCATGAAGATCTGATGGTATCCTGAGTATGCATCAAGAAATGAAAGCAAATCACATCCGGCTGTGGAGTCAACAATCTGGTCAATGCGCGGCAAGGGAAATGGGTCTTTGGGACAAGCTTTATTAACATCAGTGAAGTCAATACAAAGCCTCCATTTCCCGTTAGCCTTGCGCACGACAACAGGATTGGCGAACCATGTGGGATGGAGCACTCCTCTGACAAGACCTGCTGCTTCCAACTTCTTGATTTCTTGTGCGATGAATTCTTGGCGCTCCACTGCCTGTTTCCTGACTTTCTGCTTGACGGGCCGCGCATGAGGACAGACGGCAAGGTGGTGCTCAATTACTTTCCTGGGAACACTGGGGATATCAGACGGTTGCCACGCAAACACGTCGACATTCGCCCGCAGGAAAGCAACGAGCGCGCTTTCCTATTTAGGGTCAAGAGTGGCGCTGATGGTGAAGGTACCACCAGTGCCGTCCTCCTTGGCGGACACCTTCTTGGTCTCAGGTGGAGCTGCCATTGCCTTCTTACACTTGCTGGTGGAGCTTGATGGTGCATCCTCGACGGTAGCGCAACACTCCGAAGAGGTGCGCTTGCCGGAGTGGGCATCAGAGCTCTTGCCGGACTTGGTCTTCTTATTCCCTCCGGGAGCTTCAGCGGCAAGTGTCTTGCGTTCTTCTGCAGCTGCTGCTTCCCGGTAGATCTTGTCGGCACAGATAAGAGCATCCTTCTTGTCGCCAGGGACAGAGATGACACTTATCTGGCCTGGCATTTTCAGTACGTTGTACGCATAGTGAGAGGCTGCCATGAACTTGGCGAGTGCCGGACGGCCAAGGATTCCATTGTAAGGCAATGGAAAGTCAGCAACATCAAACGTGACCCTCTCAGTCCTGAAGTTTAGCTCGCTGCCAAATGTTACCGGAAACGTGATCTTTCCCTTTGGCTTGCTCCTTCCCGGGTTGATTCCTTGAAATGTACTGGTCTCTTCGAGCTCGCTGTCAGGGATCTGGAGTTTCTGGAGCACCGCGGAGGAGATCAGGTTCAAGCCGGCCCCGCCGTCAACTAGCATCTTAGTGACCTTGAGGTTGCGGATTGTTGGTGAAACCAACATCGGCAAGCACCCGACCGCAGTTATGCGATCAGGGTGGTCCTTAATATCAAAGATGATAGGCGTGCTGGACCATTTCAGAGGCTTGCGTGACTCGACGGGTGGTTCTGCTGCATTAACTTCCCGCACCCACTGCTTGAGCTGGCGGTGCGAGGTGTGCAGAGAAGCACCACCGTCAATGCACAGGACCTCTGTGGCTTTCTGGAACTCCTGCTCATCAGTCTCCTCATCATCCATGTCTTCATCGTCGTCGTCATCTTCATCCTTGTCGCGGCCGCGAGGAGGTCTGTCTCCTTGCCGCTGCTTGGCCTTGCCGCGGCATCCTCCTCGGCCGGGACGTCTCTTGCCGGATCCCCCAGCACCTTCCTGGGCCTTCTCCTTGTCGCGCCGCTCGTATTCAGCTTTCTGTTGCTCAACAAGCTGCTCGACTTTCCTGCAGCTCTAGAGATCATGGCCCTTGGTGCGGTGGATCTTGCAATACTGCTTGTTGGTGTCGTCCTGCTTGTCGGCGACCGCCACCTCCGCGGCAACCTCCTTGCCGGAGTCACCAGCTTTGGCTTTGTTGGCGCCACCACCGTTGCCAGACTGCTCAACAACTAGCACCTCTTTGCCTTTCCTCTTCCTGTTGTTCCGCCGCCGGTTTTTCCTTGCCGGGGCAGCATCTTCACTGTCAGATTCTCCCGCTCCTACATTCTCTCCGGGGAGTCTCCTCCCTTCCTCAGCACGTGCACACTTGTCGGCCAGTGCATATAACTCACTGACGTCCCTGATCTTGCACATCACCATTTCCTCCCGCATCCTGCAGTTTCGCACATTCTGATGGAACGCGCTGATCACCGCGGCAGGGTGGACGTCTGGGATGTTGTGCTGCACACTACTGAATCTCTGAATGTACTTGCGCAGGGGCTCTCCTTCCTTCTGGGCGAGCAGATGAAGATCACTCTCCTGGCCATGAGGCTTGTGTCCGCCTGTGAAGGCGCCGACAAACTAATGGCACAGATTAGCCCAAGAGGATATGGAGTTGTTCGGCAAGTGCATGAGCCAGGATCTGATGTTGGGCTTGAGCACCAGCGGGAAGTAGTTGGCAAGGATCTTGTCATCCCGTCCCCCGGCAGCTTGCACCGCAATGGTGTAGATGCTGAGGAACTCCGACGGATGCGTCTTGCCATCGTACTTCTCCGGTACGTCTGGCTTGAAGTTCTTCGTGCTAGGCCACTGGACTTGCCGCTGCTCACGAGTGAACGCAGGGCAACCTACCGCGTACGGCAGATCGCCTCGTTCCCCTGGCGCATGCATGTCAACAGAGGGCCCAGCGCGCTTGTCAGATTGACGTCGCGCTTCTCTTCGGCGCTTGATGCGAGTTCGAGCGTCTTCTTGTTGTCGATCATGAAGAACTTGGCGCTGATCGCGACGAGCTCGTGGATCCGACGATGCAGTGGAGTCACTGTCGAGGTGGATCCGGCGAGTCGGCGATCTTGGCCTTTGGGGTGGTGATTGCATGGTAGTTGCACCTCCACCCGTTTCGTCGCCACCGGCTCGCGCCCGGCAACCCTGCCGCGGCGGCGACGCGCTCGGCCGCCGTGGAGTGTCGCCGTTGGCGTAGCCGATGAGACTCTGAATGGTGGCCCTCCATTCGTCGATCTTGTCCGACGTTGGAGGGTAATCTAGGAGCAGTTGAGCTCGCGCCAAAGCTTCTGCTGGAGTGGTGGGTGGCAGTGGTGGACGGCGCGAGGAGCGGGACGTGCTCGGACTTCTAACTATGTTAGAAGGAGCAGTATCCCGTCCAGGCGACCGTGCCCCGCTCGTGCCAGCATGTTGGCGTGCATGCTGGTCTTGAGCGCCCCGAGATCCACCATCTTGGTCTTGGCCTATCATGTGTATGGCACTGCGAGTGTCATGACGCTGTTGGTCTTGCACCTCCTGAGAGTGGCGCGGAACATGTACAGTCGCCGAGGTTTGTGCAGCCTTGTCCTTGGTCCTGGCAGCATCATAAGCTTCCTCGTCGACGTCCATTCTTCCGCCGGTGTCCATTTCACCACCCGTTTGCTCCAACGGCGGCGGGAGTGACGTGGACGGAGGGGCTGCCGCCGAAGTCTTCTTCTCCGGTGGCATGTTGATGAAGGGAATGAAGATCTAGCTCGTGTGAACGCCGGATCAGGTTCGCACAATCTCGACGCCCCCTACCTGGCGTGCCAAAGATGTCGGGGAAACTGATCCACGAACACCTATGGGGCCGGCGGACCGGGCCCCTTTCGGTTCGGCAGGGGGGGGCCGAGATCACACGAAGAGCAGATCGAGGCGAAGCACACGAGCAGTTTACCCAGCTTCGGAGCTCTCCAGAGAGATAACACTCCTACTGCTGCTTGTCTGGTTGTATTATGTTCTTGCTCGCGAGAGCTAAGTGTTTTCTGGCTTACGAATGAATCGAACCGAACCCCCTCTACGTTGCGCATGGGCCTCCTTTTATACGCTAAAGGGGTCACCGATAGGTGGCAACGCAGAGAAGGGTACAAATGTAAAAAGCGAGGTGGTTGGTACAGTTACTTGTACAGTGCACCCTACCTAACCCTGACGGCAGGGGACAAGGACATTAAATGCCTGTCTGGGTCGCCCAAACAGTGCAGAAAAGGATCGTTAGGGGCGCCACCGTTCGCCACGATGGCGATCTTGTCAGCTTTGCATGACACTGCGCACCGCTGGCTGCACAACCTCCCGCCACGCGCGCCTGGAGAGGCCCCCAGCACGACACGTTGGTGGATGCGCTGGAGCGTGGGCACAGAGTGGCCGCCTGCCACGGCAAGCCGCTGTTGTTATCTTGTCGGGTCCGGAAGCTTGTCGCTCACCGGGCCTCGAGGTACCTTGGTTGGTCTTCCCGGCAAGCTCCTCTTGTCGGGGCCTTGTTGCCTTGCCGGAGCGCGTGGCGCGTCGCGGCAAGTTCCTTGGAGTGCCTTGGTTGGCCTTCCCGGCAAGCTCCTCTTGCCGGGGCCTTGTCTCCTGAGCTTAAATACTTTGTTCTTGAATGGCTCCAAGGGAACCACGGAGGATCTTGGCGTTCTCCCGGTAAGCCTTGCCGCGGGGTGCTGTAACTGCCCGTGCACAAGTTCGGGGGTACTAGGGTACCCCTATTATAGTACACCGACACAACCAAGATCAAGAGAATTAAACCATGTTTTAGCATCACCCTTTAATGAGAACGGAAATAACTTAAGGATAAAGTAGTAGCGAGTTTTCTCAACATTAGTGAACAGGGTAGCTATATCATTTAATTTAGTAAGATGTGCCACAACAGTTTAAGATTCATAGCCATAAAAAGGGTTAGGTTCAACCAAAATAATTAACTCAGGATCGACAGAGAAATCATAATCCTTATCAGAAATACAGATAGGTGAAGTAGCAAAAGCAGGGTCATGTTTCATTCTAGCATTCAAAGACTTTTCTTTCAGCTTAGCTAACAGTTTCTTAAGATCATATCTATCATTGCAAGCCAAAAAGTCTCTAGCAGTTTCTTCATCCATAACATAACCCTCAGGCACAATAGGCAATTCATATCTAGGGGGAGAATCTTCATCATCACTTTCATCAATATTATCAGTTTCAATAATTTCATTCTCTCTAACCCTAGCAAGTTGTTCATCAAGAAATTCACCTAGTGGCACAATATTATCAAGCATAGAAGTAGTTTCATCATAAACATCATGCAAAGCATAAGTGGCATCATCAATAACATGCGACATATCAGAATGAATAGCAGGTGTAGGTGTCGCAAGTTTACTCATAACAGAAGGTGAATCAAGTACAGAGCTAGATGGCAGTTCCTTACCTCCCTCGTACTTGAGGGATAAATCTTGGTTCTTTCATATTTCAAGTTCTCCATAGTGATCAATAGATATAAATCCCAAGTGACTCAAAGAATAGAGCTATGCTCCCCAGCAACGGCGCCAGAAAATAGTCTTGATAACCCACAAGTATAGGGGGTCGCAACAGTTTTCGAGGGTAGAGTATTTAACCCAAATTTATTGATTCGACATAAGGGGAGCCAAAGAATATTCTCAAGTATTAACAGTTGAGTTGTCAATTCAACCGCACCTGAAAGACTTAATATCTGCAACAAAGTGCTTAGTAGCAAAGTAATATGTGTCGGTGTTCTGGGAACGGGGGTCCCCAGACTTGCCTGCCTGCGGCCTGCGGCGTGGCTCAGGTGGGGGCCCAGCGTGGCCCATCTTTATCATCCCAAGCTCAAGACCCTCGTGAGGGGCCAAGCCTCGCGGGGTGGACGACAGGAAGCTTCCTCAAGAGCGGCCTCATCAGGCAGGCTTGCGAGGAGGCGGAGAGATTAATGCAAGGGTACCTCACGAGGATCCCATGACGCAAGCCATGACGATCAAGGCCAGGCGGGCGCTGGCCTGCGCAGGGTCCTTGTTTCCCCTTTGGGGCAAAGGGGCAAGCACAGGCCAAGGTATCAGGCAAAGGTTACCATTCCGGTGCAACGAGACCAAGACCAGCCGGACGGCCGGACGGAGGTCACCGTGGAGCCCAAGACGGCGTCATCACCAGTGCTTTTGGCAGCCGAAGCCACCTTTGGTCAGGATAACTTGTACTATATGTTCCCCTTCAAAATGGCCAAGTGTTGACGCCCTTCCCGCTCAATTATTCGAGGAGAGGCCCAGGGCCTCTATAAATAGAGCTAGCCACCACAGAGTAGGGGAGAGAGATCTGGTAGAACCCTAGCAAAGAGAGAAGAAAAAGAGAAGGAGGGGAAGGAGAACCTAGTAGAGACTAAGTAGAACACACTGCATCAGCTCAAGAACAGCCCTCGCGAGGCTGTTCTTCCCTTGTACTGTCCATCATCAGCCCAGAGGCAATCCATCACACCACACACCGGAGTAGGGTATTACACCACAACGGTGGCCCGAACCAGTATAAACCTCGTGTCTCTTGTGTTGTTCATCATTTTCATCTTAGTTCGCACGATAGGATCGGATGTAGATCGGTAGGGGAGAGATCTCCGCGCACACACCAATGTTCGAACCTCAAGGGTCTGCCGGTACCTGAAATCCGACATTTGGCGCGCCAGGTAGGGGTGCGCCGGGATCTTTCTTCTGTTGTTCGCGTATGATCTTCCGTCGTGCCCATGGCTGACGCTCGTCGGGCTCGCGCCGAGCGCCGGGCTGCTCGCGCCACTCGCGTTGCACAGACGGCGCCGGTCGACGGCCCCCCTCGTCATTCCCTGTCGCCCACTGCCAACGCCGCCAACGGCCCGGTGGGGAACGTGCAGCAGGCCTCGTCCCAGCATCCTTCGGTGCGGCGAGATGGCCGCACCGCCACCCCGTCGCTGACTCCAGCTGGCTCGTCGTCCCACGCTCGTCGCGCACCCATGGATGTGCACGCCTCACTGCTCTTGGCATGGGAGCTCCTGCACTATCGCACCGTCGACGACCTCTATGAGGACTAGCTCGCCCGCATCACCGAGCTCGTCAGTGCCGCAGGGGGCTCCCCCTTGTGGTCCCTCTCGCTGCTTTGCCCTCCGTCCCGTGCAGAGGGCGAGGATCAAGAGGCGCCTCCGCCGCCTCCTCCCCAAGAAGGTGCCTTGGCTCCAAGGCGCGCAGCCCCAGGGCAGGACCCTCCATGTCCGGCGCCTGCACAGCAAGAAGGGAGCTGCCAAGAGATCCCACGTCCCCGGGAAGGTGCTCGCGTGCTCCCAGCGCCGGTGGGCCGAGATCGCGCCCCAGTGCCTCCACGACAAGACCCCGCGCTGCTCCCAGTGGCGGTGCATGGTGACCCGCAAGAACAAGTCCAACACCAGCAAAGGGCGCCGGTGGCCACGGCGGGCTACCTCGCCTTCACCCTCGAGCTGCGTGGCATCACATGGCCAGGCAAGTTCAGGCCTGACCTCCCTCCCTGCTACGATGGCACAGCGGACCCCACGGAGTTACTGCAGCTCTACAAGCTGGGCATCGTAGCCGCCAATGGAGACGAAAAGGTCATGGCGAATTGGTTCCCCATGGCGCTCAAGGACGGCGCCCGCACCTGGCTCCTGAACTTGGCTTCTGGCACGATCTCCTTCTGGAGCGAGATGTGCACCCGCTTCATCGCCAACTTCCAGGGCACTCGCGACCGGCCCCCGGCCGTGAGCGACCTGCGCCGCATCAAGCAACAGCCAGGAGAAACCCTGCAGAAGTACACCCAACGCTTCAACTGCGCTCGCCTCAAGATCCCCAAGGTGACTGAAGAGGCTATCATCTCAGCCTTCTCCGACGGCGTGCGCGACGTCAAGATGAAGGAAGAGCAAGCAATCCATGAAGACCTGTGCACATCCCTGGAGCTGTTCAACTTGGCGACCAAGTGCGCCAGGGTTGAGGAATCCTTGAGCTCCCGGGAGCCTACCCGGAAGAAAAAAAGCTCAAGGCCAAAGATGTGAAGCGCAAGGGGGCTGCCGTGCTAGCAAAAGAACCAGACACGAAGCGAGGCAGGGATCAGCCCGAGTCATCCAAGGGCGGACGGTACCGCATGTACCACGACCTCCACACCCACAACACCAACGAATGTCAAGAGCTCAGAGCCATGCGAGATGAGCGAATTGGCCGAGGCCCAGAGCGCAATGACAGGGGCTATGGCCGAGGAGGAGGAAGAGGTGGCGGACGATGGGAAGACCGGGGCCTTCGCCAGGGATGGCGTGACCGCCCTCGCGAGGACCGCTGGCGGGACCAGCCTCACGAGGGAGGCTTTAGGGACCAACCTCGTGAGGGCCACCCGCACGGCAATGCAAGCCTCCCTCCTCTGCCGCCTCCACCAAGGAGGAACGAAGACCAACACCAAGACGATGGGGCTGGGGGATTCCAAGAGCCGCGTGCAATTGCTTGCATCTTGGGTGGCGCCCAGGCCCCATCCTCACAGCGCATCTTCGAGCAGTTTGCTCGCGAGGTGAATGTAGTCCTTCCCAAGCTTGAGGCCACGCGCCCTCTCAGGTGGTCTTCGTGCACGATCATGTTCAGTTCCACAGACCAGCTCAAGTGTGCGGCAACGGCCGGAGTCCTCCCGATGCTTTGCTTCCCAGTCATCAGCAACGTGCAGGTCACCAAGACCCTCATCGATGGCGGGGCAGGACTCAATGTCCTATCCGTCGAGACGTTCGACAATCTCCAAGTGTCGTATGACCAGCTTCAGCCGACCAAGCCTTTCTCAGGAGTCACCGATGGTTCCACTGTTCCAATTGGGCAGGTTCGCCTTCCGGTCACCTTCGGGCAATGCAACAACTACCACACTGAGCTCATCGACTTCGACGTCGCTCACATCCGCCTGCCGTACAACGCCATCCTCGGGTACCCAGCCCTAGCCAAGTTTATGGCAGTGACTCGCCATGGTTATAATGTCCTCAAGATGCCAGGAAGCGGTGGAGTCATCACCGTACCCTGTGAAGAAAGGGACGCAGTGTGCTCGATTGAGCATGCGTTCCAAGCCACAGCAATCGAAGACCCAGATCACGGGACCAGGAGGCCTCCCAAGCCGACCCTTAAGAAGAAGAAGACCTCACCTGGCCCGAGCCACAAGGAGGCAGGCACCTCCGGAGGTATTGCGTCAAGATTTGCGCCCGATCAGGGAGCGCCACCCTCTCACGCATAGGAAGGCGCGCCCGGTGCCCTCCTCAGGCAGGGCTCGGGGGCTCTCTCTTGGAGAGCCGCCGACCTTGCCAAGGTCGCAGGGGAGCCGCTCGGGCACCACTTGGAGGGGTGTTTTCAAGCACGCTTCCCTCAGGGAGGTACAAGTTAAAGGAGACCAAACCCTCAGGAGTTCATCGCAAGGAACACCCATGAGGCACAAGAGTCCAGAGTCATACGCAGCAGCTGCCGCTTACCTTCCGTGGCCCCACATGCAGGCGAGGATGGAGGACTGCGCGTCTGTGTCGACGTACCAGGGCTCAACCAAGCTGCGTCCCAGGAGCGCCTATGGCCTTCGGCCGTAGGGCACTGCGAGGGACCACCTCACAGCTATGTTCGCATGCCCTTCGGCCTGCCGAGCGCGGTCGCCACACATCAGCGCCTGTTGAGGAGCATTCTAGAGGCTCAGGAGGTCAGGCATTGTGCGGTCCTGGAGGAGGTGGCGATGGCCCCCGAAGACCTGCACGTGCCACCGGAGCCTCCCGAGGCCCCTGGGCCTGGGGTCTCATGAGGGCCGATGTCTTCACCACGCATCGCTTACTTCCTCAGCATCACTTCATCTTCAACAGCACCAGGTGACATCTTTCAGAGTTCTACTTTCAGTTGGGAGCGCCCACAGGGCTGCACCATTCCCAGGCCGCGTGGGTCCATCCCCGCGGCATGTATCCATTTTGGTTATGCTTTTTATTTACCTTGTTGGGGGCGCCCCTCGGGCTGCATCATCCCCACGACGCTCGGGCCCGACCGAGCAGCGGTTGCTTTTACCTGCGCTTGCTTGAAATTGGATTTCCTATGTGCTTAACATACCTGACCTAATCACCTGCTCGATCAACGCCTATCTGAAGAGCCGCTCGCTCTGGCACGGCGCGTGCGCACGGGTCCGTCCCTGCAGCATTGATAAACCTGAGTGGTCGAGCTTTGGCCGTGGCAGCCCCGCATGGCGCCACCTCACCAGGCCCTCAATACCCTGACCGCTCCCTCGGAGTGACCACAGGTTGGCTGGCGACTGTAACGACAGGCCTTGTTTCTCCTCATGATTGGTGTGCAGGACCTACTCCATGAGCAATGTTGGGGCATCGTGAGCTCTCTCTCCCACTCTTCGGCACAGACCGCTTGCACGTTAAAGGGGGGGGTACCTGAGCATCGCGACTCATGGGCTCCTACTGGCTCCCCATCCCTCAACCTCTGGCCTTGACCCACGGCATCGCGACCTGTCATACCAGCGGCGGCTGAGCTCGCTTGAGGGCCGGGACCTGGGGACGTAGAGCGTTAAGGAAAGTGCAGGGGAGTGGGAAGAAGCTCGCGAGGTCCTCACCCTGCAGTACCTCGGCCACCGCCTCTCGGGCCAGGCGCCTCTCCGAGGAACTACGTCAGACGCACAAGATAAGTCGCACCCTCGCAAGAGCTAGACCAACGCAGCGCTAAATCCCCGCCCAGTGCAACTCTGTCACGGCGACGCTACCTTCCTTTCTCGCCCAACAAGGATTGCTTGAGTGCTAAAGGGGACCTCCCGAGCATCACGACTCGGGGGCTCTTACCGGACCTCGGGCCGCTCACCTCCTGGCCTTGACCACGGCATCGCGACCTGGCATACCAGCGACGACTGAAGCTTGCCTGGGGACTGGGACCTGTCAGCGTAGAGCGCCAAGTCCTTGTGAGGATAGAAAGGGGGAGCTTAGCCGGAACAGAACGGACACCTCACGCCAATTCATATTAAGGATATAGTATTTACAAAAGGCACGGCAGACGCCTTACATGCCCCTGCGGGCTGTTGCTTTAATTCCTCGCAGGGAACAAGAGGTGCTAACCCTAAGGGATGCTACTTGCTAGCACCTCTCCAAGCGATGCCATCATCAATAGTGGGCTGCCTAGTGACGGCGCCAATCCCACCTAGATCACTGGCGTCGGCGGCCCGATGCAGCTACCCCACTCCGAGCGCGGTGTGAGCTCGGAGGCTCGTAGCTGTCGTGAGGAGTTCGGGGGAGCCGCTGAAGCCCTTAGTCCCTCCGCTGCTGCCTGAGGAGCTGCAGGAGGACCAACGGGCGGGGCTGGTCCTTGCCAGTTCATCACCCCTACCACTTCCCGTAGGGCAGCATTCCAGCCGGCGTCCTTCTGCATCAAAGACCTTGAAGAACATCAAAAAGGCGCCGTCGTATTCAAGATGAATCACCAAGGCGCCGTCCGCGCGACAGACCCGGGCAATCTCACCCCAGCCCCGGGTCATGAAGACCTTGCCAGGAGCGACGACCGCGACCTCCGCTCCGGTTGCAGGGGTGCCACAGTCGGCGTGCTGCAGCCAGAGCTCTAGGGCCCCGCTCGGCGGCATCTCGAAGGCGAAGGAGGGAGGAAGGTGGATCCACAAAGTTGGAGGCATGGCGGCGTGGAGCACAAGCTCGCGAGAGGAGCGCTCCGCGTGGACTCTAGGGGGGACGACGCGCACCACTGTGACTCATCGGCGTCGCCGGCGACGCTGTCGGTGTTGCTCGGCGCCCTCCACCTTGGGGCCTATGATGCGGGCGTACAAGGGCAGCGGAAACCCAGGCGGCGGCCGCTCGTACCACGGCCTCGACACCTCCTGCTAGGCGCCTTCGTCCCAGCGAAAGAGGATTTGCCGCTTCTTCGGCGGGAGGGGGTCAGGACCCTCTCTGGGGGCCTTTCCCTTCTCCTCAGCTGAAAACCAGCGGATCGGAGCCATTGGTGCAAGAGGAAGCAAGGATGAGGAAGAAGAAGAGGAGGAGTAACGGAAAGGGGTGAACTGGCGGAGCTCACACAGCCCCGTACTTATAGCTCGGGAAGACCAACCGCCGACCACCATGACCTCAGGTAATCATGACCCATATCTCTGCATGCAGGAACTTGTCAAGTCGTGCAGTTGCCGAGGCATCATGGGAAGTGCAGACGCCCACGTCCAATCAATCTCCACGCGGCGCCCAAGGCCACAGGCTATTAGGGCCCGCGGCGCTTCATGCTTGCCCCTTCGCTTCTCTGCTAAGACAAGCCCGCGCGCGCCTTGGGCCCGGGGGCTACTGTCGGTGTTCTGGGAACGAAGGTCCCCAGACTTGCCTGCCTGCGGCCTGTGGCGTCTCTCAGGTGGGGGCCCAGCGTGGCCCATCTTCATCAGCCCAAGCTCAAGACCCTCGCGAGGGGCCAAGCCTCGCGGGGCGGACAACAGGAAGCTTCCTCAAGAGCGGCCTCATCAGGCAGGCTCGCGAGGAGGTGGAGAGATCAATGCAAGGGTACCTCGCAAGGATCCTATGACACAAGCCATCACGTTCAAGGCCAGGCGGGCATCGGCCTGCGCAGGGTCCTTGTTTTCCCTTTGGTGCAAAGGGGGAAAGCACAGGCCAAGGTATCAGGCAAAGGTTACCATTCCGGTGCAACGAGACCAAGACTAGCCGGACGGCCGGACGGAGGTCACCCTGGAGCCCAAGACGGCGTCATCACCAGTGCTTTTGGCAGCCGAAGACCACCTTTGGTCAGGATAACTTGTACTATATGTTCCCCTTCAAAATGGCCAAGTGTTGGCACCCTTCCCGCTCAATTATTCGGGGAGAGGCCCAGGGCCTCTATAAATAGAGCTAGCCACCACAGAGTAGGGGAGAGAGATCTTGTAAAACCCTAGCAGAGAGAGAAGAAAAAGAGAAGGAGGGGAAGGAGAACCCAGTAGAGACTAAGTAGAACACACCGCATCAGCTCAAGAACACCCCTTGCGAGGCTGTTCTTCCCTTGTACTGTCCATCATCAGCCCAGAGGCAATCCATCACACCACGCACTGGAGTAGGGTATTACACCACAACAGTGGCCCGAACCAGTATAAACCTCATGTCTCTTGTGTTGTTCATCATTTTCATCTTAGTTCGCACTAGAGGAACGGATGTAGATCGGTAGGGGAGAGATCTCCGCGCGCACCCCAGTGTTCGAACCTCAAGGGTCTGCCGGAACCCGAAATCCGACAATATGGAAGTAACGACAACAGTGGCAAAAGTAACAGTATTGGTTTTGTAGTGATTGTAACAGTGGGAAAGGTAAAGTAACTAAGCAGAGATCAATATATGAAAAGCTCGTAGGAATTGGATCAGTGATGGATAATTATGTCTGATGCAATTCCTCATGCAACAGTTATAACATAGGGTGACACAGAACTAGCTCCAGTTCATCGATGTAATGTAGGCATGTATTCCGAATATAGTCACACGTGCTTACGGAAAAGAACTTGCATGACATCTTTTGTCCAGCCCTCCCATGGCAGCGGGGTCCTATTGGAAACTAAGGGATATAAAGGCCTCATTTTAATAGTGTACCGGAACAAAGCATTAGCACTTAGTGAATACATGAACTCCTCAAACTATAGTCATCACCGGGAGTGGTCCCGATTATTGTCACTTCGGGGTTACCGAATCATAACACATATTAGGTGACTATTGACTTGCAAAATAGGATCAAGAACTCACATATATTCATGGAAACATAATAGATTCAGATCTGAAATCATGGCACACGGGGCCTAGTGATAAGCATTAAGCATAGCAAAGTCATAGCAACATTAATCTCAGAAGATAAATGATACTAGGGATCAAACCCTAACAAAACTAACTCAATTACATGATAAATCTCATCCAACCCATCACTGTCCAGCAAGCCTACGATCGAATTACTCACGCACGGCAGTGATGAAAGTGCGTTATATCGGCTAGGGGGTGAATAGGCGATTTTTATGAATTCTTCACTGAGGAATTTGCAGGTGAGGAAATTTCTTAGTGAAGAACTACTAGCAGCGGAATAAGTACTCAAAAGTAACATAACAGAGCACAAGCATAGTCATCATGATGAAATGAAAACAAGCACAGAGTACAGAAAGCATAAACACATGATAACACAGGATGAAGACAAAAAGACTGAAGAAATTGAACTGAGGAAATTGAGAAAGTCTTCACTCAACGTCTTCAAACACAGATACGAACAAGCACTCAACACAGTTATGAGGAAATGAAAGAGTTGAGGAAATAGAACTAGTGAGCTTGGTGAAGACAATGATTTGGTAGACTAGTTCCAACTGCTGTCTCAGTTGTACATCTGGTTGGAGCGGCTAGGTATTTAAACCCGAGGGCACACAGTCCCGGACACACAGTCCTCACCATATTCTCCTTGAGCTAAGGTCACACAGACCTCGACCAATCACTTGTGGTAAGTCTTCAGGTGACTTCCGAACCTTCACAGACTCAGTCACTCGGCGGTCCACAATTCCTCTTGGATGCTCTAGACCTTGACGCCTAACCGTCTGGAAGAAGCACAGTCTTCAAAGGTAACAAGCGTCGGATCCACGCAGGATCAATCTCTTCAGTGATGCTCAATCACTTGGGGTTTGTAAGTGTTTGGGTTTGGGTTTTCCTCACTTGATGATTTTCGCTCAAAGTCCTTGGAGGATGGGATGCTCTCAAATGACAAGTGTCAGTTTCTCTCGGTGCAGCCAACCAGCTAGTTGTTGTAGGGGGCAGCTATTTATAGGCTAGGGAGCAACCCGACATGATAAGACATAAATGCCCTTCAATGATATGACCGTTAGGTGGGTAGATATTTTGGGATAGCTGGCACAAGGCACATCAACGGTTGGAAATTTGAGTATCAAACTCCTCAGGGCTATCATGTTCCTCACTTTGTAGGTAATCCGCACTGGCGATTTCCTAACTCCTCAGTCAGAACAAATTCCTCAAAGACTAGAAGAACTTCGTCTTTGTCGCTAAAAAATATGATTGAACTGTATGAGATTTCCAATGGCTTCGCTCGAAGGGATTGGTAGGTGTAGGATTTTAAGTTGAGCATCACATGGAAATTTTTCCTTAGTATTTCCTCGACCCCCTTTAACAGTACGGTGTTTCCTATGACTCAAGAAAGAGAAAATGAAACTATGAAAACAAAAGTCTTCATGCTTCATGTTCCTCGGATGAATACCAAGTCTACAGGATTGCACCAATTTCTTCACTTTCAAAGTCTTCAGAAAGTCTTCAAAAATCCAAATTCTTCAGTCAAAGAACTTCATTTTTAGGGTCGACTTTCTCTGTAAATCCTCATAGACTTATAGACCTGTGTACACTCAAAACACATTAGTGCATTAACCTATAAGTCTTCAATACACCAAAATCACTAAGGGGCAATAGATGCACTTATAGGTGAGCATCATGTAATTGGTGATTGCGGAAGGTTGATGATGACGATGGCGACGGATTCCCCTCTCCGGAGCCCCGAACGGACTCTAGATCAGCCCTCCCAAGTCGTGATTTTGTTCGTGTTCTAGGCTCGCGTCTCTAGTACTGACTAGCCTAGGACCAACACAGTACCATCGTCGAGCGTTTATTAAACTTTGCATCTCTGAATTGATTATTGCTGACCTTTTTTGCTACCATATTATAAGCCTTCCTAGAGTGGTACGCGTGGGTGCTATACAAATAGTTTTTAACCCGTTTCCGCGACGACATTTGGAACCGTCTCCAAGTGAGTGTGGTCGATAGGGGGGTCCTTCCCACATGACCCAGAAATCATAGGGGATAGGCCCTCCCGGGACACAGGCTGGGTCCGTGTGCGATCGGGCGAGGCATCGAAACCCAATCATTTTCGTAGGTATGTACATCCCACACGGTAATCCGAGAAAATCATTTCCGTAGGTATGTACATCTCACACGGTGAGTCCCAGAAAATCATTTCCGTAGGTATGCACATCCCACATGGTGAATCCAAGGAATACCTTTCCGTTCTTATGTACATCCCACACAGTCAATCCAGGGAAAACGTTTCCGTTCGTATGTATATCCCACATAGTTTTATGTATACGCTCGTGTGTGAAAGGTGTAACTATCACACACGCTCTGCCTTGGTTAACTGTTTGCCTTCATTAACTAAATCACGCATGATTTGATGTTGAAAACTGTGTGGCATTGGGCTATCCATCACAAGCGCTTTTACTACTAGAACCGTTTGCATAGTTCCATGACCGTCTGTTCTCTTTTTATTTTTTCCTGTAATTTATTATTCGAATTGGAAATTTTGAAATATGAAACGTGTAATTCAAATTCTCAGCACAATGGTTCAACAATGAATTCATAAATAAAATTCCCAGTAAAATATGTTCAATAATTACATGATTAGGCAGCAATTAACTATGATGAACCACAGTATTTAAAGGCAGTAAAGTTGAAGAGACAAGTGTAAATCATTTTGACTGCCGACGGTGTTGAAGAAGCGGAATGCCCATAATGTGCCTTCCTGCATGCGATAGGCACGAACCACTTTTGTCCAACCCCTTGTGACGATCTCCTGCCCATCCTTCACCGCCTTCAGGAAGACTTCTAGAGCATTATCATGGTAGCATGAATTATATACTTTAACCTTAGTTGCCTCCACTCCGGCCGTGTAGTTTGCAAGGTAATCATCATTAAATAGCTTCGGAAACCACTGAAAACTGAAAAATATCAGATACTGAGGTCTAATAGAGTAACTTGTTGTGGGCAGGGGAAAAGGCAACACATTACTTACCATCCTAAAGTTCACTGTTGTCTTCGACAAAGTGTAAATAAAGATCTTAATTCCAATCACCCGTTTCTTTCACCTAACAATCTTTCTTAGTTTCCTCACTTGACGCTTGTTCATGAATATCTCATTGCCCCATACGCAAAACGGATCGAAGCGTGGATCAGTACCACTCATATATGTACCTACAAGCAACCAGTAAATGTTAGAAGCTAAACTAAGATTGCACAAATGATGTAAAATACAACTACCTATGTTCCTAAGTACAAGTTTTTTTGAGATTTCGATATGAACTACATACGAATGTATATAGAATTATAGATATAGTTTAGATTATAATCTAGATTCACTCATTTTGCTCCTTATGTAGTCTATATTGGAATCTCTAAAAAATACTTATATTTAGGAATAGATGGTGTATAAGACATGGGATGCAGCTAACATCTACGGCAAACAACAGCATCGCCCATTATAAGTATATTGAAAGCCAATGTTAACTACAACAGGGTTAACATCCACCAAAAATAGCAAATGGTAATAAAATGACAACATCTATAGTGATATCTTCATTTCAAAAGAGTAGCATGATAGCAAAGGGAGAGATTAAAAAATGGATACAACTGTTAATTGCAATAGGCTTAACAACATCCTAATTCATGTTTTGTAAGTTTGTAGCCATTGAAATACAACTCGTCAAAAATGGATACAACTGTTAATTGCAACAGGCTTAATGGCCATTGAAACCGGTACTGATAAAAATGCAATTGGCAGAGTTAAACATCACAGGGCAGGTGCTGCTAGAGCAGGCAGATAATGGCCTAGTTGTCTATAAAAAGGTAGGGGAAATAGCTAAAATGTGTTAGGCATGTTTACTACAACATGCTTAATACATCGACCATACAAAACATAGCCATTAATTGCAACTGGTATTGGTAAGATTGAACTAGTGGGTACATACTTGGTAAGTCCTGAGAGGTAGTTGCTGGGGCACTTCATCTTGGCCAGAGCCCGCCCAAAGTCAGCGGCGGCGAAGGCGAGCTATTCCTCCGGATCGAAGTGTGGATCAGTGCCACTGACATGTGTACCTACAGGCAACTAGTAAATGGTAGAAGTTAAACTACATTGCACAAATGATGTGAAATACTGTAAGACATGGGATGCAGCTAACCTCGAGGGTGAACAACAGCATCGACCGTTATGACCCTGCGTAAGTACATGGACAAGCATGTTAAGTACAACAGGGTTAGCATCCACCAAAAATAGCAAATGGGCAGCATCTCTAATATATATTCATTGTGGAGAGTAGCATGGTAGCACATGGATAGATTAAAAAATGGATACAACTGTTAATTGTAATAGGCTTAACAGCATCCGAAGTCAAGTTTTGTAAGTTTGTAGCCATTGAAATACAACTGTTTAAAAATGGATTCAACTGTTAATTGCAACAGGCTTAATACACATTGAAACCGGTACTGATAAAAATGCAATTGGCATAGTTAAACATCACAAGGCAGGTGCTGCCAGAGCAGAGAATGGCCCAGATATCTATAAAAAGGTAGGGAAAGTAGCAAAAATGTGTTAGGCATGTTTACTAGAACATGCTTAATGACCATACATAACATAGCCATTAATTGCAACTGGTATTAGTAAGATTGAACTGGTGAGTACATACTTGGTAAGTCCCGAGAGGTAGTTGCTGGGGCACTTCATCTTGGCCAGAGCTCGCCAAAGTCAGCGACGGCGGAGGCGAGCTGTTCCTTCGGGTCGAAGCTTGGATCAGTGCCACTGACATTGTACCTATAGGCAACCAGTAAATGGTAGAAGTTAAACTGCAATTGCACAAATTAAGTGAAATATTGTAAGACATGCGATCCAGCTCACCTCGATGGCAAACAAAAGCATCAGCCTTTATGACCCTGCGTAAGTACATGGACAGGCATGTTAAGTACAACAGGGTTAGCATCCACTAAAAATAGCAAATGGGCAGCATCTCTAGTGATATCCTGCGTCATGTATTGTAAGTTTGTTGCTAGTATTGGTGAAATTGAGTTTGACACAGTAATATTTGAACATCACACAGTGTGCAGTACTGAAATAAACAAGGCACAAACATGCTTAATACATCAACCGTACAAATCATAGCAATTGCAAGTGGTATTGGTAAGATTTAGCTGGCCAAATCTTACCTGTTAAGTTCTAGGGGTTAGTCGCTGGGGGACTTCATCTGGGCCAGAGCCTGCATCATGTCGTCGGCGGCGGCGCAGGCGAGGTGTCCCTTTGGGTCAACACACATAGCGACCATCGTGCCATGGACCGCCATAAGCTCCTGGCGGGGGGATGGGGGATTTGGAGGCATGAGGATATTTCGTAGGCACCATTTAAGCAATCAGGCCGGGGACGTGATAGAGATCGGTGGGTTACCTGACTGGCTCCGAGCAGAACATAGATGTGGTTGAAGTTGTGGTTGCGGCGGCGGCGGTTTGAGATGCCAGTAGGGGGAGGCGCGAGGGAGGGGGGTACTGAGGGGAAGGGGATGTGGTTGGAGGAATAAATTCTGAAATCACACGCCTAATGAAAATTTCCGTGCGAAACTTGAACCTTGGGCCGGGGAATCACACAATGCAGATGAAGCGCGTAAAATACTCGTGTGTGAGGAAAAAGAAAGTTGGCAGATCCCGTCTCCAAAAAAATGTACACATGTACTTGATTTTTTCGGTCAATGGTACGCCTGGTTTATTAGGAAACATCGCATATGTAACTGACTTAGGGGGAAAAGGCAACACATTACTTACCATCCTAAAGTTCACTGTTGTCTTCGACAAAGTGTAAATAAAGATCTTAATTCCAATCACCCGTTTCTTTCACCTAACAATCTTTCTTAGTTTCCTCACTTGACGCTTGTTCATGAATATCTCATTGCCCCATATGCAAAACGGATCGAAGCGTGGATCAGTACCACTCATATATGTACCTACAAGCAACCAGTAAATGTTAGAAGCTAAACTAAGATTGCACAAATGATGTAAAATACAACTACCTATGTTCCTAAGTACAAGTTTTTTTGAGATTTCAATATGAACTACATACGGATGTATATAGAATTATAGATATAGTTTAGATTATAATCTAGATTCACTCATTTTGCTCCTTATGTAGTCTATATTGGAATCTCTAAAAAATACTTATATTTAGGAATAGATGGTGTATAAGACATGGGATGCAGCTAACATCTACGGCAAAGAACAACATCGCCCATTGTAAGTATATGGAAAGCCAATGTTAACTACAACAGGGTTAACATCCACCAAAAATAGCAAATGGTAATAAAACGACAACATCTGTAGTGATATCTTCATTTCAAAAGAGTAGCATGATAGCAAAGGGAGAGATTAAAAAATGGATACAACTGTTAATTGCAATAGGCTTAACAACATCCTAATTCGTGTTTTGTAAGTTTGTAGCCATTGAAATACAACTCGTCAAAAATGGATACAACTGTTAATTGCAACATGCTTAATGGCCATTGAAACCGGTACTGATAAAAATGCAATTGGCAGAGTTAAACATCACAGGGCAGGTGCTGCCAGAGTAGGCAGATAATGGCCTTGTTGTCTATAAAAAGGTAGGGGAAATAGCTAAAATGTGTTAGGCATGTTTACTACAACATGCTTAATACATCGACCATACAAAACATAGCCATTAATTGCAACTGGTATTGGTAAGATTGAACTAGTGGGTACATACTTGGTAAGTCCTGAGAGGTAGTTGCTGGGGCCCTTCATCTTGGCCAGAGCCCGCCCAAAGTCAGCGGCGGCGAAGGCGAGCTATTCATCCGGGTCGAAGTGTGGATCAGTGCCACTGACATGTGTACCTACAGGAAACTAATAAATGGTAGAAGTTAAACTACATTGCACAAATGATGTGAAATACTGTAAGACATGGGATGCAGCTAACGTCGACGGCGAACAATAGCATCGACCGTTATGACCCTGCGTAAGTACATGGACAAGCATGTTAAGTACAACAGGGTTAGCATCCACCAAAAATAGCAAATGGGCAGCATCTCTAATATATATTCATTGTGGAGAGTAGCATGGTAGCACATGGATAGATTAAAAAATGGATACAACTGTTAATTGTAATAGGCTTAACAGCATCGTAAGTCAAGTTTTGTAAGTTTGTAGCCATTGAAATACAACTGTTTAAAAATGGATTCAACTGTTAATTGCAACAGGCTTAATAGACATTGAAACCGGTACTGATAAAAATGCAATTGGCATAGTTAAACATCACAAGGCAGGTGCTGCCAGAGCAGAGAATGGCCCAGATATCTATAAAAAGGTAGGGAAAGTAGCAAAAATGCATTAGGCATGTTTACTAGAACATGCTTAATGACCGTACATAACATAGCCATTAATTGCAACTGGTATTAGTAAGATTGAACTGGTGAGTACATACTTGGTAAGTCCCAAGAGGTAGTTGCTGGGGCACTTCATCTTGGCCAAAGCTCGCCCAAAGTCAGCGACGGCGGAGGCGAGCTGTTCCTCCGGGTCGAAACTTGGATCAGTGTCACTGACATTGTACCTACAGGAAACCAGTAAATGGTAGAAGTTAAACTGCAATTGCACAAATTAAGTGAAATATTGTAAGACATGGGACCCATCTCACCTCGATGGCAAACAAAAGCATCAGCCGTTATGACCCTGCGTAAGTACATGGACAGGCATGTTAAGTACAACAGGGTTAGCATCCACTAAAAATAGCGAATGGGCAGCATCTCTAGTGATGTCCTGTGTCATGTATTGTAAGTTTGTTGCTAGTATTGGTGAAATTGAGTTTGACACAGTAATATTTGAACATCACACAGTGTGTAGTACTGAAATAAACAAGGCACGAACATGCTTAATACATCAACCGTACAAATCATAGCAATTGCAAGTGGTATTGGTAAGATTTAGCTAGCCAAATCTTACCTGTTAAGTTCTAGGGGTTAGTCGCTGGGGGACTTCATCTGGGCCAGAGCCTGCACCATGTCGTCGGCGGCGGCACAGGCGAGGTGTCCCTTCGGGTCAACACACACAGCGACCATCATGCCATGGACCGCCATAAGCTCCTGGCGGGGGGATGGGGGATTTGGAGGCATGAGGATATTTCGTAGGCACCATCTAAGCAATCAGGCCGGGGACGTGATAGAGATCGGTGGGTTACCTGACTGGATCCGAGCAGAACATAGATGTGGTTGAAGTTGTGGTTGCGGCGGCGGCGGTTTGAGATGCCAGTAGGGGGAGGCGCGAGGGAGGGGGTACTGAGGGGAAGGGGATGTGGTTGGAGGAATAAATTCTGAAATCACACGCCTAATGAAAATTTCCGTGCGAAACTTGAACCTTGGGCAGGGGAATCACAAATGCAGATGAAGCGCGTAAAATACTCGTGTGTGAGGAAAAAGAAAGTTGGCAGATCCCGTCTCCAAAAAAATGTACACATGTACTTGATTTTTTCGGTCAATGGTACGCCTGGTTTATTAGGAAACATCGCATATGTAACTGACTTATGGGTCATTAACGCAAAAAAACGCAGACGGGTAGGACATAGAAACCGCGTGTCTTGTGATCTTCTAATGATTAACACAAAAAAACGCACACGGGCACACATGCTAATCAACGCTCAAAGCCCTCAAAGAATGCTCTTACCGACATCGTATGTTAATACTACAAACATAAAGCACTACTGGTAATTTGCTCTAATACTACAAACTTAAACTACTTCTCATATGCTGCCATCGGGGCATGCTAGCCAGACGCTGGCGTTCTCCTTCCCAGCCTTGTAGGGGGCAGCCCACCGTGCTTCGATCTCCGCCAAGCTCTCCTCACCATGGCGTGCAGCCTTTTTTTTCTTGCGGCAGCGGGACTCTCTTTCTTGACTACTTTCTGCCTTTTCTGCTCCTTCTGTGTGGCTTTAGCCGCCTCTAGATCCACCACCCATTCGGCCATGGCAGCCTCAAAGTCCGCCCATGTAACTGTCTGGCCGCCGACAACGATGAACTCAGTGCGTCAAGATGCCATCGCTTCCTTACCATGTGTTCGATCGCGGGCGGCAAGGAACATGGCGCGGAGGGATGCCATCGCTTCCTTACTAGTTACTGTGCGCCGCGGTGCCATGGGTGACGCCTTGAGAGAGCTCTGGGACGGAGGGGCCAGACAGCCATACAGTGTGGTGGTATTCAAGAGCTCAACGACAAACGACAACAGAAATTTGGCTTCCCTTACAATTTTGCTCGTTCATTATCGCACACGGTTCATCTCCGTCGCTTTCGGAAATAGTGTGCACTGAGCCTATTGTGTATTGCGTTATGATTGGCCGGAACCCCAGCCACGCGGATCGTGCGTGTGCACCATAGGATGGGCCGCGATCGAACGGCAATCCACGTCCCTCACATCACACCTGTGCACTTGTAGCTGGATTGGATTTATATGCGCTAAATGCCTAGAAAATGCACATAATCCCCTAAATATGGTAAATGAGCCCGGAAAAATGCCAAATTTGAACACGGTGATTTGCATGGTGTTTGTTAGTTGTAGAAAAAAACTCCAGGGCAAAGAACAAAGAAAATTTAAATTCCCCTTCAGTCTTGGAGATTTCCCTCTTGAAAGCATGGAACTTCCTCGGGTGATGGTTCGATTTATGAAGGGCGTGCATGACGACATAAGCCAAACCTTCTCAAATTTTTACCAGGGCATGGTGAGGTCATACCATGGCACCATGCTAGGCGCATTGTCGGTGTACAAAATTAGGGGCTCTTCTTTTGACCCCTTTACTTGTGCACGGGCAGTCAGAGCCGCGCGCCACAGCCACACTTAGTAGGGCAGAGGAGGGAAGCCGGAGAGAAGCCAAAATACGAGACAACCAAGGCAACACCAAGACCAGAAGCGCAGGAGAGCAAGAGGGCGAAGTGGACTCCCTCGGCAAGATCCTTGCCGAGGCAGCCTCTACAGCTCCGGCAAGAGCCTTGCCGAGGCAACTTGCCCGATGTCAGCGGAGTGAGCCACCCTTAAGCCCACAGGCTCCAACCCAACACACTACATTGGAACCAAGGCTCGGGAGGCGCCTTTGTGGTGGCATGCAAATCTTTGTCAAGATCATAAACATGTGAGATCAGATGAGGACCAGAAGACGACGACCCTCGGCGGGATCCTAGCCGAGGAAATCCACAAGACCCCCGTCAAGACCCTTGTCGGGGACAACTGCAACGCCACAGCAACACCCTTGCCGGGCCCCCAGCAAGACCCTTGCCGAGGGCATCAGCAGGGCCACTGCCAGGCCCGCACCAGCAAAGACTCCACCACCGTCCCCAAGCAGCTGCTAGCTCAACCAGCTGGGCAGGCACCTGCGTGGTGACAGGCGGCCTCTACACCGACTCAGCAAGCACCTGCGTGGCGGCATGCGACCTTCATGAAGGCTCCACCATCGCACCAGCCCAGCAGCCAGCCAACATGGTGCCACAATGCCTCATCAGCTCGGACACGCGTCGAGGCAGGCGAGGCGGCAACAGCTGGGATGTGCTTCCCTGGCGTCCTCGATAAAGCAAGGAGGGCATGTCGGTAGCGCATTAAATGTGTTTGTCCGACGGTCCTAGAGGATAGTCTTGTCAACTGTAGACCTTTCCACCTCCCGTGTGCCACTGTGGAAACCCCTTTTTCCTATAAAAGGAGGCCCGAGGCGACTAGGAGAGGGATTCGGCTCTTTTGGGCAAAGTTGCACCCCATAACTATCTCAAGAACCCAAGAACACTCAAATACATCCACCAAAGCAGGACTAGGGTATTACGCATCTTCATGGCCCGAACCTGGGTAAACGATCTGTGTGCTTCCTATCAGACCCGCTCTTCGCACAACCTCGCGCCCGCCAACCGTAGAAGGGATCCTAGTGACCCCATAGGTGTCGTGTCCACTGACATCTCTGGCACGCCAGGTAGGGGGCGTAGTTGTGAAAATCTGGTCTAGCAGTCAGCCTAGGGGTTCTTCATCATCATGGCTCCCAAGACGAAGGCGGCCACGACGATCGGTTCGTCGGGAGCCGGACGGCCCGTACCGGTGCGGGCGAGCAGCGGGCCAGTCGCGGATAGGACCCGAGGCGCGACTGGCGAGCACCAACATCGCTCTGGTAGTCAAAGCCTGACGAGCGGCGTCGTTCGTGCGCAAGGCGACGGGCCGCACGCCGTGAAATCTAGAGACGGAGCTGGGGGCCCCGCAGGCGGCGCGGGACCCTCCGGGGGCGTCGCCGTACCACCCACGGGCGGCGCGACAACCTCCAAGATGCCCACTCCGGCGCCCACAGCGCGCTCTTCCCATGTTGTGCGCGATGAGCAGCGTCACCACGCCGGTGACCCTGGACACCGCCGTGGGGAGAGTCATGTGCGTCATATGCGGGAAGTAGGAGGTCAGCATGCCCACCGAAGTGCTGGCAGAGATGGCACACAGCCGCCGGGCCGTGATAGAGCTCCTTCTAACGTGGTTAGAAGTCGAAGCACGCCACGGTCCACGCAGCTCTCGCCGCCACCCACGCTAGCAAAAGCTTTGGCGCGCGTGCAGCTGCTCCTCGACTTCCCTCCTGCCGCGGAGAAGCTCGACAAGTGGAGAGCCACTATTGGGAGCCTCGTCGGCGTCGCCAACAAAGACGAGCCATGACCGGTGGGGCCCTCAGGCCGGTGCTCCGTCGAGCCACTGCACGCCAGCGGTGGAGGGACCAGAGGCGCCGCGGCCACGGTGCACTCTCCTCCTCCACGCCAGCCACCGCGGATGTCGGACTGTCGTGATGACGCTTGTGATAACATTTCCATAGCATCGTCCGACACACGGACCCACGGCGACCAACGCCAGGTTCTTTGGGAGCGAGCCCATGAAGACGCTCGAACCACCATCAAGCGCCCGGCGCGATACGCGCCACCAGTCAGACAGGCGGGCGGGGCCCACTACGAACCACCCAGCACCGGGAGGCTCCGGCGGCCTACCTTACGAGGTGGGTTGCCCAGCCTTTACCCGTGAGTTGCGGGAGTTCCAATGGCCGTCCCACCACACGTTCAAGCCCGACGTCGGCGAGAAATACAACGGCAAGACCCATCCGTCAGAGTTCCTTAGCATCTACACCATCGCGATGCAAGCCGCTGGAGCTCATGACGTCATGGTGCTTGCCAACTACTTCCCGTTGGCCCTGAAACACAATGTCATGTCTTGGTTGATGCACTTGCCGGCGGATTCCATTTTCTTCTTGGTTGGACCTGTGTCATGAGTTCATTGGTGCCTTCACTGGAGGCCACCAAGCTCATGGCCAGGCGAGTGATTTTCATCTCATTCCCTAGAAGGAAGGTGAAAACCTGCGCAAGTATATACAGAGGTTCAACCGAGTGCAATACAACATCTCGGATGTTCATCCTGCCGCCATGATCAGCGCACTCCATCAGAATGTGCGTAACCGCAAGATGCGTGAAGAGCTGGCAATGAATAAGGTTAAGGACGTGGCCGAACTTTACGTTCTGTGTCGGTGGGAACGACACCTATGGGATCACAAGAATCCCTACTATGGTTAGCGGGGCGCGGGGTCGTGAGAAGAGCGGATCTAACAGGTAGCACACGGGTCATTTATCCAGGTTCGGGCCGCGAGGATGCGTAAAACCCTACTCCTGCTTTGGTGGATTGTATATTTGTGTTCTTGAGCAAGCTATGTGGTGTGAGGAGCTCCAAAAAGTCGAATCCTCCCTCTGGTCGCCTCGGGCCTCCTTTTGTAGAAAAAGGGGTTGCCACAGTGGCACACAGGAGGTGGAAAGGGTACAGTGATGCGAGGTTATCCCCTGCATTACATGACAAGGCGCATTTAATGCGTCTTGCTTAGGTGTCCTTGCTTTATCGGGGACGGGGGAGAGACATGTCTCGTCCGTCGCCGCTCCTTCTTGTGTCGACACGCGCCCTGGCCAGCGACGCCTGTGATGCCACGTAGGTAGGCAGGCAGCTGAGGTGGCGCAGTGGTGGGTCTTCACAAAGATCTGCATGCCGCCACGCAGGTGCCTGCCCAGCTGGTTGGGTCGGCAGCTGCATGCATGCGGTGGTGGAGGTTTAGTCGGCGTGGGCCTGATGGTGGCCCCGCGGGTGTCCTCGGGAAGGGCCTTGCCGGGGCCCCGGCAAGGGTCTTGCCGAGGCGCCTGCTGTCATCCCCGGCAAGGCGCTTGCCGGGGGCCTTGTGGTCTTCCTCGGCTTGGATCCCGCCAAGGGTTGTATTCTCCTTAGTGCATATCTGATCTTGGATGACTTCACGAAGATCTGCATGTCGCCACGGGGATGTCTCCCGAATCCTTTCCCTTTGGGGGCAGTGGACTCAAAGGTGATTTCCGTAGGCGCGAGATGAGTCGCCGCAGCAAGGGTCTTGCCGGGGCTGCTAAAACTGTCTCCCAGCAAGGATCTTGCCGGGGGAGTCCGCTTCGTCCCCTTTGCTCTTCATGGTCTTGGCCTTGGCGTTGTTCTAGTTCTCTTGAGCTTCGGTCTTACCCTGGCTCACCTCCCTTGCCTTGCTTGGTGTGGTGGTGCCCGTAGCTCAGACTGCCCGTGCACAGTTATAGGGGTAGAAAAAGTGTACCCCTCTTTTTGAACACCGACAGGAGCCCCCGGGCCTGGGCCACACATAAGCGCAACGCGTTGTTGGGCTAGGCCCAAAAACGGTGCGCGGGCAGGCGGGGTAGTTTTTACCGTGGTAAGATTCTTCGCGTGCTGCGCTTCCCACAACTCCCGCGCATGGCGCGGTGTGGGGAGGTGCGTGTGCCGTGGGCAGCATGCGTGGGGTTGGTTCCCGCAGGCATGTGTCACATCCTAGTAAAGGGGCGGTTCGCGCCTTCCCCATAAACGGAAGGAGGCATGGAGGCGCGGCCCATTTACTGAATGGGGCTGAGGTGCGGTCTTCAAGGCATCCACTCCCCACGATCACGGGGTGGGGAGTGGTCGTCTCACCCATCCCCTCGGTTCTGCACGTCTGCCACGTGTCTCCCCTGCGCCTGGGGTGGCAAACGGTGGAGGCGGGAAACCGGGCCGTCGCTGGTTGGGGCGGCGGGTCGGTCCTGGCTCCCTGCGCCTTCCGTATCTTGATTGGCCGAGCGGGGCGGCCGAGCCCCAACCCCGATCCTTTATAAAGAGCGGGAGGGGGATGGCGTCCCGCATTCTTTCATCTTCTTCTTCCTTCAGCTTCTGCACCTCCCTTCCATCCGTCATGGAGAGAGGGAATTCCGGTCCTTCAATAGTGGCGGCGAGGGTCGCCGCTCGATAACGCGTCCCTCCTTCCCCTGCGCCTGCGGTGGCAGAGCCAGCCGCGAGGGGAAGGGGGAGGGGGCGAGGCCGTGGGCGAGGCCGGGGCGCTCGGGAAGAGGAGGACGAGACGGCGCGCCGGCCTTGCCTCCGCCAGCAGCTCCTCCTCCAATGGAGGGCCATGTTGGGGATGACCCTTGTGAGTTCTTCGTCAGGCTGCGCCGGTCGCCGCACCGTCGCCTTCGTCTCCCGACTCCATTTGCGCGGGAGATGGAGCTGGATCCGCCGGAATCGTTGCGGTTGCACATAAGGGGCTGCGGGATTAGTGACACGTGGTCTGCGTCGACTTCCCCGCCCCTCACATGATGTATCTTCGTCGGGGATGGAAGACGTTTGCTCATATCCACCGCTTGACGGAGGGGCTCACTCTCCATTTTAAGCTGATGGAGGGTGGCCTTCTCTCCGTCAAGGTCTTAGGGTGCTTTGGGACCCGTGCAAGATGCTGCGTGGAGAGCTCTTCTAATAGTGAAGAGTCCTCCTCGGGCGGGAGTGACGAGGAGGACAGCGGCAGCGACGGCGAGGGTAGTAGGCGGAGGATGACGGGTCCGATTAGGTGTCGGGTGCCGCTCCGTGCGGCATCGGCGACCCCATCATCCGCGTCGCCGGCTCCCTGAACTTCTCGGGGTCGTCTCCATGGGCGGCTGGCATTGGGAGGCTGTGGAGGAGGAAGAGGGCGGGCGGCAAGGCCGTCAAGTCAGAGTACGCGGGAACCGACGCCTTCGACGCGTGCTGACGTCATGACGCCTCTTCTTTGAGCTCTGCTTCTGGCGCCGCCATCACCATCCAGCCTTTGGACGGCCACCAAGATGTTCTCTTGGTGTCTTCTGCCACCCGTAGCTCGCCTAGGCGCTCCTTTTGTCCCTTTCGCCTCCTTGACCTGCCTCCTGAGGAGAGGGACAAGAAAGGGATTACGGGCACCTTATCTCTTTTTAGTTTGTAAGGCTTCGGGCCTTTGCTGAATTTAAAACTTGTAATCCCATCATTCATGTTTTTCATTCCCTATGGACTGTACCTGAGTGGAATGCTTTTTTAATGAAAAAGGGATGCTTGCTGGGTCATTTGTTTGCGGGTGGAACCCACGACAAGGAGTAAATCCTTGATATCTTCAAGATAAACATTTCCTTGCCCGGCAACAGGCCTTGCCGTCTCCCCACTTCGCTCGACCTTCCTCACGCCTTTGGCGGAGGCAGGGATGAGGCGGGTTCAGGCTCCTTGTTTTATCCTTTCGCTGCCGCGACTATGACCCAACTTGGCACCAGGAACGAGCCCTAGGGCCTACAGTTAGGGGAGCATGGTAGCTTGGGGGAAAACGAGGTTTCACATACCTCAGTCCATAATGGAATGCATGATAAGGGATGAAGAACTTATCTGAAGCTACAGTCCCCAGCAACCCTGGTTCGCCGTGGGTGAATCTTTGCTCTTGCAGCCCCCGGTAGTACTGGCTTGTCGGGGGCTAGATGCTGGTATGTTCCTCTTTTTTTTCTCCCCAAGTGGTTCGGCACGGATATCTGTGTGTCCTGTGAACCAAAGAAGACAAAAGAAAGACAAAGAGATGCACACTCGACCTCTAAGATAGGGGTTAGTCGCCGCTAAGCACTATCAACCCTAACCAAGGACGAGACTCGACCTAGCATGCATGCTATAACTTAGGGCGCTAGTGCTTCATTTATTTATGCTCAAGGTCTGCGCCTGGCTTTGTACAAAGGGTTACATGCGTCATCGGCAAGGCTTGTACAAAAGGTGGCTTGCCGGGGGGCCCGGCAAGCCGTGCCTCACGGGTAAAACTTGCAAAGATACTCAATGTTCCAGGAGTTACTCATCGGAACGGCATCTTCGGTCTCCAGGCGGACTGCGCTGGGCCTGGTGACTCGTATTACCCGATAAGGGCCTTCCCACTTTGGCGTCAACTTGTTGGAATTCTTGGCCGATTGAGCGCGTCGAAGAACAAGGTCGCCTTCCTCAAAGCTTCGGGCATGAACCTTGCGGCTATGGTAGCGGCGCAAGGCTTGCTGGTAGTGCGCTGCTCTCACAGCCGCCCGAAGACGATCTTCCTCAAGGAGCGTTGCGTCATCTTGCCGCAATTGCTCTTGCTCAAGCTCGTCATAAGAGAGTACTCGAGGTGACCCGTATATGAGTTCCGTGGGGAGAACTGCTTCTGCCCCGTATACCAGGGCAAAGGGTGTCTGGCCGGTGGCTCGATTTGGTGTCGTTCTGATTACCCGAAGAACCACCGGCAATTCATCAATTCCAGCGCCTTCCACTCTTGTGCAGTCTATCAAAGGTCTTTGTCCTCAGGCCTCGTAGTACTTCAGCATTTGCCCTCTCAGCTTGACCATTGCTTCGTGGGTGAGCAACAGAAGCGAAACAGACCTTGTTGCCGAGGTCTTGAATATATTGCATGAAGGTGTGGCTTGTGAACTGCGTGCCGTTGTCGGTGATAACCCTATTGGGTACACCAAAACGGCACACTAGTCCTTTGAAGAACTTGACGGCTGACTGTGCTGTGACCTTCCTCACTGCTTCCACTTCTGGCCACTTTGTGAACTTGTCGATTGCCACGTACAAGTACTCAAAGCCCCCGGCAGCGCGGGGGAAAGGGCCCAGTATGTTGAGCCCCCAGACCGAGAAAGGCCAGGAGAGAGGAATGGTTTGAAGGGCTTGAGCTGGCTGATGAAGCTTCTTTGAATGGAACTGACACGCTTCACACCTGGTGACTAGTGTCGTTGCATCCTGGAGGGTGGTGGGCTAGAAGAAACCTTGCCGAAACACTTTGCCGGCAAGGGCCCTTGACCCGATGTGGGATCCACATATGCCTCCATGTATCTCCGCCAACATCCCCAGTCCTTCCTCTCGAGGGATACACTTCAATTTCATGTCGTTCGGCCTCTATCTGTACAGGACGTCATTGACGAACTGGTACATAGTAGAGCGACGGGCTACTTTTTCCGCTTCTTCCTGCTCCTCGGGAAGTTCCCCTGTTTGGAGGAATCGGATGGTATGTTGTGCCCACGCTGGAGCCTGGGGCTCGACGGCGAGGACTAAAGGCATTTCCTCCGCTACAGGAGCGGCTGTCTCGACGGCAAGAGCTTGATGCTCTGTCGGAGCTAGCCATCTTGTGGCGGGCTCAGTGTCTCCGGCAACATCCTTGCCGGCAGCTTCGGGGAGCTCGCCGGGAAAGTACTTGCCGGGCCCTGATTTTCTCCTCTTGTTCTGCTCTGTTGATGGGTCAATGGATGGCTGAGTTAGCTGAAGCACAAAGGTACCTGGTTCCACAGGTAGCTTGAGGGCAGCGCATTTTGACAGGTAATCGGCGATATCATTCTCCGCTCGGGGAACGTATTCTGCCTGTATACTGTCAAAACGCTCTTCCAGCTTTCTCACTTCATCGACGTAGGCCTTCATCAACGGGCTCTGGTAATCCTTGTTGACTTGCTTGACGACAAGTTGCCAGTCGCCTCTGACGACGAGTTTCTTGATCCCGAGGTCCGCCGCGATCCTAAGACCGGCAAGCAGCCCTTCGTACTCAGCCCTATTGTTTGTTGACACCTCCCTGGGGAAGTGCATCTGGATCACGTACTTGAGGTGCTCTCCGGTGGGCGCGACAAGCACTACGCCAGCCCCGGCGCCCTGTAAGGAGAAAGCTCCATCAAAGTACATGATCCAGTCGCAACTTGCCTCGTTGCCGAGGAGAGCCGTCTCTTGGGTTTGTTCGTCAGGCGTCGCGGTCCATTCTGCAACGAACTTCGCCAGGACTCGGCTTTGAATCGTCGAGGTACTCTCAAACTTGAGGCCAAAGCTGGACAGTTCCAGTGCCCACTCTACGATCCTTCCCGTTGCGTCTGGATTGTGCAATATCCGTTGCAGAGGGAGGCGAGTGACGACAGTGATTTCGTGCGCCTGGAAGTAGTGATGCAGCTTCCTCGAGGCCATAAGAAGGCCGAAGAGCAGTTTCTGCACACCGGAGTACCTCGATCTAGCCCCCTGCAGGAGGGAACTAACAAAGTAGACCTGGTGCTGCATCATTTTCTTCTTCGGCGGCACTTCAATTGGCCGTGTCGTCTCGGCATCGGTGGCATCGGGCTCCGTCGCTGCTATTACCTCATTATCAATTTCTCTCTGCGCCACTAGTCCGATGCTGACCACCTGGTTCGTTGCCGCCAGGTACAGCAGCAACGGTTCCTGTGGCCTAGGCGCAACTAGTATTGGCACGGAGGAGAGGTACCTTTTCAAATCTTGCAATGCTGCTTCGGCTTCTGGCGTCCACTCCATCGGGCCCGCCTTTTTCAAAATCTTGAAAAAGGGAAGGGAGCGCTTGGCGGACTTGGAAATGAACCTGCTCATGGCGGCAACGCAACCAGCAAGCCGACGCACATCCTTGACTCGCTTGGGCGCTTCAATCTGCTCTATAGCTTTGATCTTGTCCGGATTGGCCTCTATCCCACACTGTGACACAAAGAAGCCGAGAAGCTTGCTAGACGGGACGCCGAAGACGCACTTCTCAGGGTTCATCTTAAGATTGATCTTGCGTAGGTTTGCAAATGTTTCCTGTAAATCTGATATGAGGGTTGCCCTGTTCTTGGTTTTGACCACTATATCATCCATATAAGCTTCCATATTTCTATGGAGCTGGGGTTCAAAACCAATCTGGACCGCCCTTGCAAACGTTGAACCAGCACTCTTCAACCCGAAAGGCATCCGTATAAAGCAATACATACCACATGGGGTGATGAATGCCGTTTTCTCTTCATCTTCCCTTGTCATGGAGATCTGGTGGTAGCCGGAGTAGGCATCGAGGAATGAAAACAGATCACACCCAGCTCTGGAGTCAACAATCTAGTCGACGCGCGGCAACGGGAAGGGGTCTTTGGGACAAGCCTTATTAATATCTGTGTAATCAATACACAGCCTCCACTTCCCATTTTCCTTGCGCACTACCACCGGATTGGCTAACCACTTTGGATGGAGCACTCCTCTTACCGAACCTGCTGCTTCCAGTTTCCGGATCTCCTCTGGATGAACTCTTATCGTTCCAAAGCTTGCTTTCTGACCTTCTGCTTGACGGGCCGCGCATGAGGACAGACAGCAAGGTGGTGCTCAATCACCTCCCTGGGAACGCAGGGGATGTCGGATGCTTGCCATGCAAACACACCGACATTCGCCCGCAGGAAGGTGACGAGCGCGTCTTCCTATTTGTCGTCAAGGGTGGAGCTTATGGTAAAAGCTCCTCCCGTGTCGTCCTCCTTGACAGAAACCTTCTTGGTTCCCGGCGGTGTGGCCCTGGACTTCTTGTTTCTGTCGGCGGAGCTCTCTGTCACGTCCTCGACGGGAGCACTACACTCCGAAGAGGTGCGCTTGCCGGAGTGGGTGCCTGAGGTCTCACCGGTCTTCTTCTTTCGCCTTCCCAGGGCTCCAGCGGCAGGAGCAAGCGCCTTAGCAGTGGCGGCTGCTGCAACTGCTTGTTGGTAGAGTTGGTCAGCGCAAATTAGCGCATCCTTCTTGTCTGACGGGACGGTGATGATTGTCACAGGCCCCGGCATCTTCAGGGTGTTATAGGCGTAATGTGACGCCACCATGAACTTGGCCAGCGCTGGGCGGCCAAGGATCCCGTTGTAAGGCAAGGGGATCTTGGCAACGTCGAACACAATCCTTTCTGTCCTGTAGTTCAGATCACTCCCAAAAGTCACGGGAAACGTGACCTTTCCCTTTGGTTGACTTCTTCTCGGGTTGACCCCCTAAAACGTGTCCGTATCTTTGAGGTCTTCATCAGGAATCTGCAATTTCTCAATCACGGCACGTGAGATTAAGTTCAGACCGGCCCCGCCATCGACTAGCATCTTTGTCACCTTGAGGTTGTGTATTGTTGGTGAAACCAACAATGGCAAGAACCCGACTGCAGTTGTGCGATCAGGGTGTTCCTCAGTGTCAAAAATGATAGGTGTGCTGGACCACTTCAGCGGCCTCTAGGCATCAAACGATGTTTCCGCCGCTGTAATCTCACGCGCCCACTATTTAAGCTGGCGGTGAGAGGTATGCAGCGAGGCGCCGCCATCGACGCACATGGCCTCTGTAGCTTTCTGAAATTCTTGGTCACCAGACTCATCGTCCTCTTCGTGATCATCGTCTTCTGGCTTTTTGTCACGGCCCCGGGCGGGCCTCTCCTGCTGTTTATCTTTGCCGCGATGGCCCGCCTAGCCGCCATGCTTCTAGTCGGACCCCTCAGCACCGTCCTAGCCTTTCTCCTTGTCCCGCCTCTCATATTCAGCCCTCTGCTTCTCAGCAAGGAGCTCAACCTGTCGGCAATTCTGGAGATCATGGCCTTTGGTGCGATGGATCTTGCAGTATTGCTTGTCGGAGTTTCCTGGCTTCTCGGCAGCCGCCAAGGCCCGGCAGGCGACACATCCGGCAATTTCCTTGCCGGGGTCATCTGCCTTGGTTTTCTTGGCGGAGCCGGCGTCGTCAGATACCTCGACGGCAAGCACAGCCTTACCTTTGCGCTTCCTGTTGCGGCGCCGACCTTTCTTCGCCAAGGCGGCAGTATCCTCATCTGAGGAGTCGGTTTCCATGTCGGCATCTTCGCCGGGGTACTTCCGTCCCTCTTCAGCTCGGGCACATCTGTCAGCAAGAACATAGAGTTCTGCCACATCTTTCACCTTGTTCATTGCCAGTTCTTCACGCATCTTGCAGTTACGCACGTTCTGATGGGACGCGCTGATGATGGCGGCAGGGTGAACATCAGGGATATTGTACTGTACCCGGCTGAACCTCTGTATATACTTGCGCAGACTCTCGCCTCCCTTCTGGGGAATGACATGCAGGTCGCTTGCTTGGCCATGGGCTTGGTGACCTCTAGTAAAGGCGCCCACAAACTCATGGCACAAATCCGACCAGGAGGAAATAGAGTCTACCAGCAAGTGCATCAACCACGACATGGCGTTGGGTTTAAGAGCCAATGGAAAGTAATTCACAAGCACCTTATCGTCACGGGCTCCGGCGGCTTGCATCGCGATGGTGTAGAAGCTGAGGAACTCAGACGGGTGAGTCTTGTCGTTGTACTTTTCGCCAACGTCAGGTTTGAAGGTGCGGTGAGTGGGCCACTGGAACTGCCGCGGCTCACGGGTAAAAGCCGGACAGCCTACCTCGTAAGGTAGGCCTCCAGGGCTCTTCGAGGCCGGGTGGTTCACAGTAGGCCCTGCTCGCCTGTCTGACTGGTGGCGCGCTCCGTGCCGGCGCTCGATAGTGGTTCGAGCGTCTTCATGGGCTCGTTCCCGAAGAACTTGGCGCTGGTCACAGTGGGTCCGCGGGTCAGACGATGCTATGGAGATGTCGTCGCCCGCGACGTCGCGACGAGCCGGCATCCGTTGTACCGGATGGGGAAGAGGTGAATGCACTGTGGTCGCGACGCCGCCGGCTTTTTCGCCACTGGTCCGCGGGACTCCATCGGAGCATCGACCCGGGGGCCTCACCGGACTTGGTTCGTCTTTGTTGGCCACCGCAACAAGGCTTCGGATAGTGGCTCTCCATTCGTCGAGTTTCCCCTTAGCGGGAGGAAAGTCGAGGAGCAATTGTGCGCGCGCCAGGGCCTTTGCAGGCGTCGGTGGCGGCGAAACCTGCACGGATTGCGACGCGCTTCAACTTCTGACCATGTCAGAAGGAGCTCTATCACGACCCCGCGGTCGCATGCCGTTTTCACCAGCGCCTCGGCGAGTGGGCAGGTCTTCTACGTCCCGGGAGTGGCACTGGGGGCTCTTCCCGCGGCGACGCCCGGGATCTTCGGCGTGATTACACCGTTCGTCGTGCGCTGCCTGGGAGGAGCGCGTTGTTGGCGCCGGCGTGGGAGTCTTGGAGGTCCTTGCGTCGCCTTCGGGCGGGGCGGCGATGACCTTGGAAGGCCCCGCTCCACCCGCGAAGGGCCTGGCTCCGCCTTTGGATTTGGCGACGCGTGGCCCGTTACAAGGCGCACAAACATCGCCGCATCCCAAACTCCAGCTGCTGGGATGGTGTTGGTGTTCGCGAGCAGCGCCCCGGGTCCTTTCTGCGACCGGTCCGCTGCTCGCCCGCGTCGGGACGGGCTGTCTGGCTTTCGACTGGCCAACCTCCACCGTCGTCTTCTTCTTGGGCGCCATGATGATGAAGAAGTGCCGAACTAACTGCTAAAGCCGATTCTCACAACTGCGACCCCTACCTGGCACGCCAGAGATGTTGGTGCGAACGACACCTATGGGATCACAAGAATCCCTACTACGGTTAGCGGGGCGCGGGGTCGTGAGAAGAGCGGATCTAACAGGTAGCACATGGGTCGTTTATCCAGGTTCGGGCCGCGAGGATGCGTAAAACCCTACTCCTGCTTTGGTGGATTGTATATCTGTGTTCTTGAGCTAGCTATGGGGCGTGAGGAGCTCCAAAAAGCCGAATCCTCCCTCTGGTCGCCTCGGGCCTCCTTTTATAGAAAAAGGGGTTGCCACAATGGCACACATGAGGTGGAAAGGGTACAGTGATGCGAGGTTATCCCTCGCATTACATGACAAGGCACATTTAATGCGTCTTGCTTAGGTGTCCTTGCTTTATCGGGGACGGGGGAGAGACCTGTCTCATCCGTCGCCGCTCCTTCTTGTGTCGACACGCGCCCTGGCCAGCGACGTCTGTGATGCCACGTAGGTAGGCAGGCAGCTGAGGTGGCGCAATGGTGGGTCTTCACGAAGATCTGCATGCCGCCACGCAGGTGCCTGCCCAGCTGGTTGGGTCGGGAGCTGCATGCATGCGGTGGTGGAGGTTTAGTCGGCGTGGGCTTGATGGTGGCCCCGCGGGTGTCCTCGGGAAGGGCCTTGCCGGGGCCCGGCAAGGGTCTTGCCGAGGCGCCTGCTGTCATCCCCGGCAAGGCGCTTGCCGGTGGCCTTGTGGTCTTCCTCGGATGGGATCCCGCCAAGGGTTGTCGTCTCCTTAGTGCGTATCTGATCTTGGATGTCTTCACGAAGATCTGCATGCCGCCACGGGGATGTCTCCCAAATCCTTGCCCTTTGGGGCAGTGGGCTCAAGGGTGATTTGCTCCGTAGGCGCGGGACGAGTCTCCGCGGCAAGGGTCTTGCCGGGGCTGCTAGAACTGTCTCCCGGCAAGGATCTTGCCGGGGGAGTTCGCTTCGTCCCCTTTGCTCTTCGTGGTCTTGGCCTTGGTGTTGTTCTAGTTCTCTTGAGCTTCGGTCTTACCCTGGCTCACCTCCCTTGCCTTGCTTGGTGTGGTGGTGCCCGTGGCTCAGACTGCCCGTGCACAGTTATAGGGGTACAACAAGTGTACCCCTCTTTTTGTACACCGACATTCTGGCCGATAGATGCGTCCGGCCTGAAAAGGGAAGGAAGTACCCAGGCGAAGACGCCGGTGCGGAAACCGACTCTACCGACGAAGACACCGCCGCCCCGACGAAGAAGGGTCGGCGTCGCAACAGGAAACACAAGGGCAAGGCCGTGCTTGCCGTCGAGGGATCCGACGACACCGGCACCACCAAGAAGGCCAAGGCAGACGACCGCGGCAAGGAGATTGCTGGGTGCGCCGCTTGCTGGGCCTTGGCGGCTGCCGACAAGCCAGGGGGCTCTGACAAGCAGTATTGCAAGATCCACCGCACCAATGGCCACGACCACCAGAACTGCCGACAAGTTGAGCTGCTTGCTGAAAAGAAAAAAGCCGAATATGAGAGGCGGGACAAGGAGAAGGGTCAGGATGGTGCCGAAGGGTCCGGCAAGAAGCATGGCAGCCAAGGGGGGCGCTGCAGCAAGGACAATCAGCAAGAGAGGCCCGCTCGGGGCCGCGACAAGAAGCTAGAAGACGATGATCATGACGAGGATGACAAGTCCAGCGAGCATGAGTTCCAGAAGGCTACAGAGGCCATGTGCATCGATGGTGGCGCCCCGCTGCATACTTCTCACCGTCAGCTCAAGCAGTGGGCGTGTGAGATCACAGCATCAGAGTCGTCGTTCGACGCTCAGAAGCCTCTGAAGTGGTCCAGGACACCCATCATCTTTAACGCCGAGGACCACCCTGATCGCACAACTGCGGTCGGGTGTTTGCCATTGTTGGTTTCACCAACGATATGCAACCTCAAGGTGAACAAGACGCTGGTTGATGGCAGGGCCGGTCTGAACATGATGTCACTCTTTGTGATCAAAAGGCTGCAAATTCCTTATGGAGACCTCAAGGAAATGGGCACGTTTCAAGGGGTCAACCCAGGAAGGAGCCAGCCAAAGGGGAAGGTCACGCTGCATGTGATGTTTAGAGGCGAGCTGAACTACAGGACGGAGAATATTGTCTTCGATGTAGCCGAGATTCCCTTGCCCTACAACGGGATTCTTGGCCACCCGGCACTAGCCAAGTTCATGGCGGCATCACATTACGCCTACAACACATTGAAGATGCCTGGGCCGATGACCATCATCATCGTTCCCTGCGACAAGAAGGATGCGTTGATCTGCGTTGACCAACTCTACCGAGAAGCAGTTGCAGCAGCTGCCGCCAAGGCACTTGCTCCTGCCACTGAAACCCCGGGAGAGAAGAAGAAGAAGACCGGCAAGACCTCTCGCACCCACTATGGCAAGCGCACCTCTTCGGAGTGTTCTGCTACCGTCGAGGACGTGCCAGAGAGCTTCTCCGGCAAGAGCAAGAAATCCAGAGTTGTGATACGTCTCCGACGTATCTACTTTTCCAAAAACTTTTCCCCTTGTTTTGGACTCTAACTTGCATGATTTGAATGGAACTAACCCGGACTAACGTTGTTTTCAGCAGAATTGTCATGGTGTTATTTATGTGTAGAAACAAAAGTTCTCGGAATGACCTGAAACTCCACGGGGCGTATTTTTGGAAATAATAAAAAATACTGGCAAAAGATC
>NC_041392.1:392164933-392181797 GCF_002162155.2 Triticum dicoccoides
CTCCAACTCTATATATTCACTTTCGGGGAGAAAAATCAAGGAGAAGGATTCATCATGTTTTACGATACGGAGCCGCCCCTAAGCCCTAGAACCTCTCGGGAGGGCTGATCTGGAGTCCGTTCGGGGCTCCGAAGAGGGGAATCCGTCGCCATCATCATCATCAACCATCCCCCATCACCAATTTCATGATGCTAACTGCCGTGCGTGAGTAATTCCATCGTAGGCTCGCTTAACGGTGATGGGTTGGATGAGATTTATCATGTAATCGAGTTAGTTTTGTTAGGGTTTGATCCCTAGTATCCACTATGTTCTGAGATTGATGTTGCTATGACTTTGATATGCTTAATGCTTGTCACTAGGGCCCGAGTGCCATGATTTCAGATCTGAACCTATTATGTTTTCAACAATATATGAGAGTTCTTGATCCTATCTTGCAAGTCTATAGTCACCTACTATGTGTTATGATCCGGTAACCCGGAAGTGACAATAATCGGGACCACTCCCGGTGATGACCGTAGTTTGAGGAGTTCATGTATTCACTATGTGTTAATGCTTTGGTCTGGTACTCTTTTAAAAGGAGGCTGAGGGAGTCCTGGATCGGGGGGTCTCCCGACAGCCGGACTATCTCGATTGGCTGGACTGTTAGACTATGAAGATACAAGATTGAAGACTTCGTCTCGTGTCTGGATGGGACTCTACTTGGCGTGGAAGGCAAGCTAGGCAATACGGATATGGACATCTCCTCCTTTGTAACCGACCTTGTGTAACCCTAACCCTCTCCGGTGTCCATATAAACCGAAGGGTTTTAGTCCGTAGGACAACAACCACAACATACAATCATACCATAGGCTAGCTTCTAGGGTTTAGTCTCTCTGATCTCGTGGTAGATCTACTCTTGTACTACCCATATCATCAATGTCAATCAAGCAGGACGTAGGGTTTTGCCTCCATCAAGAGGGCCCGAACCTGGGTAAAACATCGTGTCCCCTGCCTCTATTACCATCCGGCCTAGACGCACAGTTCGGGACCCCCTACCCGAGATCCGCCGGTTTTGACACCGACATTGGTGCTTTCATTGAGAGTTCCTCTGTGTCGTCGCCCTTAGGCTTGATGGCTCCTACTATCATTGATAGCGATGCTATCCAGGGCGAGACTTTTCTCCCCGGATAGATCTTCGTATTCGGTGGCTTTGCACTGCGGGCTAATTCGCTTGGCCATCTGGAGCAGATTGAAAGCTACGCCCCTGGCCGTCAGGTCAGATTTGGAAGTTTGAACTACACGACCGACATCCGCGGAGACTTAATCTTCAACAGATTCGAGCCACAGTCGGGCGCGCCGCACTGTCACGACGGGTATGACCTAGCTCTGCCGCCGAATAGTGCCCCAGAGGCCGCGCCCGCATCAGCTCCGACCCTTAGCTCGGAGCCAACTACGCCAATCGAGGACGGGTGGATAGACACCGCCTCAGGGGCTACGGTCTCAACGGCGATCGAGCCGAACACCAGCCTAATCCTCTACGAAGCCTGTGACTCCAAGGTGTCGGACCCTTTTCTGGACTCCGAACCGTCCGCGCCCCTGCCAATCGAATCTGATTGGGCGCCGATCATGGAACTCACCGCCGCGGATATCTTTCAGCACTCGCCCTTCGGCAACATTCTGAACTCACTAAGGTCTCTCTCTCTCTTTGTCAGGAGAGCCCTGGCCGGACTATGGCCAATAGGATTGGCATGCGGACGACGGAGAAATTCGACGCCCACCCACCACCCACTTTGTAGTCACTGTCGATGATTTAACCGACATGCTCGACTTCGACTCCGAAGACATCGACGGTATGGACGACGATGCGGGAGGCGAAGAGGAACCACCGCCCACAGGGCGCTGGACGTCCTCCTCATCATATGACGTATACATGGTGGACACACCAAAAGAAGACGATGACGAGGAACGGAATGACGCAACGAAGGCTTGTCCCCTCGAGAAGCAGTCAAAGCGGCGGCGTAAGCGCCGCCCCAAATCCTGCCTCGGCAGAAATAACGATCATGCAGACCCAGCGTGGGAGCAGGGCGAACTACTGCCGGACCACGGCAATACAGAGAATCAAACCGAACAAACCAATTCTGTCAAAGATAATAATCCGGACGACATAATGCCGGACAGGCACCCGGAGCAGTAGAATGCTCGTCAAAGGCTTGTTGCCACCGTGAGGAGTCTGAAAAAGCAGAAGCAAAGGCTCAAGGCTGCGCAGGACACACTCCAAATCAGATGGAGTAAAGTACTCAACACAGCAGCGAAGTACGGCGGCAATTGCCCCACCAAGAGCTACCCAAAGTGGAAGTTGCTACCCGAATTCGATGAGGAGGCCTCAGACCCCCCACAACCAAAAATTAAAACAGCCATCTTGCCGGATAGACGACCTCATGACCAACATAAAGCGGAAAGCAATGCTGCACATAAGCCAATACGCGGTCTACGCGAGGGCTCGCATCAAAAGGAGGGCGAAACCAGATCCATCTACGGACCACACAAGCGTGCTCCAACATACGATGCAACACAACAAACATCCGAACAACGCGGTACACCAGATATAGGGGTGTCGCACACCCCCTATGTTTCACCGATGAGGTGCTGGACCATGAATTTGCAGAGGGATTCAAACCCATAAACATAGAGGCATACGACGGAACAACAGACCCTGGGGTTTGGATTGAGGACTATATCCTCCATATCCATATGGCTCAGGGAGATGATCTCCACGCCATTAAGTATTTACCCCTCAAACTCAAAGGGCCAGCTCGGCACTGGCTTAAGAGCCTCCTCGAAAGCTCCATTGGAAGCTGGAAAGAGCTCGAAGACGCCTTTCGGGCAAATTTTCAAGGGACTTATGTCCGACCTCTGAACGCGGATGATTTGAGTCATATAACAGAACAGCCCGGAGAGTCAGCCCGAAAGCTTTGGAACAGGTTTCATACTAAAAAGAACCAAATTGTCGACTGTCCGGACGCCGAAGCCTTGGCAGCTTTTAAGCATAGCGTCCGTGACGAATGGATTGCCAGACACCTCGGCCAAGAAAAGCCGAGAACAATGGCAGCATTAGCAAGCCTCATGACCCGCTTTTGCGCGGGTGAGGATAGCTGGCTAGACAGATGCAGCACCAGCGACCCCAGTACATCCGAAGTTAGATATGTAAATGGGAAATCACGGCGCAACAGCAATAACAAACACCGGAATAAAGAAGACAACATGAAGAGCATGGCAGTAAACGCCGGATTCAAAAGCTCTCGGCCAGGTCAGCAAAAGCCGCCCTCTAAAGGCGCCACAGACGAACTGTCCAGCCTAAACAAATTCTGGACCAAATATGTCAGGTCCATAGCACCACTGGTAAACCCGCTAATCATACCCACAGAGAATGTTGGGTCTTCAAGCAGTCCGGCAAGCTCAACGTCGTACACAAGGGGGAGGATACACCAAGCGAAGATGAGGATGGGCCTCTCAAGAAAGACACTGGGGAACAAAAGAAATTTCCACCAGAAGTCAAAACAGTAAACATATTACACGTGATCAAGGGGAGAAACAAAATGGCACTCTCAGAAAAATATGCCCAAGGGCCTATCAGCGTGGAGTCCTGCCACTGGTCGTCTCAACCGATCACTTTCGACCATCATGATTACTCATCAAGTATCCGGCGTGCAGGATGGGGTGCCCTGGTATTAGACCCAATAATTGACGGATACCACTTCACACGAGTACTGATGGACGGTGGCAGCAGTCTAAACCTGATATACCAGGATACAATCCGCGAAATGGGGATAGACCCAACGAAAATTTGCCATAGCAATACTACCTTTAAAGGAGTAACGCCAGGCCCAGGGGCTCATTGCACGGGCTCCCTGCTACTAAAGGTTATATTCGGCTTCCTCGATAACTTCCGTAGCGAACATTTAACCTTCCACATCACTCCGTTCCAAAGTGGCTATCAAGCACTACTTGTACGTGAAGCTTTTGCTTGCTTTAATGCAATACCACATTATGCTTCCCTGACGCTCAAGATGCCCGGTCCATGCAGCATCATTACAGTGAACGGAAGTATTAAGCGATCCTTGCACGCCGAAGAGAATGTGACTGCCTTGGCAGCCGCACACTAAAAACTGCCTCGCCAACTAAAGTATTTGATAGGTCATCAAGACCACGGACGTGGTTAGATGAGTCCTGCGCTGCTATATGTAATTTATACCGGATTGATAGCCACACCCCTATTACAAATACAAGGGGCCCGACGCGCGCAGACAAGTGGCAATTTATGCTCATTTCTAGTTTTACATGGTTTCTTTAAAAACTATCTCCCTGCACGACAACTTTTTCACCTAAATTCCTCTCTTTTACAGATGACCATCATGCTACACCCGTCCAGGATACGGCAGAACGGAGACACAGGCGCAGACTTGCAGCAGGGACCCGTTCCAAGGATTCTTTTTAGATTAAGACCCTGCATAAACCTTTTGTACTGTCTCTTGTTGATACACATCCACCAAATTCTCAGCACAATTGAGAAGGATGCTGACGTCTTGGCATGTGGCCACGTCAGAATAATGCACGTACCTGGACACAAGGGGCTTCTTACAAAGGGCACTATTTAGGCCCGGTTTATACCATAAAGACCGAATACCTTAGGGAGTGTTCGGCGTCACGAGTTTGGCCTTATATGCATCAGCTCCGAATCATTTTCTTTGGACAAATGTTGGGTTTTCCCGGCTCCTGTGTTTTGGTGCCTTACGTTCCACTTTACCGGCTAAGGCAGTACCAGAAGAACTACTGTGATTGTGCCCTGGTTCATTCGGACGAGCACCTCAGTAGGGAAAGCCGAAAACTGACTGTCATGATATAGCGTGAGACTGTTCAGCCACTCGATGACCTATCGGAATGTTAGAATTCCTCCTCCTTAACGAAGGGCCATTTCCCGACCAGGCATGTACGCACCCCGAGATCAGGAGAGTGCGGAGCCACCAGGGGCTATCTAGTAGCCCCACTGTCAAACTCCTATGGCTAAGTGAAAGTGTTAAAGCATTATAGTCATGTTGCCTCGTTCGCTACGCTATCACCTCCTTAATAGGACCAAGACGTTGGGTTAAGTGTGAACACGCGTTTTTTGCGAGCACCTCCGCATTATATGCATGGGGGTTGAAGCCGAAGCTGCAATCTTTCAGGTTATACACATGTATACATAAAGGGCCGCACAGGAGGCATCATACTACTTTCAGGAAAAAGTATAAACATAGCCTTATAAAATTTCATAAAAGCATTGTGTTAATAATGAGAATACATATCACTCAAACATAATATTATTCGAGCATTGGGCCTCTATCAAACGAGCACCCTCGAGAACTTCCTCGAAATAGTGCTCGGCAGCCACTCGGCCTATGGCCGAACCCTGCGCCGCAACAGTGGTAGTGTCCATCTCCGCCCAGTATGCTTTAACACGGGCAAGGGCCATCCACGAGCCTTCTATGCATGCCGACCTCTTCATCGCATTAATGCGCGGCACCGCACCAAGGAACCACTGCACTAAACTAAAATAACTGTTCGGCTTTGGCTTTTCCGGCCATAGCTGATCCACGACAGACCTCATGGCGAGTCCGGACAACCTATTTAGTTCGGCCCATTCGGCTAGCTGATTAGTCAATGGAAGCGGACACTCTGGAATGTTGAATTGTGACCAAAACAGCTTGTCCACTTCATGATCTGTTTGACCTTGGAAGTATTTGGCTGCATCGGCAGCGCTCGCCGCCAAGTCCATATACGCATCTGTTGAACTCCACAGCCGATCCGGAGGGGCATACCGTGGATCTCCGAACTTCCTCCGTAGCATGAAGGGCTTCCCAACCGCAATATCCCCGGTCTCCCGCAGCTCCTCCTTCTTCGCTCTCATAGCAGAGCGGGTGTCTTTGTCCGCCATCGTGACCTTCTCAAGGTCCGTTGCCGTTGCTCGGTTTTCTTTTTCAAGGAGCCGGCAACGGTCGGCAGTGTCTTTTAATTCTACGGCCATCTTGGTCATCTTCTCTTGGCTCTCGCAATGTGCGGCCTTCTTGTCTTTCAACTCTTCGGCCGCCTTCAAAGCAGCCGCATTACTAATCCTCGCTTGTTCCTTGGCTCGGGCAAGTTCTGCCCACAAGGTTTCCACGGTGGCAGCTCCATCTGCAGTCACAACATATTAAAGATGCTGGCATCATGCTGCTCTTACTACGTGGCATTCACCAGATAATAACACTTACCCTGCATGATCGAGCCTCTTGTTAACAAGCCCGATTTTCGGCGTCTGCTGCATCCAGTTGTCGTTTTAATTCAGCAAACTCACTAGTCCGGCTAGCCACCGGAGCTTCCACCACCTGCACATAAGGGTAGTCTGGTTATTGCCTGGGACTATGATCCTCTGTTCGCCGCTGTTCTCGACGACAACCAGAGTCTCAGGGGCTACTATCTACACAGGGCACACCTAACATGTGCAGTACTATCACATATTATCTCACGTACCTCGAAGCCTGTCAGTAGACTCATAAAGGCTTCATGTAATCCACTTTCGGTGAACGAAATTCTCTCCATCACCGTACCCATCAGCCTACGATGTTCTTCTGAGATGGCCGCTCGCCCCACCAGCTCCCTCAGAACGTCCGACCGCATACCAGACGGTGCCGGACTCTTTAGTTTGCTCTCTTCGGGAGCCGGACACTGGGGACTTCGGGGGTCTATGGGATTATCTTCTGGCCTCACCGGATCCGGAGAGGCCCTCCGTGACGACACTGCAGAGTCGCCCGCTTCTTGAGCGGAGGAGTCCGGGGGAGGCGTTTCGCTCTCCATCATCTCTGGAAGAAGATCCCCCGAAGACGAGCTCAGTTGAGAGGGGCTAAGGCCCGAACTGCAAGATATATGCGGTGGTTATTTTCTCAGAAAAAAGCATACCTTCACTATTAAAGTATTTTGGATCACTTACGACTCGTTGGAGGACTGATCCCCCCGCGGACTTTGTGCGGCAAAAGCACCCCCCGAGGCAGGACCCTCTGTGGGAGACTTCTTCTCCCGTTTGGAGGCCTCGGCTTCCGGATCCTCGGAAGCAGTCCTTTTCCTCCCCTGGTTATCCTCCTTCATGGAGACGCTCATTCCCTCAGTTGGAACTGGCAGCAATGGGGGCCCGCGTCCGCCCGTATTACCCCCCTCCCCCGTATCTTCCTTCGAGGGCTCCGGGCAAGGTGCGACCTCGAGCATCTTTTCCAATACCGGATTTTCCAAACCCTTAGGGAGGGGGGCCAAACACCGAATCATCTTCGCCTTTGTTATCCAGTCCTGGTCAAAGAGCGAACTCTCAGAAATAACTTCATGATGAATAAAAGACAGTGTGTTTGGCCAGAGGATTTCTTACTTGTTCGGCGACGCGGTTACTGCTCAGGCCGCGTCCTCGGTAATATCCGGACACTCTACTTGAGGTCTGAAGAATGACTTGTACATCTCCTCGTGCATCAGGCCGAGGAAACTTTGAATGGCACGCGGTCCCTCTGGGTTGAACTCCCACAAGCGAAGGGGCCGACGTTTGCAAGGCTGGACTTGACGAACCAACATAACTTGTATTACCACAACCAAATTAAAATCTCCCTCGAAGAGTTCTCGAATGCGGCTTTGCACTATAGGCACGTCCTTGGCTGGACCCCAGCTCAGACCTCTGCTAATCGATGACATCAGTTGTGGTGGGGGCCCGAGCGGAAAGCGGGGGCAGCCACCCACTTGGCACTTCTGGGAGCTATGACGTAAAACCACTCCCGTTGCCATAATTCAGACACCTCTGGAAAGGAACCTTTCGGCCATGGAGCTCCTGCCATCTTGCCTATTGATGCACCTCCACACGCTGCATGTTGCCCCTCGATCATCTTCGGCTTCACTTCAAAGGTCTTGAGCCACAGGCCGAAGTGAGGGGTAATGCGGAGGAAGGCCTCACACATGACGATAAATGTCGAGATGTGGAGAAAGGAGTCCGGAGCTAGATCATGGAAATCTAGCCCGTAATAGAACATCAAACTCCTGATAAAGGGATCCAGAGTGAGGCCTAGGCCTCGGAGAAAGTGGGAGACGAACACGACGTTCTCGTTGGGTTCGGGAGTAGGGACGACCTTCCCTCGAGCAGGCAGCCGATGCGAAACCTCGGCGGTCAGGTATCTGGCCTCCCTCAACTTCTTGATGTCCTCTTCCGTAATGGAGGAGGGCATCCATCAGCCCTGAAGGCTGGATCCGGACATGATTGAAGATCTGGAGCACCTAACCTGGGCTTTGGGTGTTGGAACTCGAGGCGGGGGGAAGGGTTCGATTGAGCACGAGAGGGAAAAAGCGAAAACCTTGTCCCTTTATAAAGAGGGTGAATATCAAGCGTCCTCTCCGTAGCCATTTAGGACTTGCCTATAATCTAGGAGTACTAGACACGGTTGGGTTACCCACGACCGCATTAATGAGAATCCCGTAATTGGGGGAACATGATCTCTGCTTTGACAAGACGTGTTAAGAAACCGCCTCGCATTATGTGTGGAGCTGGTTGAAGAAAAACGGTTCGAATAATCACCGGGCCATGACATAGCGTCATGCTGCCAAAACAAGTCAGCAAATTGGATTTGCGAAAATATCATTCTCTCTGCGGTGGAATGTGGAACTTATTTTGCAGGGTCGGACACTATCCTCGTATTCAAATTCTTCTATGATGTATTCGGAGAAGGGACCCGCCTTGCAATGCCGAAGACAATACTGCCCGCCGGACTCATCATCATTGAAGCCTGGTTCAAGGCTACTGAGGGAGTCCTGGATCGGGGGCTCTCCGGACAGCCGGACTATCTCCATTGGCCGGCCTGTTAGACTATGAAGATACAAGATTGAAAACTTCGTCTCGTGTCTGGATGGGACTCTACTTGGCGTGGAAGGCAAGCTAGGCAATACGGATATGGATATCTCCTCCTTTGTAACCGACCTTGTGTAACCCTAACCCTCTCCGGTGTCTATATAAATCGAAGGGTTTTAGTCCGTAGGACAACAGCCACAACATACAATCATACCATAGGGTAGCTTCTAGGGTTTAGCCTCTCTGATCTCGTGGTAGATCTACTCTTGTACTACCCATATCATCAATATCAATCAAGCAGGACATAGGGTTTTACCTCCATCAAGAGGGCCCGAACCTGGGTAAAACATCGTGTCCCCTGCCTCCTGTTACCATCCGTCCTAGACGCACAATTTGGGACCCCCTACCCGAGATCCGCCGGTTTTGACACCGACAGAGGCCTTAATATCCCTTAGTTTCCGCTAGGACCCCGCTGCCATGGGAGGGTAGGACAAAAGATGTCATGCAACTTCTTTTCCATAAGCATGTATGACTATAATCGAAATACATGCCTACATTACATTGATGAATTGGAGTTAGTTCTGTGTCACCCTAGGTTATGACTGTTACATGATGAACCGCATCCGGCATAATTCTCTATCACCGATCCATTTCCTACGAGCTTTCCATATATTGTTCTCCGCTTATTTACTTTTCCGTTTCTATTGTTACAATCACTACAAAATACCAAAAACATTACTTTTGCTATCATTACCTTTTGCTACCGTTACCACTACTATCATATTACTTTGCTACTAAATACTTTGTTGCAGATATTAAGTTTCCAGGTGTGGTTGAATTGACAACTCAACTGCTAATACTTGAGAATATTCTTTGGCTCCCCTTGTGTCAAATCAATAAATTTGGGTTGAATACTCTACCCTCGAAAACTGTTGCGATCCCCTATAATTGTGGGTTATCAAGACTATTTTCTGGCGCCGTTGCCGGGGAGCATAGCTCTATTCTTTGAGTCACTTGGGATTTATATCTGTTTATCATTATGAAGAACTTGAAAGATCCAAGAACCAACATTTATCCCTCAACTACGAGGGGAGGTAAGGAACTACCATCTATCTCTGCACTTGATTCACCTTCTGTTTTGAGTAAGCTTGCGACACCTGAACCTGCTTCTGCTATTGATTCTGATATGTCGCATGTTATTGATGATGCCACTTCTGCTATGCATGATACTTATGATGAAACTACTTCTATGCTTGATACTACTATGCCACTTAGTGAATTTCTTGATGAACAACTTGCTAGGGCTAGAGAGAATGAAATATTGAAACTGATAATATTGATGAAAGTGATGATGAAGACTCTCCCCCTAATAAATACGAATTGTCTGTTGTTCCTGAGGGTTATGTTATGGATGAAGAAGCTACTAGAGCTATTTTGGCTTGCAATGATAGATATGATCTAAAGAGGTTATTAGCTAAATGGAACCAGCAATCCCTTAGTGCTAGAATGAAACATGACCCTGCTTTTGCTACTTCACCTATCTGTGTTACTGATAATGATTATGAATTCTCTGTTGATCCTGATATAATTACTTTGGTTGAATCTAATCCTTTTTATTGCTATGAATCTGAAACTGTTGTGGCACATCTTACTAAATTAAATGATATAGCCACCCTGTTCACTAATGATGAGAGAACTTGCTACTTTTATATCCTTAAAATATTCCTATTCTCATTAAAGGGTGATGCTAAGATATGGTTTAATTCTCTTGATCCTGGTTGTGTGCGTAGTCCCCGGGATATGATTTATTACTTCTCTGCTAAATATTTCCCTGCTCATAATAAACAAGCTGCCTTGAGGGATATATATAATTTTGTGCAAATTGAAGAAGAGAGTCCCCCACAAGCTTGGGGAGGCTTCTCCAATTACTTAATGCTTTGCCCGATCACCCTCTTAAGAAAAATAAAATACTTGATATCTTTTATAATGGACTAACCGATGCTTCCAGAGATTACCTGGATAGTCGTGTTGGTTCTGTTTTCAGGGAAAGAACACCAGATGAAGCTCAAATTCTATTAAATAATATGTTGACTAATGAAAATAATTGGACACTTCCTGAGCCTATTCCTAAACCAACTCCAAAGAAAAGAAGTGTTCTATTTCTCAGTCCTGAAGATATGCAAGAGGCAAAGAAATCCATAAAAGAAAAGGGTATTTAAAGCTGAAGATGTTAAGAATTTACCTCCCATTGAAGAAATACATGGTCTTAATTTACCGCCTGTCGAAGAAATGCATAATTTTAATCCATCTCCTATTGAAGAAATACATGGTCTTCATAACTTGACACGGGTAGTAAAGGTAAATTCTCTCTATAGATATGATAAAGCTGAAATCCCATTTACTAAGTTTGCGAGCCCATGCTTAGATGAGTTTGATAAATTTATGGTTAAGCAAGAAGACTTCAATGCTTATTTTGGTAGAGGATTAAAACGCAGTGCTGATATGCTTGAACACTTGGGTGATTATATGGCTAATTTCAAAGGTGAACTTAAACTTATTAGTAAACATGCTTCTATGGTTACCACTCAAGTAGAACAAGTACTTAAAGCTCAAAATGATTTTCTCAATGAATTGAATAGTAAGAATAATGATTCTGCTGTTAGAGTGGTTACTAGAACTGGTAAAATGACTCAGGAACCTTTGTATCCTGAAGGCCACCCTAAGAGAATTGAGCAAGATTCTCAGAGAAATAATATAGATGCACCTAGTCCTTCTAAAAGGAAGAAAAAGAAGAATGATAGGACTTTGCATGCTTCTAGTGAACCTATTACTGAAACACCTGAGAATCCAAATGATATTTCTATTTCTGATGCCGAAACACAATCTGGTAATGAACCTAAAACTAGTGATAATGTTAATGATAATGTTCATGATGATGCTCAACGTAGTAATGATAATGATATAGAAATTGAACCTGTTGTTGATCTTGATAACCCACAATCAAAGAATCAATGTTATGATAAGAAAGACTTTGTTTCTAGGAAGCATGGTAAGGAAAGAGAGCCTTGGATTCAAAAACCCATGCCTTTTCCTCCCAAACCATCCAAGAAAAAGGATGATGAGGATTTTGAGCGCTCTGCTAAAATGATTAGACCTATCTTTTTGCGTATGCGATTAACTGATATGCTCAAAATGAATCCTTATGCTAAGTACATGAAAGATATTGTTACTAATAAAAGAAAGATACCGAAAGCTGAAATTTCCACCATGCTTGCTAATTACAATTTTGAGGGTGGAATACCTAAGAAAGTTGGAGATCCAGGAGTACCCACTATACCATGCTCCATTAAAAGAAACTATGTTAAAACTGCTTTATGTGATCTTGGAGCCGGTGTTAGTGTTATGCCTATCTCTTTATATCGTAGACTTGATTTGAATAAGTTGACACCTACTAAAATATCTTTGCAAATGGATGATAAATCAACTGCTATACCTGTCGGTATTTGTGACGATGTGCCTGTTGTGGTTGCAAACGTTACTATTTTAACGGACTTTGTTATTCTTGATATTCCCGAGGATGATAGTATGTCTATTATTCTTGGAAGACCCTTTTTGAATACTGCAGGGGCTGTTATTGATTGGAACAAAGGCTATGTCACTTTTCATGTTAATGGTAATGAGCATACGGTACACTTTCCGAGGAAACAACCTCAAGTCCAAAGTATCAACTCTATTGGAAAAATTCCATCGATTATTTTTGGAGGTTTTGAATTTCCTCTACCTAATGTTAAGAAGAAATATGATATTCTTATTGTTGGGGACGTGCATATCCCTGTTGAGGTAACCTAGTGTTATTCGAAAATTCTCCGGTTCCATTTTATTCGGAATGAGTTTGTTAACAAGACTTGATCACCCTTGTTAATGGATTCCTTTTGATGATCATGAGATGGATAAATTTAGAAAACACAACTCTCTATACCCTCCTTTTACTTTTTGTTATTTATATTAAATAAAATAAAATTAGTGTTTTCTGTCCGTTATCTAAATTATCCGTGAAATACCAAAATTCCCCGAAAATAAAAGTTCTCCAAATGCCCTGAAATTTAAATATGATTTTTTTTTGGAATATTTGAGAATATTTGCAACTAAGAACACAGCAGGGGGCATCCACCTGGCCACGAGGGTGGAGGGCGTGCCGTACCCCCTAAGCACGCCCCCTGCCTCGTGGGCCCACGGTGGCCCTCCTCCACTTATTCTTGCACCCACACACTCCTTCTTCCTCCCACAAACACCATTATCCAGCTCAAGCACAAGTTCTAGCTCATTTTGCTGCGATTTTCGATCTCCTTGCTCAAAGCACCTCTCACAAAACTGCTTTGGGGGATTGTTCCTTGGTATGTGACTCCTCCATTGGTCCAATTAGTTTTTGTTCTAGTGCTTTATTCATTGCATATTTTTGCTGCTTAGGTGACCCTGTTCTTGAGCTTGCATGTCAAATTTATGTGGTTTCAGGTAGTTTTGATGCATGATATAGGCTCTATGCACTTGTAGGAGTAGTTGCTATCAATTTTGTTGAGTTTGGTTCACTTTTATTTGAATTTACTAAAAATTTCAGAATTTTTCAGAAAATAATGAAGAGATTTTTGAGGGGCTCATCGAGCCGAAGCTCGAAGGAAAAGCAAAATCAAGAAGCAAAGAAGCCCAAATATAATCTGCCTCGCATCACGGAGGTTCGGCCGTGTGAATGCCCTTGTGATGATTTCTTGAGAGCAGCCGGGATTTATAATGATTTCTATGAATTGGCTGAGAATGCAGGCCTCACCGCCTTCCTCCACGACCAGCGCGAATAGTATCTCTTACTCAACAATATCTTTGTGCAAAACTTTCATTTCCATGCTAGGAGCTCACCACCTATGGTGGAGTTTTATTTATATGCTGAGCATAAGGAGATGTCACTTCGTGATTTTTGTCAGGTTTGTTTGATCCCTTTCGAGGGCATCATAGAAGAACCACATCGCGGCGATGTGGATGGGTTTATTGATACCATCACCGTAGGGGAAACAAGGAAGTTTTTTGATGCACGAACTACTAGCATACACTTTCCTGTTCTACATTACTTTGCTATATTTGCTAGTAGATGCTTAATTGGGCGCGGAAACTGTGGAAACCTGAGTGCTCCTAATATTGTTATTTTGTGCCACGCCTTATTTTGTGATGATACATTCAGCATGGTGCTATTATTGCAAAGAGGTTAAATCTTAACCGTACTAAGGGCACAGTCTTTGGAGGCATCTTCGCCTCGCGCCTAGCTGCACATTTTAACATACCTATTAGGAATTATGAGAAGGAAGAAAAATTGCTGCCTCCTGTTTATTTAGATTATAAGAGTATGGTAGCACACGATTTTATTGTTAAGAATAGGGGAAATGAGCTCAAATACAAATTGTTCTTTGATAAACGTCATCCCGAGATTATTACCCTGCCTGCTCCTTCCTTGTTTGATTTATCTGCAGGCAAGTACCTTGTTCCGTTGGAAGCTATTCACGCCTACCGGAACCCTACATCAGCCATAGAGCCAGAGTCGGAACCACAAGTTGATCCTCCACGACAGTCTAATTACCAGTGGGATCCGGAGATGATTGCCAACTAGTGGCAATCAGAGTCTTCTTCTTCGCAGTACGACCCCAACTATTACTATGGATATCCGCCAGGCCAACCGTGGCCATAGACCAACTTAGGCCAAAAGCCTAAGCTTGGGGGAGTATGTATTTCTCACCGACATTACATTTATGTTCACACACTCATTGCTAGATGTCGGTGCTCATACTTTTTCATTGTAATATCCATGCTAGTTTATTTCCTTTTTATGCTTTCTTCTTGTGTGTTTAATAAACCTTAAGAAAAGAAAAAAAATAGTTGTAGCTTTTAATTAGTTTACTTTCCATGCTTGTAGTAGTAATTAAAAAGAAAACCCAAAAATATTTCATGTTCTTCTTTTTGCTTGTTGGGAGCTTTCCCGTGTATATAGTTTTATTTCTTTTCTTTTCTTTGGGGGTCGATAGGAGAAGACCATAATTAAATTGTTGAAGTGGCTCTTATATGCATTATTGTTGATCTGACAAAAGAGCCCATATTGCCTTGTCTTCTCCTGATTATTGAATGCTTGCAGATTCCAGCTTAGTCCAATGCACGTGCACTATTATTATTATCCACATCATTCGGTCGTGCAAGTGAAAGGCAATTATGATGATATATGATGGCCTGAGTGAGATGAGAAAAGCTGGCATGAACTCGACCTCTCTTGTTTTTGTAAATATGATTAGTTCATTGTTCCTGATTCAGCCTATTATGAATAAACATGTTTGCAATGACAATTAGAGATCATAGTTTCTTATGCCATGCTTAATTAGCTAGGAGCTTATAATGGTTTACCTTGCGTGCCAACATGCTATTAAAAGCGTTGTGATGTGGTATGATAGGGTGGTATCCTCTTTTGAATGATTCGAGTGGCTTGACTTGGCACATGTTTACGCATGTACTTGAAACAAAATCAACATAGCCTCTATGATATTTATGTTCATGGTGCATTATATCCTACTCATGCTTGCATTCGGTGTTGATTAATTTTAATGCCTGTTCATGACTGTTGTCGCTCTCTAGCTGGTCGCTTCCCAGTCTTTTTCTAGCCTTCACCTGTACTAAGCGGGAATACTGCTTGTGCATCCAACTCGATAAACCCCAAAGTTATTCCATATGACTCCACCATACCTACCTATATACGGTATCTACCTGCCGTTCCAAGTAAATTTGTATGTGCCAAACTCTAAACCTTCAAATAAACATTCTATTTTGTATGCTCGAATAGCTCATGTATCAACTAGGGCTGTCCGTATATTCCATGTTAGGCGGGTTATTCTCAAGAGGAGTGGACTCCGCTCCTCACTCACGAGAAAATGGCTGGTCACCGGGATGCCCAGTCCCATTCTTTATGCAAACTAAATCAAAATAATTGCAAACAAAACTCCCCCTGGGACTCTTGTTAGTTGGAGGCACTCGTTGTTTCGAGCAAGCCATGGATTGATGCTTGTTGGTGGAGGGGGGGTATAAACTTTACCTTTCTGTTTGGGAACCGCCTATAATGTGTGTAGCATGGAAGATATCACCATCTCTTGGTTGTTATGTTGACAATGAAAGTATACCGCTCAAAATATTATTCACCTCTATTTCAAAACCGAGCTCTGGCACCTCTACAAATCCCTGCTTCCCTCTGCGAAGGGCCTATCTATTTACTTTCATGTTCAGTCATCATCCTCTTATTAAAAAGCACTAGTTAGAGAGCACCGCTGTCATTTGCATTCATTATTGTTAGTTTACATTGAGTATGACTTGACTGGATCTCTTTTACCATGAGTTACAATGTCTAGTCAGTCCTTGATCTTTAAAGGTTCTCTGCATTTATGTTTTGCGGTCTCAGAAAGGGCTAGCGAGATACCATGTTGTTATATCATATTATGATTGTTTTGAGAAAGTGTTGTCATCCGAGATTTATTATTATTGCTCGCTAGTTGATTATTCCATTGATATGAGTAAACATGAGACCTAAGTGTTATTGTGAATATGGTTAGTTTATAATCTTTGCTGAAAACTTGAATGTTGACTTTTACATATTTACAACAACAAGAGCTAACAGAGTTTGTAAAAGCTTTTCTTTATCACTTTCTGTTTGTCAACTGAATTGCTTGAGGACAAGCAAAGGTTTAAGCTTGGGGGAGTTGATACGTCTCTGTCGTATCTACTTTTCCAAACACTTTTGCCCTTGTTTTGGACTCTAACTTGCATAATTTGAATTGAACTAACTCGGACTGACGTTGTTTTCAGCACAATTGCCATGGTGTTATTTATGTGCAGAAACAAAAGTTCTCGGAATGACTTGAAACTCCACGGAGCGTATTTTTGGAAATAATAAAAAATACTGGCAAAAGATCAAGGTCAGGGGGCCCA
>NC_041392.1:392182289-392341278 GCF_002162155.2 Triticum dicoccoides
CCCCTACCTTGTGGGCCCCCTGGAGCTCCTCTGACCTCAACTCCAACTCTATATATTCACTTTCGGGGAGAAAAAAATCAAGGAGAAGTATTCATCATGTTTTACGATACGGAGCCGCCGGCAAGCCCTAAAACCTCTCGGCGGGGCTGATCTGGAGTTCGTTTGGGGCTCCGGAGAGGGGAATCCGTCGCCATCGTCATCATCAACCATCCCCCATCACCAATTTCATGATGCTAACCGCCATGAGTGAGTAATTCCATCGTAGGCTTGCTTGATGGTGATGGGTTGGATGAGATTTATCATGTAATCGAGTTAGTTTTATTAGGGTTTGATCCCTAGTATCCACTATGTTCTGAGATTGATGTTGCTGTGACTTTGCTATGCTTAATGCTTGTCACTAGGGCCCGAGTGCCATGATTTCAGATCTGAACCTATTATGTTTTCAACAATATATGAGAGTTCTTGATCCTATCTTGCAAGTCTATAGTCACCTACTATGTGTTATGATCCAGTAACCCCGAAGTGACAATAATCGGGACCACTCCCGCTGATGACCATAGTTTGAGGAGTTCATGCTATGTGTTAATGCTTTGGTCTGGTATTCTTTTAAAAGGAGGCCTTAATATCCCTTAGTTTCCACTAGGACCCCGTTGCCACAGGAGGGTAGGACAAAAGATGTCATGCAAGTTCTTTTCCATAAGCACGTATGACTATATTCGGAATACATGCCTACATTACATTGATGAATTGGAGCTACTTCTGTGTCACCCTAGGTTATGACTGTTACATGATGAACCGCATCCGGCATAATTCCCTATCACCGATCCATTGCCTACGAGCTTTCCATATATTGTTCTCCGCTTATTTACTTTTCCGTTGCTATTGTTACAATCACTACAAAATACCAAAAACATTACTTTTGCTATCATTACCTTTTGCTACCGTTACCACTACTATCATATTACTTTGCTACTAAATAATTTGCTGCAGATATTAAGTTTCCAGGTGTGGTTGAATTGACAACTCAACTGCTAATACTTGAGAATATTCTTTGGCTCCCCTTGTGTCGAATCAATAAATTTGGGTTGAATACTCTACCCTCGAAAACTGTTGCGATCCCCTATAGTTGGGGGTTATCAAGCTGCACCTCCAAAGACCAAGAGGGTGTCCACCAAGGAGGATGGCATGGGAAGGGCTTTCACCATATGCTCCACCCTCGACAGCAAATAGGAAAGCGCACTCGTCACTTTCCTCCGGGCGAATGTCGATGTGTTTGCATGGCAAGGAGCCGACATCCTCGGTGTTCTGAGGGATGTGATTGAGCACCACCTTGTTGTCTGTCCCCATGCGCGACCTGTCAAGCAGAAGGTCAGGAAGCAAGCTTTGGAACGACAAGAATTCATCATAGAGGAGATCAGGAAATTGGAAGCGGCAGGCTTGGTGAGAGGAGTGCTCCATCCAACGTGGTTGGCCAATCCGGTGGTGGTGCGCAATGCAAACGGGAAGTGGAGGCTGTGTATCGATTACACATATATCAATAAGGCTTGTCCTAAGGACCCCTTCCCGTTGCCGCGCATTGACCAGATTGTTGACTCCACGGCCAGATGCGATCTGTTATCGTTCCTCGACGCCTACTCGGGCTACCACCAGATCTTCATGGCAAAGGAAGACAAAGAGAAGACAACATTCATCACCCCATGTGGTACGTATTGCTTTTTATGGATGCCTTTTGGGTTGAAGAGTGCTGGCTCGACATTCGCAAGTGCGGTCCAAATTGGCTTTGAGCCCCAACTACATGGAAATATGGAAGCTTATATGGATGACATAGTGGTCAAAACCAAGGACAAGGCAACCCTTGTACAAGATTTAGAAGAGACGTTTGCCAACCTACGCAAGATCAACCTCAAGATGAACCCTGAGAAGTGTGTCTTCGACGTTCCGTTCGGCAAACTTCTCGGGTTCTTTGTGTCGCAGCGTGGTATCGAGGCAAACCCGGACAAAATCAAGGCTATTGAGCAGATTGAGGCACCCAAGTGGATCAAGGATGTGCGTCGACTCACTCGCTGCGTTGCTGCCATGAGAAGATTCATCTCCAAGTCCGCTGAGCGTGCCCTTCCCTTTTTCAAGGTCTTGAAGAAGGCGGGCCCAATGGAGTGAACCTCAGAGGTCGAGGCAGTGTTGCAGGATCTGAAGAAATACCTTTCCTTTACACCAATACTGGTTGCGCCTAAACCACAAGAGCCGTTGCTGCTGTATCTGGCGGCGATGAATCAAGTGGTCAGTGCCGCACTAGTGGTGCAGAGGAAGGTCAGTAAAGAGGCAGTAGCGACGGCGGGACTGGCGGATGGCCAGCCAGAGGTTCCCCCGGCAGGGCCCTATGCCGGCGAGGCAAGGCCCCCGGCGGAGTCTGACGCCATCAGGACAGGCCCCATGCAAAAAAATGAGGTGGTGCAGAAGAAGAAGATGATGCACCACCCGGTTTACTATTTTTGATAGAAAGACTATAAGGGAACCCCCTACAGTATAATTGGTGCAACAAACCCAAATTGCAAGTACCATGCCTTGAACATGGGTGGGTGGGAAGGCATCAGCCCCTTCTCACCACTAGGCTATGCCTTAGTCTGCACCCGGTTTACTTTGTCAGCTCCCTCCTACAGGGGGCTAGGTCAAGGTACTCTGGTGTGCAAAATTGCTCTTCGGCCTCCTTATGGCCTCGAGGAAGCTGCGTCACTACTTCCAAGCACACGAAATCACCGTCATCACCCGCCTCCCGTTACAACGGATATTGCACAACCCAGACGCAACCGGAAGGATTGTGGAGTGGTCCTTGGAGATTTCGAGCTTTGGTTTGAAGTTTGAAAGTACTTTCGACAATCTAGAGCAGAGTCTTGGCAGAGTTCATTGCAGAATGGACCTTAACGCCTAGCGAGGATATCCAGGAGACCACCCTCCCCGGCAAGGAAGGAAGTCGCAACTGGGTCATGTACTTCAGTGGGGCTTTCTCGCTGGAAGGTGCCGGTGCTGGTGTGCTGCTCGTCGCACCCACCGGAGAGCACCTCAAGTATGTCATCCAGATGCACTTTCCTAGGGAGATGTCCACCAACAACACTACTGAGTATGAGGGGTTGCTTGCCGGCCTCAGGATCGCAGCGGACCTCGGGGTCAAGAAGCTCATCGTCAGAGGTGATTCACAGCTTGTCGTCAGAGAAGTTAACAAAGATTATCAAAGCCCGTTGATGGAGGCCTACGTAGATGAGGTGAGGAAGTTAGAGGAGCGCTTTGACGGTATACAAGCGGAGAACATTCCCCGAGTAGAGAACGACATTGCCGATTACCTGTCGAAGCGCACTGCATTCAAGCTAGCTGTGGAACCAGGTACTTTTTTGCTTCGGTTAACTCAACCATCCGTCGAACCATCAACGGAGCAGAACAAAGAGGAAATCAGGCCCCGGCAAGTACTTTCCCGCTGAGCCCCTAGGGGCTGCCGTCAAGGGTGTTGCCACGGATTCTGAGCCTGCCGAGGAGCGACTGATTCTGGCAGGTCGTCAAGCCCTGGCTGTAGAGGCGACCGCTCCCATGGCAGAAGAAATACCTTTGGTCCTTGCCATAGAGCCCTAGGCTCCGGCATGGGGACAACATACCATCCGATTCCTCCAAACAGGGGAGCTCCCTGAGGAGCATGAAGAAGCGGAGAAAGTAGCCCGTTGGTCTGCCATGTATAAGTTTGTCAATGACGTCCTATACAGGAAGAGACCGAACGGTGTGAAATTGAAGTGCATTCCCCGGGAGGAGGGACTGGAGCTGTTGGCGGAGATACACGGAGGCATATGTGGCTCCCACATAGGGTCGAGGGCCCTTGCCGACAAAGCATTCTGGAAAGGTTTCTTCTGGCCCACTGCCCTCCAGGATGCAACAGCACTAGTAACCAAGTGTGAAGCGTGTCAGTTCCATTCGAAGAAGTTTCATCAACCAGCTCAAGCCCTTCAAACAATTCCTCTTTCCTGGCCATTCTCGGTCTGGGGGCTCGACATCCTGGGCCCTTTCCCCCGCGCTGTCAGGGGCTTTGAGTACTTGTACATTACGATCGACAAGTTCACAAAGTGGCCAGAGGTGGAAGCAGTGAGGAAGGTGACAGCACAGTCAGCTGTCAAGTTCTTCAAGGGGCTAGTGTGTCGTTTTGGTGTGCCAAACAGAGTCATCACCGACAACGGCCCGTACTTCACAGGCCACACCTTCATGCAATACACCCAAGACCTCAGCAGCAGGGTCTGTTTCGCTTCCGTGGCACACCCACGGAGCAACGGCCAGGCGGAGAGGGCAAATGCTGATGTGTTGCGAGGCCTGATGTAACACCCTCGATGCGACTATAGCTCCCACGTGTCGAGGCATGACTTAGAGACATAATCGCATTGAAGGCATATGTCGCAAGTTAGGCAATCTTCACAACATCCCATGTAATATAAATAATAAAAGGAAGATAACATAGTTGGCTTACACTCGCCACGTCAATCAAGTGCATAAATAACATTACATCATCCAAACACTCATGGCCCGACTACGGCGCCAAAATAAAAGAGAACCCAACAAGTGACAACGGTCCCAATCACCCCCAACTGGGCACCACTACTGATCATCGGGAAAGGAAACATAGTAACGTTGAGAGTCTTCGTCGAACTCCCACTTGAGCTCATACGCGTCTGCTGGAGCGGAATCATCAGGCCCTGCATCTGGTGTAATAGTAATCTGTGAGTCACAGGGACTCATCAATCTCGCACCCTCGCGATCAAGACTATTTAAGCTTATAGGTATGGCAAGGTAAATATAAGTGGAGCTGCAGCAAGCGACTAGCAAAATATGGTGGCTAACTTATTTGCAAAAGAGAGCGAGAAGAGGAGGCAAAGCACGAGTGAGAAACTAGAGAGCAACCTGCGCAAACATTACTCCAACACCGTGTCCACTTCCTGGACTCCGCCGAGAAGAGGCCATCACGGTAACAAACTCGGTTGATTCATTTTAATTAATTAAGGTTCAAGTTATCTACAACCGGACATTAACAAATTCCCATCTACCCATAACCGCGGGTACGGCTTTCGAGAGTTCAAATCCCTGCAGGGGAGTCCCAACTTAGCCCATGACAAGCTCTCATGGTCAACGAAGGAATAGACCTCCTCCCAAGAAGTTCCGATCAGACTCGGTATCTCGGTAACTCAAGACACTTCAACAGGTTAAAACAAGACCAGCAACACCGCCCGAATGTGCCAACAGATCCCGATAGGAGCTGCACATATCTCTTTCTCAGGGCACACTCAGATGAGCGCTCCATACAACTATAACCAAACCTCGAGTTTCCCCGAGGGGGCACTGCACAGGACTCTAGTTTGGACCAACACTCAAAGGAGCACTGGCACGGGGGGTTTAAATACGATGACCCTCGGGCTCTGGAAACCCAAGGGAAAAGAGGCTAGGTGGCGAATGGTAAAACCAAGGTTGGGCATTGCTGGAAAAGCTTTAATCAAGGCAAAATATCAAGGGGTTCCCATTATAACCCAACCGCGTTAGGAACGCAAAATCCGGGAACATAACACCGATATGACGGAAACTAGGGCGGCAAGAGTGGAACAAAACACTAGGCGAGAGGCCGAGCCTTCCACCCTTTACCAAGTATATAGATGCATTAAGATAACAAGATAATATAATGATATCCCAACAAGTAAATAAATGATGTTCCAACAAGGAACGGCCTCCAATCTTCACCTGCAACTAGCAACGCTATAAGAGGGGCTGAGCAAAGCGGTAACATAGCCAATCTACGGTTTGCTAGGACAATGGTGGGTTAGAGGTTCGACATGGCAATTTGGGAGGCTTGAAAGCAAGTGGTAGGCATCGTAGCATTGGCATAGCAAAAGAGCGAGCAAACTAGCATAGCAAAGATAGTAGTGATTTTGAGGGTATGATCATCTTGCCTGCACAGTTGTCAAAGTTGACTGGATCCTCGAAAGCAAACTCAACGGGCTCCTCGTTAGCGAACTCGTCTTCTAGCTCTACCCAAACAAGACAAACAAGCAACAAGGATACAATCAACCACGTGCAAGACCAAGCAATATGATGAAATGATGATATGATATGCGGGATGCGATGCGGGATGCAAAATGCAAGATATGACAGGAAATGCATGAACCTGGCCTCAACTTGGAAATCCAAGTGTGCCACTGGAAAGATGAGATGAAATGGCTTTAAAACGATATAAAGAACGCCGGAATCGGAGTTACGGTTTGGAAATGGCAAGCGATTCAAATATGGCACCGGTCTGCGATTTACACCAAGTAGCCAACTAAATGCCATGAGATGAACATGCTACAGCAACCAAACGTGACAACAAAATACATGGAAGGGATGCACACAAGATGCTTAATAAAAGTCTAGCACTGAGCTACGGCCAATTCATCCATTAACAAGTTCAAACAAGCATGGCAAAAATGCATATGACAAACAGATCTCAGACTTAGTGAAATTAACACTTGTCTGGAATTTCAGATCAGGTAGCACTCTTCAGAGCCACAAAACTATATGCTACAGGACCTGAACATGGCAAAGTAAAGCATGGCATGGAGCTACTCAAAGAGCTTAACAAAAGTCCCTTAGTGACCTTGAGCCAAAAGGGAACAGAAAATACAATTGCAAGCATGTGAACATAGCAAAAACATAATCAGTTTTCAGACTTGGTGAAAACTGACACATGCTGAAATATAACTCAAGTAGGCATGTTTACGAGCTCGATGCACTCACTACGGTGCAAGTCATGGCAAGACAAGCATACACCTATCAAGAAGGCACAAAATTCAATCTAGACATGGCAAGAACAATAGCATAGCATGCATGGATCAACTACAACATCACCGGCAAAATTGCAAACAAGTTGACAATCTGCCCAGATTCACAAAGTAGCAAAAGTAGAGCTCGATTGACTCAAACTAGGGTGCTCCATAAATGCAAACAAAGACATGGATGGATAGATCACTATAATAATAATAAAACATCCTTACTGATCATCCTCAACAGAGGCACGAATCACTAGGAAACAACATGAACATATGGCATCATGAGATAAACAGGTCCAGGACTTAGTGAAATTACTAAGTCCCTGAAAACAGAATTAGCAAGTGCACCACTTTGCAAGCTTGCACTAGTCACCACACACATCAAAAAAAATACATGGGTTGCACCTCTGGAAAGATGACAAAACCCTTAACAAAACACATGTAGAGCATCAGGGCATATCATGCACACATTAATCATGGCAAAAATGACAAAATCCTAAATGGAGTAGCAGATCTGGCAATTATCTCAAGTAGCCCTTTTCTAACAGCATTTCGGGCATCAATATGAACTCAAATAAAAATGATGCAATGGAATGAAATGATATACTCTCTGAGATGAACATTTTGATATGATATATGCATGAATCGGAGCTACAGATGCGAAGTTACGGAGCTACGAACATGAGCACTTGGATCGGAATTTCTAGGACTTAGAGAAAAAACGCCTCCAAGATCTAGGGTTTGCACGGATTACGAGAACGGCCGGATCTTCGCCGGAACAGTGCTCGGGGCCGCCGGAGAGGTCGAGGTGGCCGGAGTTGGAGATGGACGGGGCGGCGGCCCGGCAGCTGCGGCTCGGAGGAGAGGGAGGTGGCGGCGCGGCGGCTCGGGCCGCGGGGGCCGGCTCCGGGCTCCCCGGGCCGCGGCGGCGGCGAGGTGGCGGGTGCCACGTGGCAGGAGGCGGTTGGCTGGCGGCGGTGTGTCCGCCCCGGGCGGACAATGTCCGGCGATGCGCCGTGGAAAATTAGGGTTTCGGAGGTAGGAGGAGATCCGAAAATCAGGGGGTGTTTAAATAGGCATAGAGGGAGCTAGGAGAGTCCAAATGAGGTGCGGTTTTCGGCCACGCGATCGTGATCGAACGCTCTAGATGATGGAGCAGAGTTTGGTGGGTTTTGGGCCAAATTGGAGGGGTGTTGGGCTGCAACACACACGAGGCCTTTTCGGTCCCTCGGTTAACCGTTGGAGTATCAAACGAAGTCCAAATGATATGAAACTTGACAGGCGGTCTACCGGTAGTAAACCAAGGCCACTTGGCAAGTGTCGGTCCAATCCGGAAATGTTTAATCCCCACACACGAAAGAAAGCTAGAAATGACCACCGGAGGAGAACGAAGCGCCGGAATGCAAAACGGACAACGGGGAAAATGCTCGAATGCATGAGACGAACACGTATGCAAATGCAATGCACATGATGACATGATATGAGATGCATGACAACGACAACAACACACGGAGACAAAACCCGAACCCGAGGAAATAAATATAACTTAACGCGGGAAACGGCAAGAGTTAGAGTACAAATAGGGAAAGTTACATCCGGGGTGTTACACCTGAGGACAAAGACTTTTGACAGGCTACACAAGAGCGGAAAGCGCTGGATTGATGAGTTGTCGGTAGTTCTTTGGTTGATCAGAACGACGCCAAATCGAGCCACCGGCCAGACACCCTTTGCCCTAGTATACGGGGCAGAAGCAGTTCTCCCATGGAACTCATATATGGGTCACCTCGAGTGCTCGTTTACGACGAGCTTGAACAAGAACAATTGCGGAAAGATGACGCAACGCTCCTTGAGAAAGATCGTCTTCGAGCGGCTGTGAGAGCAGCACGCTACCAGCAAGTCTTGCGCCGCTACCATAGCCGCAAGATTCATGCCCGAATCTTTGAGGAAGGTGACCTTGTTCGTCGGCGTGTTCAGTCGGCCAAGAATTCCAACAAGTTGACGCCGAAGTGGGAAGGCCCTTATCGGGTAATACGAGTCACCAGGCCTTGCGCAGTCCGCCTGGAGACCGAAGATGCTATTCCAGTGAGTAATTCCTGGAACATTGAACATCTTCGCAAGTTTTACCCATAATGCGTGGTTGCCGGCCCCCCGGCAACCCACCTTTTGTACAAGCCTTGCCGGCAAGGCATGTAACCCTCTATACAAAGCCAGGCGCAGACCCTGAGCATAAATAAATGAAGCGCTGGCGCCGTAAGTTTTAGCATCCATGCTAGGTTAAGTCTCTCCCTCGGTTAGGGTTGATAGTGCATAGCAGCGGCTAACCCCTAGCCTAGAGGTCGAGTATGTGTCTTTCTGTCTTCTTTGGTTCGCATGGCACATGGACACTTCTGTTGAGCCGCTTGGGAGAAAGAAAACGAACCGGCGCTCCGGCCCCGGCAAGCCAAGACTGCCAGGGGCTGAAGACACAAGGACCTAACACGGCAACCCAAAGTTGCCGGGGGCTGCAAAATCAGATAAGTCCTTCATCCCCTGTTGTGCATTTCCGTATGGAACTAGGACAAATGAAACCTCATTTTGCTCCAAGACCACTCTGCTTCCCCTTCTTCTTGTACCCAAGTCCCAGGGACAAAACTAGGTTGTAGACGTGGTGGCAAGTAAAAAAATGAAGGGCCTAACTCTACTTCACCCCTTCCTCCGCCCAAAGCGTGAGAATAGTCGACTGAAGTCAGGGGACTGCAAGGCCTGTTGCCGGGCAACATTGTCTGTCTTGAAAATAACAAGGATCCGTTCCTTGGCATGGGCCTCACTCACGCACAAAGAACCTGGCAAGCACCCTTTTTCATTAAAAACATCCCATAAAGGTACAGTTCATACGGAATTAGGAACATGAGCAAGGGGATTACAAGTCTTAAAATTAACAAGTGCCCACGGGCTTACAAACTAAAAAGAGATAAGATGCCCGTAATCCCTTTCTTGTCCCTCTCCTCAGAAGGTGGAACAAGATGGCAGGAGGGCAAAAAGAGCACCTAGGCGAGGTGTGAGGAGTAGAAGGCACCAACAGAACGTCCCGGTGCCGGGAGGGAAGTTGGAAGATGAGGCAGCGGGCCGGAAATATGCGACGAAGGCATCGGTGCCCACATACTCCGACTTGACGGCCGCCACCCGCCTTCTTCGCCTTCTCTGGACCTCCTACGCCAGCCGCCCAAGGAGATGACGGGGAGCGCCCTGATGGAGAGCTTGACAAGGAAGGCCCTCGGCAGGCCGCATGACGTAGGCCAGGGCGATGCGGTTAGTCAGAGACGAGGTCAACGTGACCCCGCTCGACACTCTCGTCATCGCTGTCGCTACCCTCCTCATCACTACTGCTTGAAGAGGAATCTTCATCGTCGGAGGAGCTCTCCACGCAACACTTTAGGTGAGTTCCAAGATCTCCAAAGACCTTGACGGAGAGTAGGCCTCCCTCCATTAACTTGAAGTAGAGGACAAGCCACGCCGTCAGGCTGTGCATGCGAGTGAACGTCTTCCATCCGCAACGGATGTACATGACGTGAGGAGCGGGGAAGTCGACGTCGACCCGCGTGCCGCCGTTCCCGCAGCCCCTCATGTGCAACATGAGGGTGTGGGGTGGATTGAGCTCCATCTCCCGAGCAAATGGGGTAGGGATATGGAGCTGATGTCTACTACACAACCTTATTCTTGTAGACGTTGTTGGGCCTCCAAGTGCAGAGGTTTGTAGGACAGTAGCAAATTTCCCTCAAGTGGATGACCTAAGGTTTATCAATCCGTAGGAGGCGTAGGATGAAGATGGTCTCTCTCAAGCAACCCTGCAACCAAATAACAAAGAGTCTCTTGTGTCCCCAACACACCCAATATAATGGTAAATTGTATAGGTGCACTAGTTCGGCGAAGAGATGGTGATACAAGTGGTATATGGATGGTAGATAATAGTTTTTGTAATCTAAAATAATAAAAACAGCAAGGTATCAAGTGATAAAAGTGAGCATAAATGGTATTGCAATGCGTTGAAACAAGGCCTAGGGTTCATACTTTCGCTAGTGTAAGTTCCCTCAAAAATACTAACATAATTGGATCACATAACTATCCCTCAACATGCAACAAAGAGTCACTCCAAAGTCAGTACTAGCGGAGAACGAACGAAGAGATTATGGTAGGGTACGAAACCACCTCAAAGTTATTCTTTCCAATCAATCCGTTGGGCTATTCCTATCAGTTTCACAAACAGCCCTAGAGTTCATACTAGAATAACACCTTAAGACACAAATCAACCAAAACCCTAATGTCACCTAGATACTCCAATGTCACCTCAAGTATCCGTGGGCATGATTTGTAACACCCCGGATGTAATTTACCTTACATGTATCCCAACTCTTGCCGTTTTCCGGCCCTAAGTTATTTTATTTCCTCGAGTTCGGGTTTTTTGTCTCCGTGTGTTGTTGCCTTTGTCATGCATCTTATATAATGTCATCATGTGCATTGCATTTGCATATGTGTTTGTCTCATGCATCCGAGCATTTTCCCCGTTGTCCGTTTTGCATTCCGGCGCTCCTATCTCCTCTGGTGGTCCTTTCTACCTCTTTTCATGTGTGGGGGTTAAACATTTCCGGATTGGACCGAGACTTGCCAAGCGGCCTTGGTTTACTACCGGTAGACCGCCTGTCAAGTTTTGTACCATTTGGACATCGTTTGATACTCCAATGGTTAACCGAGGGACCGAGAAGGCCTCGTTTGTGTTGCAGCCCAACACCCCTTCAATTTGGCCCAAAACCCACCTAAACCCTCTCCATTGTCTCGGCCGTTCGATCACGATCACATGGCCAAAAACCATGCTCAATTTGGAGCTTCCTAGCTCCTCCTACCTATAAAACTAGGTCCTCCCTGAAATTCGCGGATCATTCCACCCCTAACCCTAGTCCTTTATCCATCCGCGCACCGGACGTGTCCGGTTCACGCTGGACACAACTCCGCTGCCACCCGCAGCCAACTGGGGGCCGCCACATGGCGCGCCGCCACCCGCAGCCACGCTGGCCCGCTCGGCCCGCTGCAAGCCCCCACAGCCCGTCAGATCTCCCCGTCGCCCGTCCGCCTCCCGACGCCGCCCGCCGCCCGTCCGCCTCCTGACGAAGCCTCGCCGCCAACTGAAGTCGGCGCCGCCCCGCCGCCAACCGAAGCTCGCCACCGTCCGCCGCTCCCTCTCCGGCCGTGAGCAACTCCGACGAGTACCCCGGCCACCTCTCCCTCTGAACTCCGGCGACGCCAGCCTGCTCCGGTGAACAGGGATCCGGCGAGATCAAGGTAAACCTCGGGATCCGCGCCACCGATCTGGATCTCAGATCCAAAAAAAACCTAGCGGTTGACTTCTTCTCCCTCTCTCGGATATTTTTTTGCAAACTTTGGCAGGTCGTAACTCTGCATCCGTAGCTCCAATTTGCGCGTGTAGCATATCAAAGTGTTCGTCTCAGAGAGTACATCATTTCGTCTCATTGCATCGTTTTCATTTGAGCTCATCTTGATGCCCGAAATGATGTTGTAAGAGGGCTACGTGATAAAATTGTTAGATCTGTTTCATCAAATAGACATTTGTCATTTTTGCCATGTTTAATGTGTGCATGATATGCTCCTGAGCTCTACATGAGTTTTGTTATAGGCCATGCCATCTTTACAGAGGTGCTTACCAGTATTTTTGTGATATGTCCGGTGACTAGCACAAGCTTGCAAAGTAGTGCAATCGGTAATGCTGATTTCAGGGACTTAGAATTTATACAAGTCCTTGTCCTGATTTTGTCATTATGTCATATGTTCATGTTGTTTCCTAGTGATCCGTGCCTATTTTGAGGATGATCAGTAAGGATGATTTGTTAACATTGTGGTGCTCTATCCATCGATGTCTTTGTTTGCATTTATGGAGCAACCTAGCTTGAGTCAATCGAGCTCTACTTTTGCTATTTCGTGAATCCTGACAGATTGTTGTCTTTTTAGCGATTTTGCCGAGGATGTTGCTATTGATCCGTGCATGCTATGTTGTTCTTATTGCCATGTCTAGCTTCTATGCCATGTATTCTTGATGGGTGTATGCTTAGTTTGTCATGCCATGCTCTGTAGTGAGTGCATCGAGCTCGTAAACATGCCTACTCGTTAACTGTTTTGCATGCTCCAGTTTTTCACCAAGTCTGAGATCTGTTTATGTTATTGCCATGTTCACATGCTTGCAATTGTATTTTATGATCCCTTTTGGCTCAAGGTCACTAAGGGACTTTTGTTAAGTGCTTTGAGTAGCTTCATGTCATGCCTTACTTTGCTATGTTAAGTTCCTGTAGCATGTAGTTTTCATGCTCTAAAGTGTGCTACCTGATGTTAAATTCCAGACTTGTGTTAATTTCACTAAGTCTGAAACCTGTTATCATTTGCACTTTTTCCATGCTTGTTTGAACTTGTTAATGGATGAATTGGCTGTAGCTCATTGTTCATCTTTTGTCAAGAATCATGAGTGGATCCCTGCCATGTATTTTGTTGTCATGTTTGAGTGTTGTAGCATATTTGGCTTGATACATTTAGATGGCTACTTGCTGTTTATCGCAGACCAGTGCCATATTTGTTTTGCTTGCCATTTCCAAACCGTGCATCCGATTCCGGTGATATTTATATAGATTTCAACCGAAATCACCTCACCTTTCCAGTAGCACTCTTGGATTTCCAAGTTGAGGCCAGGTTCAACCATTCCTTGTCAAATCTTGCATATGCATCACATATCGCATCCCGCATAGCATACCATGTTTGCATCATGTTGTTCAAGTGTTGCACGTGGTTGATTGTGTTCCTTTTGCTTGTTTGTCTTGTTTGGGTAGAGCCGGGAGACGAGTTCCCGAACGAGGAGCCCGTTGAGTTTGCTTACGAGGATCAAGTCAACTCGGACAACTTTGCAGGCATGATGATCATACCCTCGAAATCACGTCTATCTTTGCTTGCTGGATGCTCGCTCTTTTGCTATGCCTATGCTACGATGCCTACCACTTGCTTATCATGCCTCCCAAATTGCCATGTCAAACCTCTAACCCACCATGTCCTAGCAAAACGTTGATTGGCTATGTTATCGCTTTGCTCAGCCCCTCTTATAGCGTTGCTAGTTGCAGGTGAAGATTGGAGATCGTTCCTTGTTGGAACATTTTTATTTTGGGGATATCACTATATTATCTTGTTATCGAATGCACCTATATACTTCGTAAAGGGTGGAAGGCTCGGCCTTTTTCCTAGTGTTTTGTTCCACTCTTGCCGCCCTAGTTTCCGTCATAACGGTGTTATGTTCCCGGATTTTGCGTTCCTTACGCGGTTGGGTTATAATGGGAACCCCTTGACAGTTCGCCTTGGATAAAACTCCTCCAGCAATGCCCAACCTTGGTTTTACCATTTGCCACCTATCCTTTTTTTCCCTTGGGTTTCTGGAGCCCGAGGGTCATCTTATTTAAACCCCCCCGGGCCAGTGCTCCTCTGAGTGTTGGTCCAAACTACAGCCCTGTGCAGCGCCCCCTCGGGGAAACTCGAGGTTTGGTTTTAGTTGTATGGAGAGATCATCTGAGTGTGCCCTGAGAACGAGATATGTGCAGCTCCTATCGGGATTTGTCAGCACATTCGGGCGGTGTTGCTGGACTTGTTTTACCATTGTCGAGGATGTCTTGTAAAACCGGGATGCCGAGTCTGATCGGAATGTCTCGGGAGAAGGAATATCCTTCGTTGACCGTGAGAGCTTGTGATGGGCTAAGTTGGGACTCCCCTGCAGGGATTTGAACTTTCGAAAGATGTGCCCGCGGTTATGGGCAGATGGGAATTTGTTAATGTCCGGTTGTAGATAACATGAAACTTAACTTAATTAAAATGAATCAACCGCGTGTGTAACCGTGGTGGTCTCTTCTCGGCGGAGTCCGGGAAGTGAACACGGTGTTGGAGTAATGCTTGACGTAGGTTGTTCTAGGATCGCTTCTTGATCATAGTTGTTCGACCGTGCTTTTGCCTTCTCTTCTCGCTCTCTTCTGCGAACAGGTTAGCCACCATATATGCTAGTCACTTGCTGCAGCTCCACATTTTACCTTGCCTTACCTATAAGCTTAAATAGTCTTGATCGCGAGGGTGCGAGATTGCTGAGTCCCCGTGACTCACAGATTACTTCCAAACCAGATGCAGGGACCGATGATACCATTCCAGATGATGCGCTTGAGCTCAAGTGGGAGTTCGACGAAGACTCTCGCTGTTACTATGTGTCTTTCCCAGATCATCAGTAGTGGTGCCCAGTTGGGGCGATCGGGGACCGTGTCGCTTGTTGGGGTGATCTTTTATTTTGGTACCATAGTCGGACCATGAGTGTATTGGATGATTGTAATGTTATTCATGTATTTGTGTGACATGGCGAGTGTAAGCCAACTATGTATCCTTTCCCCTTCTTATATATATTTACATGGGTTGTTGTGAAGATTACCTTACTTGCGACATTGCTTTCAATGCGGTTATGCCTCTAAGTCGTGCTTCGACACGTAGGAGATATAGCCGCATCGAGGGCGTTACAAGTTGGTAATCAGAGCCTTCCCCAACCTTAGGAGCCCCCCTGCTTGATCGAATAGCTGGCGTTATTGAGTATAGAAAAATGTCTTGAGTCATTTAGGATTATATATATCGGAGAGTTTAGTAATTCTTTTTACTCCCCAGTCCCTTCATCACTCTGGTAAGGCATCCTGACGTAGAGTTTTGACTCTTCTCTTCTCAAATTTCACTAAAAAAAATTAGGATCACGCGGGTATCTTGGAGTCGTTCCGATCGCTTTGTGACGAGAACACTGTTCTTGGTGCCTCCTGTCATTTAGGGGTTGTGGCAGTGTCCCGGGGAGTTGAGCTGCGAGGTGTTGTCATCACAATTTTATTGTTGCAGTTCTGGAATACCTGAGTTTAGTTTCACCGACATCGAAAATCTCTTTTACGCAGTTGTTGGTGAGATAACCTCGATGCCACCCAGTACTGGGGTGGGAGTTCGGGATTATTGTCATAACCTGTATAACGGATGCTTTTCGAAGGTTGAGGTAGACGATTTCCGAAGTTTTTCTTGGTTATGTGTTGAAGGATGGATACAGCTGGATGTAGGATTTGCTAGATTTGGGTGAGATATTATGCTTCCCCTGTATCCCCAACACCTGATTGCATAACCGGAAAGGTTCGGGAGTTTCATAGGTGGGAATTCTTGTAGCTCTAGTTCTTGTTCCACGGATATTTGGTTTGAGATTGGGTGATCCTTACCAAGTATTCGTTCTTGTTCCGTACCTTGTTGGTTTTATTCTTCTACCTCAATTCTAAGTGGCTTCTCAATTTATGGATATGTGACCATTTCTATTGGAATGCATTCGTTCATTTTGTTCGGATGTGAAGACTATATGTTGCAATTTCAACCCGTTTGATTCAGCTTCAATATTTGTCTGTCAATGTGCTAATGGATGTCAACCTCTTCAGGATGGCTCCTCCAACGTGCACGACTCCGAATCCTGATCCGCCACCACCACCTCCACCTCCGGAGGCATGGCAAGCTGTGATGGCCGCTACCAGTGCAAACACGCAACTGATCATGCAACTTCTTCAAGAGCGCAATCAAGGGAACCAGGGCCAAGGCAACAATCAGAATCACTTTGCTACACTCAACCAGTTCCTTGCTAACCAGCCAAAGACTTTCAGCAATTGTGTTGAGGCAACAGATGCTGATGATTGGCTCGTGGACATATGCAAGCATTTCGAGTGCAGTAACGTCAGGCATGAGGACTTTGTCAAGTTCGCCTCCTTCCAACTCAAAGACCATGCTGCAGAATGGTTTCAGCAGTACAAAGATTCCCGAGGAGGTCGTGTGATTTCCTGGGATGAATTCCGTCAAGACTTCAAAGCTCATCATATTCCTCAGAGCATGGTTGAAAGCAAGCGTGAGGAATTCCGCAACCTGAAGCAAGGCTCTATGTCTGTCTACGAGTACAACGAGATGTTTCAGAAGCTCGCCCATTTTGCTAAGCAGGACGTCCCTGACGAGAAGAGCATGATATACCAGTTCAGGGGTGGTCTCAGAGAAGAAATCCAGCTAGCTCTTGTTCTCTTTGAGCCCAAGAGGTACGATGAGTTTTACCACATGGAAATGAAGCAAGAGACTATTCAACTAAAGTGCGATGCTTCCATGAAGCGAGTCAGAGATGCTACTCCTTCTTCCTCAACTCAAGTGGCTGAGCAGCAGAAGTATTGGCTTCCTCCTCCTCCGTTCCATCAGCCTTATCAGCAGAAGAGCAAAGGTGGCAGTGGATCTTCCCACCCACCCAACCCTGGCTTTCAGAACAAGACTTCGTCTCAAGCTCCAAGATCGAGTGCTCCGTATCACCGTCTGCTATCGGAGGTCACGTGCAACAAGTGCCAACAGAAGGGTCACTATGCCAACAAATGCTTCAATCAGAGGCGTCTCCCTCCTCCTCCTCCTCCTGTGAGATCGGCAAGTACAGCTGTGGTCAAGCATAACCCCAAGTACGCCAAGGTCAACATGGTGAATGTAGCTCAGGCAGAGGACTCGTCAGATGTCATCATGGGTAACCTTCCTGTTAACGATGTTCCTGCAAAAGTTCTTTTTGACAGTGGTGCATCGCATTGCTTCGTTTCAAAACCTTTTGCATCAAAGTATGAGTGCGATTATCAGTATTTGCAAAGATCTTTGCAAATCGTGTCACCGGGCAAGCAAATAGCAGCTAATATCTGCGTCCTAGATGTTACTATCACGTTGGGCGACTACAAATTTCTAGCTTCTCCTATTGTTCTGGGTGACTCGGATATCGATCTTATTCTTGGAATGGATTGGCTTTCTAAGCACAAGGCTCATCTTGATTGTGCTGCCATGCAGATTCAATTAACTCATTTGTCTGAGGATGTAATTGTCTTTGCCGCTCGTGATGATACCATCCGTCTGTTTTCTCTCAACGAGAAGGGTGAACTGGATGCCATCTCTCAAATTCCTGTCGTTTGCGAATATCAAGACGTCTTTCCAGAAGAGCTTCTAGGAATGCCTCTGCACCGGCCAGTTGAATTCATCATCGATCTTGAGCCTAGCACGGAACCTGTTTGCAAACGTCCTTACAAGCTTGGACCTGAAGAGTTGAAGGAGCTGAAGAAACAACTCGATATTCAAGAGCGAATGGGTCTCATCCGACCTAGTTCTTCTCCGTGGGGTTGTGGAGTTCTTTTTGTGAAGAAGAAGGATGGAACGGACCGACTTTGTGTTGACTACCGTCCATTGAACAAGAAGACTATAAAGAACAAGTACCCACTTCCCAACATCAACGAGCTGTTTGAACAACTCAAAGGGGCTCAAGTATTCTCCAAGCTTGATCTCCGTATGGGCTATCACCAGATTCGAATTCGTGAGCAAGATATTCCCAAGACGGCGTTCAGAACAAGCTATGGTTCATATGAATACACTGTCATGTCTTTTGGTCTCGTCAACGCTCCTCCGACTTTCTCTCGCATGATGAACTTTATCTTCAACGCCTACACAAATGACTTCGTCTTGGTCTACCTCGATGACATTTTGGTCTTTTCAAGAACAAGGAAGATCATGCCAAGCACTTGCGTTTGGTGCTCGATAAGCTTAGAGAACATCAGTTCTACGCCAAGTTCTCAAAGTGCGAGTTTTGGCTCGATGAGGTTCTCTATCTTGGGCATATCATCTCTGTCAATGGCATAGTGGTGAATCCTGAGAAGGTGTCTGCAATTGTGAATTGGGAACCACCTCAGAACATGAAGCAACTCCGCAGCTTCCTTGGTCTCGCAAGCTACTGTCGAAGGTTCGTTGAGAACTTTTCAAAGATCGCGAAGCCGCTTTCAACCTTCTCCAGAAACATGTCAAGTACGTTTTGTCTCCTGAATGTGACATCGCTTTCAACACCCTGAAAAAGAAATTAGTCACTGCTCCAGTTCTGACTCCTCCTGATGAACCCAAACCGTTCAAGGTCTTCTGCGATGCCTCTCTTCAAGGTCTTGGTGCAGTGTTGATGCAAGAGAAGAAAGTTGTGGCCTATACTTCTCGCCAGTTGAAACCCAATGAGAAGAACTACCCCACTCATGATCTCGAGTTGGCGGCAGTTGTGCATGCTCTTTTGACTTGGAGACATATCTTATTGGGAAGAAAAGTGGACATATTCACTGACCACAAGAGTCTCAAATACATCTTCACTCAGCGTAATCTCAACCTCAGGCAAACTCGTTGGGTCGAAATGATTCAAGAGTATAATCCGAGTATCGAATATACTCCAGGCAAGGCCAATGTGATTGCTAACGCATTGAGCAGGAAGGCGTACTGCAACAGTCTGATTCTCAAGCCTTACCAACCCGAGCTTTGTGAAGCTTTCCGCAAACTCAATCTGCAAGTTGTTCCTCAAGGTTTCCTCGCAACCTTCAAGTCTCTCCTACTTTGGAAGATCAAATTCGTGAGGCTCAACTTCTTGATGCTATGGTGAAGAAGGTGAAGATTGGGATTGCCAAGAGTCAACCCAAGTACAAGTGCTATCGCCTTGATGACAAGGATACTCTCTTCTTTGATGATCACATTGTTGTGCCTAAAGGTGACCTTCGTAAAGTCATTATGAACGAGGCTCACAATTCACTCCTCTCCATCCACCCTAGGAGTAAGAAGATGTACCAGGACCTCAAGCAGGCGTATTGGTGGGCTCGAATGAAGCGCGAGATTGCTCTCAACTTCTTGATGCTATGGTGAAGAAGGTGAAGATTGGGATTGCCAAGAGTCAACCCAAGTACAAGTGCTATCGCCTTGATGACAAGGATACTCTCTTCTTTGAGGATCGCATTGTTGTGCCTAAAGGTGACCTTCGTAAAGTCATTATGAACGAGGCTCACAATTCACTCCTCTCCATCCACCCTGGGAGTACGAAGATGTACCAGGACCTCAAGCAGGCGTATTGGTGGACTCGAATGAAGCGCGAGATTGCTTAGTTCATGAATGAATGTGATGTCTGCAGAAGAGTCAAGGCAGAACACTAATGACCAGCTGGTCTCCTCCAACCTCTTGCCATTCTAGAATGGAAGTTTTACCACATTGAGATGGACTTCATGACTAGGTTTCCAAAGTCCAAGCATGGCAATGACGCTATATTCGTTGTCATCGACAAACTCACTAAAGTGGCTCATTTCCTGCCTATCAAAGAGTCTATCACTGCAGCTCAATTGGCGGAGCTTTATACCTCTCGGATTGTCTCTCTGCACGGCATTCCACAGTTGATCTCTTCAGACCGTGGCAGCATCTTTACCTCCAAGTTTTGGGATTCTTTTCAGAAGGCCATGGGCACCAACATCCGTTTCAGCACAGCTTTTCATCCTAAAACTAGCGGTCAAGTCGAGCGTGTCAATCAGATTCTTCAAGATATGCTCAGGGCTTGCATTATCTCTTTCGGTATGAAGTGGGAAGATTGTCTTCCATATGCCGAGTTCTCCTACAACAACAGCTTTCAAGCAAGTTCGGGCAAGGCCCCATTTGAAATTCTCTATGGCAGGAAGTGTCGTACTCCTCTTAACTGGTCAGAGACCGGTGAATGTCAACTTCTTGGAAATGACTTGATCATAGAGGCAGAGGAGATGTGCAAAGTCATTCGTGATAACCTCAAAGCAGCGCAATCGCGCCAGAAGAGCTACTATGATAGTAAGCATCGTGATTTGGCTTTCGCGATCGGAGACCATGTGTACCTCCGCGTCTCTCCAATGAAAGGTACTCGTCGTTTCGGTATCAAAGGGAAGCTTGCCCCTAGATATGTGGGTCCTTTCAAGATCGTCAGCAAGAGAGGCGATCTCGCCTATCAACTCGAGCTTCCTTCCAACTTTGCAAATGTGCACGACGTGTTCCATGTCTCTCAGCTCCACAACTGCTTCAAGACCCCTGACCGCACCGTCAACTTCGAAGACATTGATCTCCAAGAATACCTCTCTTATCATGAGCACCCCGTGGCTATTCTTGAAGAGACTGAACGCAAGACTCGCAATAAGTCAATCAAATTCCTCAAAGTCAAGTGGTCACACCATTCCGACCGTGAAGCCATCTGGAAACACGAGGATCACCTACGTTCTGAGTACCCGGCGTTTTCCAGTCCTAGATCTCGAGATGAGATCCTTTTGTAGTGGTGGAGTGTTGTAACACCCCGGATGTAATTTACCTTATATGTATCCCAACTCTTGCCGTTTTCCGGTGCTAAGTTATTTTATTTCCTCGGGTTCGGGTTTTTTGTCTCCGTGTGTTGTTGCCTTTTTCACGCATCTTATATCATGTCATCATGTGCATTGCATTTGCATACGTGTTCGTCTCATGCATCCGAGCATTTTCCCCGTTGTCCGTTTTGCATTCCGGCGCTCCTATCTCCTCCGGTGGTCCTTTCTTCCTATTTTCATGTGTGGGGGTTAAACATATCCAGATTGGACTGATACTTGCCAAGTGACCTTGGTTTACTACCGGTAGACCACCTGTCAAGTTTCGTACCATTTGGACTTCGTTTGATACTCCAACGGTTAACCGAGGGACCGAGAAGGCCTCGTTTGTGTTACAGCCCAACACCCCTTCAATTTGGCCCAAAACCCACCTAAACCCTCTCCATCGTCTCGTTCGTTCGATCACGATCACGTGGCCAAAAACCATGCTCAATTTGGAGCCTCCTAGCTTCTCCTACCTATAAAACTAGGTCCTCCCCGAAATTCGCGGATCATTCCACCCCTAACCCTAGTCCCTTATCCATCCGCGCGCCGGACGAGTCCGGTCCGCGCCGGACACAACTCTGCCACTGCCCGCAGCCAACCGGAGGCCGCCACGTGGCGCGCTGCCACCTGCAGCCACGCCGTCCCGCTCGGCCCGCTGCGAGCCCCCGCAGCCCGTCGGATCTCACCGCCGCCCGTCCGCCTCCCGACGACGCCCGCCGCCCGTCCGCCTCCCGACGAAGCCCGCCGCACCGGGCCGGCCGCCGCCGCACCCAGCCGGCGCTGCCCCACCACCAACTGAAGTCGGCGCCGCCCCGCCGCCAACCGAAGCTCGCCGCCATCCGCCGCTTCCCTCTCCAGTCGTGAGCAACTTCGGCGAGTACCCCAGCCACCTCTCCCTCCGAACTCCGGCGACACCAGCCCGCTCCGGTGAACAGGGATCCGGTGAGCTCAAGGTCAACCTCGGGATCCGCGCCGCCGTTCTGGATCTCAGATCCAAAAAAAACCTAGCGCTTGACTTCTTCTCCCTCTCCTGGATATTTTTTTGCAAACTTTGGCAGGTCGTAACTCTGCATCCGTAGCTTCGATTTGCGCATGTAGCATATCAACATGTTCGTCACAGAGAGTACATCATTTCACTTCATTGCATCATTTTCATTTGAGCTCATCTTGATGCCCGAAATGCTGTTGGAAGAGGGCTATGTGATAAAATTGTCAGATCTGTTTCATCAAATAGACATTTGTCATTTTTGCCATGTTTAATGTGTGCATGATATGCTCCTGAGCTCTACATGAGTTTTGTTATATGCCATGCCATCTTTACAAAGGTGCTTACCATGTATTTTTGTGATATGTGTGGTGAGTAGCACAAGCTTGCAAAGTAGTGCAATCGGTAATGCTGATTTCAGGGACTTAGAATTTATCCAAGTCCTTGTCCTGATTTTGTCATTATGTCATATGTTCATGTTGTTTCCTAGTGATTCGTGCCTATTTTGAGGATGATCAGTAAGGATGATTTGTTAACATTGTGGTGCTCTATCCATCGATGTCTTTGTTTGCATTTATGGAGCAACCTAGCTTGAGTCAATCGAGCTCTACTTTTGCTATTTCGTGATTCCTGACAGATTGTTGTCTTTTTAGCGATTTTGCCGAGGATGTTGCTATTGATCCATGCATGCTATGTTGTTGTTATTGCCATGTCTAGCTTCTATGCCATGCATTCTTGATGGGTGTATGCTTAGTTTGTCATGCCATGCTCTGTAGTGAGTGCATCGAGCTCGTAAACATGCCTACTCGTTAACTGTTTTGCATTCTCCAGTTTTTCACCAAGTCTGAGATCTGTTTATGTTATTGCCATGTTCACATGCTTGCAATTGTATTTTATGATCCCTTTTGGCTCAAGGTCACTAAGGGACTTTTGTTAAGTGCTTTGAGTAGCTTCATGTCATGCCTTACTTTGCTATGTTAAGTTCCTGTAGCATGTAGTTTTCATGCTCTAAAGTGTGCTACCTGATGTTAAATTCCAGACTTGTGTTAATTTCACTAAGTCTGAAACCTGTTATCATTTGCACTTTTTCCATGCTTGTTTGAACTTGTTAATGGATGAATTGGCTGTAGCTCATTGTTCATCTTTTGTCAAGAATCATGAGTGGATCCCTGCCATGTATTTTGTTGTCATGTTTGAGTGTTGTAGCATATTTGGCTTGATACATTTAGATGGCTACTTGCTGTTTATCGCAGACCAGTGCAATATTTGTTTTGCTTGCCATTTCCAAACCGTGCATCCGATTCCGGTGATCTTTATATAGATTTCAACCGAAATCAACTCACCTTTCCAGTGGCACTCCTGGATTTCCAAGTTGAGGCCAGGTTCAATCATTCCTTGTCAAATCTTGCATATGCATCACATATCGCATCCCGCATAGCATACCATGTTTGCATCATGTTGTTCAAGCGTTGCACGTGGTTGATTGTGTTCCTTTTGCTTGTTTGTCTTATTTGGGTAGAGCCGGGAGACGAGTTCGCGAACGAGGAGCCCGTTGAGTTTGCTTATGATGATCAAGTCAACTCTGACAACTTTGCAGGCAAGATGATCATACCCTTGAAATCACTTCTATCTTTGCTTGCTAGATGCTCGCTCTTTTTGCTATGCCTATGCTACGATGCCTACCACTTGCTTATCATGCCTCCCAAATTGCCATGTCAAACCTCTAACCCACCATGTCCTAGCAAAACGTTGATTGGCTATGTTACCGCTTTGCTCAGCCCCTCTTATAGCATTGCTAGTTGCAGGTGAAGATTGGAGATCGTTCCTTGTTGGAACATTGTTTATTTTGGGGATATCACTATATTATCTTGTTATCTTAATGCACCTATATACTTGGTAAAGGGTGGAAGGCTCGGCCTTTTGCCTAGTGTTTTGTTCCACTCTTGCCGCCCTAGTTTCCGTCATATCGGTGTTATGTTCCCGGATTTTGCGTTCCTTACGCGGTTGGGTTATAATGGGAACCCCTTGACAGTTCGCCTTGGATAAAACTCCTCGAGAAATGCCCAACCTTGGTTTTACCATTTGCCACCTAGACTTTTTTCCCTTGGGTTTCCGGAGCCCGAGGGTCATCTTATTTAAACCCCCCCGGGCCAGTGCTCCTCTGAGTGTTGGTCCAAACTACAGCCCTGTGCAGCGCCCCCTCGGGGAAACTCGAGGTTTGGTTTTAGTTGTATGGAGCGCTCATCTGAGTGTGCCCTGAGAACGAGATATGTGCAGCTCCTATCGGGATTTGTCGGCACATTCGGGCGGTGTTGCTGGACTTGTTTTACCATTGTCGAGGATGTCTTGTAAAACCAGGATGCCGAGTCTGATCGGAATGTCTCGGGAGAAGGAATATCCTTCGTTGACCGTGAGAGCTTGTGATGGGCTAAGTTGGCACTCCCCTGCAGGGATTTGAACTTTCGAAAGCCATGCCTGCGGTTATGGGCAGATGGGAATTTGTTAATGTCCGGTTGTAGATAACATGAAACTTAACTTAATTAAAATGAATCAACCGCGTGTGTAACCGTGATGGTCTCTTCTCGGCGGAGTCCGGGAAGTGAACACGGTGTTGGAGTAATGCTTGACGTAGGTTGTTCTAGGATCACTTCTTGATCATAATTGTTCGACTGTGCTTTTGCCTTCTCTTCTCGCTCTCTTTTGCGAACAGGTTAGCCACCATATATGCTAGTCGCTTGCTGCAGCTCCACATTTTACCTTGCCTTACCTATAAGCTTAAATAGTCTTGATCGCGAGGGTGCCAGATTGCTGAATCCCCGTGACTCGCAGATTACTTCCAAACCAGATGCAGGGACCGATGATACCGTTCCAGATGATGCGCTTGAGCTCAATTGTGAGTTCGACGAAGACTCTCACCGTTACTATGTATCTTTCCCAGATGATCAGTAGTTGTGCCCAGTTGGGGCGATCGGGGACCGTGTCGCTTGTTGGGGTGATCTTCTATTTTGGTACCTTAGTCGGACCATGAGTGTATTGGATGATTGTAATGTTATTCATGTATTTGTGTGATGTGGCGAGTGTAAGCCAACTATGTATCCTTTCCCCTTCTTATATATATTTACATGGGTTGTTGTGAAGATTACCTTACTTGCGACATTGCTTTCAATGCGGTTATGCCTCTAAGTCGTGCTTCGACATGTAGGAGATATAGCCGCATCGAGGGCGTTACATGATTATACGATATGCATCACACAATCTCAGATTCATCTATTCAACCAACACAAAGGACCTCAAAGAGTGCCCCAAAGTTCTACCGGAGAATCATGACGAAAACGTGTGCCAACCCCTATGCATAGGTTCATGGGCGGAACCCGCAAGTTGATCACCAAAACATACATCAAGTGAATCACGTGATATCCCATTGTCACCACAGATATCCACGGCAAGACATACATCAAGTGTTCTCAAATCTTTAAAGACTCAATCCGATAAGATTACTTCAAAGGGGAAACTCAATTCATTACAATAGAGTAGAGGGGGAGGAGAAACATAAGATCCAACTATAATAGCAAAGCTCGTGATACATCAAGATCGTGCCAAATCAAGAACATGAGAGAGAGAGATAGCGATCAAACACATAGCTACTGGTACATACCCTCAGCCCCGAGGGAGAACTACTCCCTCCTCGTCATGGAGAGCACCGGGATGATGAAGATGGACACCGGAGAGGGATTGCCCCCTCCGGCAGGGTGCCGGAACGTGTCTAGATTGCCTTTCGGTGGCTACGGAGGCTTCTGGCGGCGGAACTCCTGATCTAATGTTTGTTCTGGAAGTTTTAGGGTATATGGAGTTATATAGGCAGAAGAAGCACGTCAGGGGAGCCACGGGGGCCCCACGAGGCAGGGGGCGCGCCCTAGGGGGGTGGGGGCGCCCCCACCCTCGTGGGCAGCTCATGTATCTTCTGACGTGGGTTCCAAGTCCATTAGGTGTGTTTCCTTCCAAAAATAACTTCTCCAGTTGATTTCGTTCCGTTTCGACTCCGTCTGTTATTCCTTTTCTTCAAAACACTGAAATAGGCATAAAACAGCAAATCTGGGCTGGGCCTCCGGTTAATAGGTTAGTCCCAAAAATAATATAAAAGTGGGAAATAAAGCCAAATATTGCCTAAAACAGTAGATAATATAGCATGGAGCAATCAAAAATTATAGATACGTTGGAGACGTATCAAGCATCCCCAAGCTTAATTTCTTCTCGTCCTCGAGTAGGTAAATGATAAAAAGGATAATTTTTGATGTGGAATGCTAGTTGGCATAATTTCAATGTAATTCTTCTTACTTGTGATATGAATATTCAGATCCGAAAGATTCAAGACAAAAGTTCATTTTGACATAAAAATAATAATACTTCAAGCATACTAACTAAGCAATCATTTCTTCTCAAAATAACATGGCCAAAGAAAGTTATCCCTACAAAATCATATAGTCTGGTTATGCTCTATCTTCACCACACAAAATATTTAAATCATGCACAACCCCGATGACAAGCCAAGCAATTGTTTCATACTTTTGATGTTCTCAAACTTTTTCAATCTTCACGCAATACATGAGCGTGAGCCATGGACATAGCACTATAGGTGGAATAGAATGGTGGTTGTGGAGAAGACAAAAAGGGAGAAGATAGTCTCACATCGACTAGGCGTATCAACGGGCTATGGAGATGCCCATCAATAGATATCAATGTGAGTGAGTAGAGCTATAAGTGTATGAAAGCTCAAAAAGAAACTAAGTGGGTGTGCATCCAACTTTCTTGCTCACGAAGACCTAGGGCATTTTGAGGAAGCCCAACATTGGAATATAGAAGCCAAGTTTATAATGAAAGATTCGCACTAGTATATGAAAGTGACAACATAGGAGACTCTCTATCATGAAGATCATGGTGCTACTTTGAAGCACAAGTGTGGTAAAAGGATAGTAGCGTTGTCCCTTCTCTCTTTTTCTCTCATTTTTTATTTTTTTTATTTTTTATTTGGGCCTTTCTCTTTTTTTTATGGCCTCCTTTTTTTCTCTTTTTTATTTGGGCTTCTTTGGCCTCTTTTATTTATTTATTTTCGTTCGGAGTCTCATCCCGACTTGTGGGGGAATCATAGTCTCCATCATCCTTCCCTCACTAGGAGAATGCTCTAATAATGATGATCATCACACTTTTATTTTTCTTACAACTCAAGAATTACAACTCGATACTTAGAACAAGATATGACTCTATATGAATGCCTCCGGCGGTGTACCGGGATGTGCAATGATGCATGAGTGACAATGATGAAAGAATTATGAACAGTGGCTTTGCCACAAATACAATGTCAACTACATGATCATGCTACGCAATATGACAATGATGGAGTGTGTCATAAACGGAACGGTGGAAAGTTGCATGGCAATATATCTCAGAATGGCTATGGAAATGCCATAATAGGTAGGTATGGTGGCTGTTTTGAGGAAGGTATATGGTGGGTTTATGGTACCGGCGAAAGTTGCACGGTACTAGACAGGCTAGCAATGGTGGAAGGGTGAGAGTGCGTATAATCCATGGACTCAACATTAGTCATAAAGAACTCACATACTTATTGCAAAAATCTATTAGTTATCGAAACAAAGTACTACGCGCATGCTCCTAGGGGGATAGATTGGTAGGAAAAGACCATCGCTCGTCCCCGACCGCCACTCATAAGGAAGACAATCAATAAATAAATCATGCTCCGACTTCATCACATAACGGTTCACCATACGTGCATGCTACGGGAATCACAAACTTCAACACAAGTATTTATCAAATTCACAACTACTCAACTAGCATGACTCTAATATCACCATCTCCATATCTCAAAACAATTATGAAGTATCAAACTTCTCATAGTATTCAACACACTCATAAGAGAATTTTATTATTCTTGAATACCTAGCATATTTGGATTTTAAGCAGATTACCATGCTATTTAAGACTCTCAAAATAATATAAGTGAAGCATGAGAGTTCATCTATTTCTTCAAAATAAAACTACCACCATGCTCTAAAAGATATAAGTGAAGCACTAGAGCAAATGACAAACTACTCCGAAAGATATAAGTGAAGATCAATGAGTAGTCGAATAATTATGCAACTATGTGAAGACTCTCTAACATTTAATAATTTAAGATCTTGGTATTTTATTCAAACAGCAAGCAAAGAAAAATAAATTGACATATAAGAATAGCAAACATCATGTGAAGAAGCAAAAACTTAGGATCAACCGATACTAACCGATAGTTGTTGAAGAAGAAAGGTGGGATGCCAACCGGGGCATCCCCAAGCTTAGACGCTTGAGACTTATTGAAATATTATCTTGGGGTGCCTTGGGCATCCCCAAGCTTCAGCTTTTGTGTCTCCATAATTCCTCTCATATCACGGTCTCCCTAAATCTCAAAAGCTTCATCCACACAAAACTCAACAAGGACTCGTGAGATAAGTTAGTATAAACCATTGCCAAAACCTTATCATACTATACTGTAGAAAATCACTAAAATTAATATTAAACATTGCATACTAAATTCCTCTGCATATTTAATATTCCTATACTCAAATAGAATCATTAAAGAAGCAAACATATGCAAACAATGCAAACATAACAGCAATCTGCCTAAACAGGATAGTCTGTAAAGAATGCTGCAACATCCATACTTCCCTAACTCCAAAAATTATGAAAGAAAATTCCCACTGTAGTAAATTTATCATAGCTTAATATTCAAAAGGTTTCAAAATTTTATCACATTCTGAGTTTTCTAGGGAATTATTGCAACAGCGGTAAACTTTCTGTTTTCAAACAGCAACATGTATACTTGTAACATAGGCATAGTAATGACTATCAATGCCACTTTTATTGAAATAAAAGATGAAAAACATTGTTATAAATAAGATCAAGCAAATCCTAACAAAATAAATTTACGCTCCAAGCAAAACACATATCATGTGGTAAATAAAAATATAGCTCCAAGTAAAGTTACCGATGAACGAAGACGAAGGAGGGGATGCCTTCCGGGGCATCCCCAAGCTTAGGCTCTTGGTTGTTCTTGAATATTATCTTGGGGTGCCTTGTGAATCCCCAAGCTTAGGCTCTTGCCACTCCTTATTCAATAGTCCATCAAATCCTGACCCAAAACTTGAAAACTTCACAACACAAAACTTAACAGAAAACTCGTAAGCTCCGTTAGTATAAGAAAACAAAAGACCACTTCAAGGTACTATAATGAACTAATTCTTTATTTATATTGGTGTTAAACCTACTGTATTCAAACTTCTCTATGGTTTATAAACTATTTTACTAGCCATAGATCAAAATAAGCAAACAACACATCGAAAACAGAATCTGTCAAAAACAGAACAGTCTGTATTAATCTGGATCAAACGTATACTTCTGGAACACATAAAATTCTCAAATAAATTGATGGACCTGAGGAATTTATTTATTAATCATCTTAAAAAAGAATTAACTAAATAGCACTCTCCAAATAAAAATGGCAGCAATTCTCGTGAGCGCTAAAGTTTCTGTTTTTTACAGCATGATCAACAAGACTTTCCCCAAGTCTTCCCAAAGGTTCTACTTGGCACAAACACTAATTAAAAGCATAAAACCACATCTAAACAGAGGCTAGATGAATTATTTATTACTAAACAGGAACAAAAAGCAAGGAACAAAAATAAAATTGGGTTGCCTCCCAACAAGCACTATCGTTTAACGCCCCTAGCTAGGCACGATGATTTCAATGATGCTCATATAAAGGATAAGAATTGTAATATAAAGAGAGCATCATGAAGAATATGACTAGCACACTTAAGTCTAACATACTTCCTATGCATAGGGATTTTTTGAGCAAATAACTTGTGGGAACAAGAATCAACTTGCATAGGAAGGTAAAACACGCATAACTTCAAGATTTTAAGCACATAGAGAGGAAACTTGATATTATTGCAATTCCTACAAGCCTATGTTACTCACTCATAATAATTTTCGGTAGCATCATGAATGAATTCAATAATATAACCAGCACCTAAAGCATTCTTTTCATGATCTACAAGCATAGAAAATTTATTACTCTCCACATAAGCAAAATTCTTCTCATGAATGATAGTGGGAGCAAACTCAACAAAATAACTATCATGTGATTGAAAATTAAGATCAAGATGACAAGTTTCATGATTATAATTATTATTTAAAGCATACGTGTCATCACAATAATCATCATAGATAGGAGGCATGCTTTCATCATAGTAAATTTTCTTATCAAAGCTCGGGGGACAAAAAAATACCATCTTCATCATACATAGCTTCCCCAAGCTTGTGACTTTGCATATCATTAGCATCATGGATATTCAAGGAATTCATACTAACAACATTGCAATCATGCTCATCATTCAAATATTTAGTGCCAAACATTTTATAGATTTCTTCTTCTAGCACTTGAGCACAATTATCCTTTCCATCATACTCACGAAAGATATTAAAAAGGTGAAGCGTCTGAGACAAACTCAATTCCATTTTTTTATAGTTTTCTTTTATAAACTAAACTAGTGATAAAACAAGAAACTAAAAGACTCGATTGCAAGATCTAAAGATATACCTTCAAGCACTAACCTCCCCGGCAATGGTGCCAGAAAAGAGCTTGATGTCTACTACACAACCTTCTTCTTGTAGACGTTGTTGGGCCTCCAAGTGCAGAGGTTTGTAGTCAGTAGCAAATTTCCCTCAAGTGGATGACCTAAGGTTTATCAATATGTAGGAGGCGTAGGATGAAGATGGTCTCTCTCAAGCAACCCTGCAACCAAATAACAAAGAGTCTGTTGTGTCCCCAACACACTCAATACAATGGTAAATTGTATAGGTGCACTAGTTCGGTGAAGAGATGGTGATACAAGTGGTATATGGATGGTAGATAATAGTTTTTGTAATCTGAAATAATAAAAACAGCAAGGTAACAAGTGATAAAAGTGAGCGTAAACGGTATTGCAATGCATTCAAACAAGGCCTAGGGTTCATACTTTCGCTAGTGTAAGTTCCCTCAACAATACTAACATAATTGGATCACATAACTATCCCTCAACATGCAACAAAGAGTCACTCCAAAGTCACTAATAGCGGAGAACGAATGAAGAGATTATGGTAGGGTACGAAACCACCTCAAAGTTATTCTATCCAATCAATCCGTTGGGCTATTGCTATAAGTGTCACAAACAGCCCTAGAGTTCGTACTAGAATAATACCTTAAGACACAAATCAACCAAAACCCTAATGTCACCTAGATACTCCAATGTCACCTCAAGTATCCGTGGGCACGATTATACAATATGCATCACACAATCTCAGATTCATCTATTCAACCAACACAAAGGACCTCAAAGAGTGCCCCAAAGTTCTACCAGAGAATCACAACGAAAACGTGTGCCAACCCCTATGCATAGGTTCATGGGAGGAACCCGCAAGTTGATCACCAAGACATACATCAAGTGAATCACGTGATATCCCATTGTCACCACAGATATCCACGGCAAGACATACATCAAGTGTTCTCAAATCTTTAAAGATTCGATCCGATAAGATTACTTCAAAGGGGAAACTCAATTCATTACAAGAGAGTAGAGGGGGAGGAGAAACATAAGATCCAACTATAATAGCAAAGCTGGCGATACATCAAGATCGTGCCAAATCAAGAACACGAGAGAGAGAGAGATCAAACACATAGCTACTGGTACATACCCTCAGCCCCAAGGGAGAACTACTCCCTCCTCATCATGGAGAGCACCGAGATGATGAAGATGGACACCGGAGAGGGATTGCCCCCTCCGGCAGGGTGCCGAAACGGGTCTAGATTGGCTTTCGGTGGCTATGGAGGCTTCTGGCAGTGGAACTCCCGATCTAATGTTTGTTCTGGGAGTTTTAGGGTATATGGAGTTATATAGGCAGAAGAGGCACGTCAGGGGAGCCATGGGGGGCCCACGAGGTAGGGGCACGCCCTAGAGGGGTGGGCGTGCCCCCCACCCTCGTGGGCAGCTCCCGTATATTCTGACGTGGGGTCCAAGTCCATCAGGTGTGTTTCCTTCCAAAAATAACTTCTCTAGTTGATTTCGTCCCGTTTCGACTCCATCTGATATTCATTTTCTTCAAAACACTGGAATAGGCATAAAACAACAAATCTGGGCTGGGCCTTCGGTTAATAGGTTAGTCCCAAAAATAATATAAAAGTGGAAAATAAAGACAAATATTGCCTAAAACAGTAGATAATATAGCATGGAGCAATCAAAAATTATAGATACGTTGGAGACGTTTCAGGAGGCGGCGACGCGGTGGCCGGCGCAGTCTGATGAAGAACTCGCAGGGCTGGTCCCCGACGTGGCCCTCCATCGGGGGAGGTATCGCTGGCGGAGGCGAGGCCGATGTGCCACCCCGCCCCCCTCTCCCTTGAGCGCCACAGTGACCTCAGCCTCGCCCCCTTCCTCTCGTGGCCAGCTCTGCCGCCACGAGCTCTTGGGGAGGAGGGACGCACTGACGAGCAGCAACCCTAGCCGCCACCGTCGAAGGGCCGACGCCTCCTCTCGCCATGGCAGATGGAAGAAAGGAGCCGAAGTGAATGGAGGATGGATGATGGGAGAATGTGGGATGACATCCCCCTCCCCCTCCTTTTAAAGGGGCGCGGTCGAGGCTCGACCGCCCCACTCAATCAATCCAGCCACCGGAGGCGCAGGGAATCAGGACCGACCCGCTGCCCTAATCAGCGACGGCCTTGTTTCCCGCCTCTACCGCTTGCCACCAGCATGGGGGACACATGGCGAGCAAGCAGAATTGAGGGGACGGGTGAGGCGACCGTTCCCCAACCCGTGATCGTGGGGGACTGACGCCTTCAAGACCACGACCCAAGTCCGCCCAAGCAAATGAGCCGTGCCCATGCGCCTCCCTCTTTTTACAGGGAAGTCGCGAGCCGCCTCTTTACCACGATGTGACGCATGCGTGCGGAAACCGCCCCATGCATGACCCCCACGTCACGCACGACCCTCCACGTCGCGCGTTCAACGCAGGTCGTGGGGAAGTGCAGCGGACGAGAAGTTACTGCGATAAAATCCGCCCCACCTACCCGCGCACCGTTCTGGACCTAGCCCAACAACGTGGCGCGCTTATGTGTGGCCCAGGCCCCGAGGCACTTGTCGGTGTACAAAAGTAGGGGCTCTTCTTTTGACCCCTTTACTTGTGCACGGGCAGTCAGAGCCGCGCGCCACGGCCACACTTAGTAGGGCATAGGAGGGAAGCCGGAGAGAAGCCAAAACACGAGACAACCAAGGCAACACTGCTACGTCTTGAGCTTGCGTTGGTTTTCCCCGAAGAGGAAGGGATGATGCAGCAGAGTAGCGTAAGTATTTCCCTCGGTTTTTTAGAACCAAGGTATCAATCCAGTAGGAGCCCACACTCAAGTCCCTCGTACGTGCACAAAGCGATGGCTACTCGCAACCAACACGATTAGGGGTTGTCAAGCCCTTCACGGTCACTTACGAGAGTGAGATCTGATAGATAGAATATTTTTGGTATTTTCGATATAAAGATGCAAAGTAAAAAAGTAAAAGCAAAGAAAATAGCAAAACAATATTAAAGTGATGGAGATTGATATGATGAGAATAGACCCGGGGGCCATAGGTTTCACTAGTGGCTTCTCTCAAGAGCATAAGTATTCTACGGTGGGTGAACAAATTACTGTTGAGCAATTGATAGAATTGTGCATAATTATGAGAATATCTAGGCATGATCATGTATATAGGCATCATGTCTGTGACAAGTAGATCGAAACGATTTTGCATCTACTACTATTACTCCACTCATCGACCGCTATCCAGCATGCATCTAGAGTATTAAGTTAAAAACAGAGTAGCGCCCTAAGCAAGATGACATGATGTAGAGAGATAAATTCATGCAATATGAAATAAACCCCATCTTGTTATCCTTGATGGCAACGATACAATACGTGCCTTGCTGCCCCTTCTGTCACTGGGTAAGGACACCGCAAGATCGAACCCAAAGCTAAGCACTTCTCCCATGGCAAGAACTACCAATCTAGTTGGCCAAACCAAATGGATAATTCGAAGAGACTTGCAAAGATAACCAATCATGCATAAAAGAATTCAGAGAAGATTCAAATATTATTCATAGATAGACTTGATCATAAACCCACAGTTCATCGGTCTCAACAAACACACCGTAAAAAGAAGATTACATCGAATAGATCTCCACAAGAGAGGGGGAGAACTTTGTATTGAGATTCAAAGAGAGAGAAGAAGCCACCTAGCTACTAACTATGGACCCGAAGGTCTGAGGTAAAGTACTCACACTTCATCGGAGGGGCTATGATGATGTAGAAGCCCTTCGTGATGACGGCCCTCTTCCGGCGGAGCTCCGGAACAGGCCCCAAGATGGGATCTCGTGGATACAGAAAGTTGCGGCAGTGGAATTAGGTTTTTGGCTCCTGTTCTGATCATTTGGGGGTATGTGTGTATATATAGGAGGAAGGAGTACATCGGTGGAGCACTGAGGGGCCCACGAGGCAGGGGGCGCGCCCTAGGAGGAAGGAGTACGTTCGGTGAGAAAATCACGTTTTCGAAGATTTTATTCCGTTTGGACTCCGTTTGATATTCCGTTTATCCGAAACACTGAAATAGGCAAAAAACAACAATTCTGGGCTGGGCCTCCGGTTAATAGGTTAGTCCCAAAAATAATATAAAATCCCAATATAGTCCAAAACAGTAGATAATATAGCATGGAGCAATCAAAAATTATAGATACATTGGAGACGTATCAGGCATCCCCAAGCTTAATTCCTGCTCGTCCTCGAGTAGGTAAATGATAAAAGGAGAATTTTTGATGCGGAGTGCTACTTGGCATAATTTCAATGCAAATCTTCTTAATTGTGGTATGAATATTCAGATTAGAAAGATTCAAGAGAAAAGTTTATATTGACATAGAAAATAATAATACTTCAAGCATACTAACAAAGAAATTATGTCTTCTCAAAATAACATGGCCAAATAAAGTTATCCCTACAAAATCATATAGTCTAGCTATGCTCCATCTTCCCCACACAAAGTATTTAAATCATGCACAACCCCGATGACAAGCCAAGCAATTGTTTCATACTCTAACTTTTTCAAAACTTTTTCAATCTTCATGCAATACATGAGCGTGAGCCATGGATATAGCACTATAGGTGGAATAGAATGGTGGTTGTGGAGAAGACAAAAAGGAGAAGATAGTCTCACATCAACTAGGCGTATCAACGGGCTATGGAGATTCCCATCGATAGATATCAATGTGAATGATTAGGGATTTCCATGCAACGGATGCACTAGAGTTATAAATGTATGAAAGCTCAACGAAAGAAACTAGTGGGTGTGCATCCAACTTGCTTGCTCACGAAGACCTAGGGCAATTTGAGGAAGCCCATCATTGGAATATACAAGCCAAGTTCTATAACGTAAAATTCCCACTAGTTTATGAAAGTGACAATATATGACACTCTCTATATGAAGAACATGGCGCTACTTTGAAGCACAATATATGAGACTTGCCATATCATGGTGCTACTTTGAAGCACAAGTGTGGAAAAAGGATAGTAGCATTGCCCCTTTTTTATTTATATATATTTTTTGGGCCTTCTTTGTTTCTTTGGCCTTTCTCCCCTTTTTTTGGGACAATGCTCTATTGAATGATGATCATCACACTTCTTATTTATTTACAACTCAATGATTACAACTCGATACTAAAACAAAGTATGACTCTATATGAATGCCTCCGGCGGTGTACCGGGATATGCAATAAATCAAGAGTGACAAGTATGAAAGAATTATGAACGGTGGCTTTGCCACAAATACTATGTCAACTACATGATCATGCTAAGCAATATGTCAATGATGGATGTGTCATGATGAACTAGATGGTGGAAAGATGCATGGCAATATATCTCGGATTGGCTATGGAAATGCCATAATAGGTAGGTATGGTTGCTGTTTTGAGGAAGGTATATGGTAGGTGTATGATACCGGCGAAAGGTGCGCGGTATTAGAGAGGCTAGCAAGGGTGGAAGGGTGAGAGTGCGTATAATCCATGGACTCAACATTAGTCATAAAGAACTCATATACTTATTCCAAAAATTTAGAAGTTATCAAAGCAAAGTATTACGTGCATGCTCCTAGGGGGATAGATTGGTAGGAAAAGACCATCGCTCATCCCTGACCACCACTCATAAGGAAGACAATCAATGAATAAATCATGCTCCGACTTCATCACATAACGGTTCACCATACGTGCATGCTACGGGAATCACAAACTTTAACACAAGTATTCTTTAAATTCACAACTACTCAACTAGCATGACTTTAATATTATCACCTCCATATCTCAAAACAATTATCATGCTTCAATCTTTTCTTAGTATTCAACACACTCAAAAGAAAGTTTCACAAATCTTGAATACCAAGCATATTATTATTAGGCAAATTACCATGCTATTAAGAGACTCTCAAATTAATTTAAGTGAAGCATGAGAGATCAATAGTTTCTTTAAAACGAATCCACCACCATGCTCTAAAAGATCTAAGTGAAGCACATAGAGCAAAATTATCTAGCTCAAAAGATATAAGTGAAGCACATAGAGCAAAATTATCTAGCTCAAAAGATATAAGTGAAGCACATAGAGCAAAACTATCTAGCTCAAAGGATATAAGTGAAGCACATAGAGAAAAACTATCTAGCTCAAAGGATATAAGTGAAGCACATAGAGTATTCTATCAAATTTTAATTCATGTATGGCTCTATATAAAGGTGTGTACAGCAAGTATGATTGTGGCATACTAACAAACAAAGACACAAATAATACAAGATGCTCCAAGCAAAACACATATCATGTTGGTGAATAAAAATATAGCTCCAAGTAAATTACCGATGGAAGTGGACGAAAAGAGGGGATGCCTTCCGGGGCATCCCCAAGCTTTGAATTTTTGGTGTCCATGGATTATCTTGGGGGTGCCATGGGCATCCCCAAGCTTAGGCTCTTGCCACTCCTTGTTCCATGATCCATCAAAAGAATTCACCCAAAACTTGAAAACTTCACAACACAAAACTCAAGATAGAAAACTCGTGAGCTCCGTTAGCAAAAGAAAACAAAAGACCACTTGAAGGTACTATAATGAACTAATTATTTATTTGTATTGGTGTTAAACCTACTGTATTCCAACTTCTCTATGGATTATAAACTATTTTACTAGCCATAGATTCATCAAAATAAGCAAGCAACACACGAAAAAACAGAATCTGTCAAGAACAGAACAGTATGTAGTAATCTGTAGCTAGCGCAAAATCTGGAACCCCAAAAATTCTAAAATAAATTGCTGGACGTGAGTAATTTATCTATTAATCATCTTAAAAAATAATTAACTAAATAGCACTCTTCAAAAAAATATTACAGCAGTTCTCGTGAGCGCTAAAGTTTCTGTTTTTTACAGCAAGTTCAACAAGACTTTCCCCAAGTCTTCCCAACGGTTCTACTTGGCACAAACACTAATTAAACACAAAAAACACAACCAAAACAGAGGCTAAATAATTTATTTATTACTAAACAGGAGAAAAAAGCAAGGAACAAATATAAAATTGGGTTGCCTCCCAACGAGCGCTGTCGTTTAACGCCCCTAGCTAGGCATAACGAGCAAGAATAGATCTAGGTATTGCCATAGTAATAAGATAGATTGGTGAAACTCATTTCATATTCTCTATGTTCGGCAAAAAGTTTTCTTTGAGGCAAGCAAAATTAATCAAAAGGATTAAATTTAACGGGACAAAAGTCCCCAAGATCAACCTCCGTCAGCTGCACCGGTGCATCCTCTACTTTCACACGTTTTACTGCACCGGTGCCTCCGTCAGCTGCCACTGCTACCTCTTGAGCATGCGTTGGTTTTCCCTTGAAGAGGAAAGGGTGATGCAGCAAAGTAGTGTAAGTATTTTCCTCAGTTTTTGAGAACCAAGGTATCATTCCAGTAGGAGAAAATGCACAAGTCGCCTAGTACCTGCACAAACAATCAAGAACCTTGCAACCAAAGCGATAAAGGGGTTGTCAGTCCCTTCACGATCACTCGTAGAAGTGAGATCTAATAAAGATACTAAGATAACTATTTTTGGTATTTTTGTTGTATAGATTCGAAAGTAAAGATTGAAAATAGTAAACGAGATGCGATGTAAATAAAAGAGATGCAATATAATAAGAAAGAGACTCGGGGGCCATAGGATTCACTAGTGGCTTCTCTCACGGTAACATGTATTACGGTGGGTGAACAAATTACTATCGAGCAATTGATAGAAAAGCGCATAGTTATGAGAATATTTAAGGCAATGATCATGAATATAGGCATCACGTCCGTGTCAAGTAGATTGAAACGACTCTGCATCTACTACTATTACTCCACACATCGACCGCTATCCAGCATGCATCTAGAGTATTAAGTTCATAAGAACAGAGTAACACATTAAGCAAGATTACATGATGTAGAGGGATAAACTCAAGGAATTTGATATAAACCCCATCTTTTTATCCTCGATGGCAACAATACAATATGTGCCTTGCTGCCCCTACTTTCACTGGGAAAGGACACCGCAAGCTTGAACCCAAAGCTAAGAACTTATCCCATTGCAAGAAAGATCAATCTAGTAGGCCAAACTAAACCGATAATTCGAAGAGACTTGCAAAGATATCAAATAATGCATATAAGAATTCAGAGAAGAACCAAATAATATTCATAGATAATATTATTCATAAACCCACAATTCATCAGATCTCGGCAAACACACCGCAAAAGAGTATTACATCGAATAGATCACCAAGAACATCGAGGAGAACTTTGTATTGAGAATAAGGAGAGAGAAGAAGCCATCTAGCTATACATGGCTGCTGAAGATGCTGACAGGTATGAATGTTTAGTTGCTCAACGTGTTTTGAGTGCAGGTCACACAAGCTGAGCAAAATCAGAGGCATAATTTGTTCCATACAAAGGGAGTTGTGAAGGAATGTTCTGTTTGCGTCATCATAGATGGAGGGAGCTGCAACAACTTGGCTAGCATGGAGATGGTGGAGAAGCTATCTCTCACCACAAGACCACATCCACATCCTTACTACATCCAATGGTTCAACAACAGCGGTAAGGTTAAGGTAACACGTACTGTTCGTGTGCATTTTAGTATCTCTACATATGCTGATTTTGTTGATTGTGATGTGGTACACATGCAAGCATGTACCTTATTACTTGGTAAACCATGGCAATTTGATAAAAAATTCTATACACCATGGTAGAAACAATCAGTAAACTCTTGTTCATAAGGATAATCATATTACTTTGCTTCCTATGACTCCCGATTCCATTTTGAAAGATGATATTAATAGAGCTAATAAAGAAAAATAGGAGAAACATAAGAGTGAAAGTCAGATTGTGGCAAAAGAATTTGAGCAACAAATGAAGCCTAATAATAAACCATCTAGTGTTGCTTCTGAAATTAAATTGAAAAGTGCATGTTTACTTGCCACCAAATCTGATATTAATGATCTAGCTTTCAGCAAATCTGTTTGTTATGCTTTTGTGTGCAAAGAGGCGTTATTTGTTTCGAGGATGTACCTTCCTCTTTGCCTCCTGCTGTCACTAACATTTTGTAGGAGTTCGCTGACGTCTTTCCACAAGACGTGCCACCAGGATTACCACCTATTCTAGGGATTGAGCATCAGATTGACTTAACTCTCGGTGCTTCACTGCCTAACCATCCGCCATACCATACCAATCCAGAGGAGACGAAGGAGATTATGCGTCAAGTACAAGAGCTGCTCGACAAAGGTTAGATACGCGAATCTCTTAGTCCTTATGTTGTTCCTATTATAATAGTGCCAAAAAAGGATGGTACATCGCGTATGTGTGTTGATTGTAGAGGCATTAATAATATTACTATTCATTATCGTCATCCTATTCCTAGGCTAGATGACATGCTTGCTGAATTGAGTGGCTCTACATTATTCTCCAAAGTGGATTTGCGTACTGGATGCCATCAAATTCGTATGAAATTGGGAGATGAATGGAAAAAAACATTTAAAACTAAGTTTGGATTATATGAGTGGTTAGTCATGCCTTTTGGGTTAACTAATGCACCTAGTACTTTCATGAGATTAATGAACAAAGTTTTACGTGCTTTCATTGGACGATTTGTGGTAGTCTATTTTGATGATATACTGATCTATAGCAGATCTTTGGAGGAATATTTGGAACATTTATGTGCTATTTTTATTGCTCTACGTGATGCACGTTTGTTTCGTAACCTTGGGAAGTGCACCTTCCACACCGACGGAGTATCTTTTCTTGGCTATGTTGTTACTCCACAGGGAATTGAAGTTGATAAAGCCAAGATTGAAGCTATTGAGAGTTGGCCGCAGCCCAAAACGGTCACACAAGTGAGGAGTTTTCTTGGCCTCGCTGGATTCTATAGGTGTTTTGTAAGAGATTTCAGCACCATTGTTGCACCTCTCAATGAGCTTACAAAGAAGGATGTACCTTTTGTTTGGGGTACCGCACAGGAAGAAGCCTTCACGGTATTGAAAGATAAGTTGACACATGCTCCTTTACTCCAACTTCCTTATTTTAATAAGACTTTTGAGCTTGAATGTGATGCTAGTGGAATTATATTAGGAGGTGTGTTATTACAAGATGGCAAACCTGTTGCATACTTTTCTAAAAAATTGAGTGGGCCTAGTCTGAATAATTCTACTTATGATAAAGAATTATATGCTCTTGTTCGGACTTTAGAAACATGGCAACATTATTTATGGCCCAAAGAATTTGTTATACATTCTAATCATGAATCGTTGAAACATATTGATAGTCAAGCTAAACTGAATCGTAGACATGCTCAATGGGTTGAATTCATAGAGACTTTCTCTTACGTCATTAAACACAAGAAGGGTAAAGAAAATGTTATTGCTAATGCATTGTCTCGTCGCTATACTATGCTTTCACAACTTGACTTCAGAATATTTGGTTTGGAGACCAACAAAGATCAATATGTGCATGATGCTGATTTTAAAGATGTAATGCAGAATTGTAAAGAAGGAAGAATGTGGAACAAGTTCATAATTAATGATGGATTTGTGTTCCGTGCTAACAAGATATACATTCCAGCTAGCTTCGTTCGTCTTTTGTTGTTGTAGGAGGCACATGGAGGAGGATTAATGGGACACTTTGGCATGAAGAAGACGGAGGACGTACTTGCTACACATTTATTTTGCCAAAGATGAGATGGGATGTTGAGCGTTTTGTTGCTCGCTGCACTACATGTCAAAAAGCTAAGTCACGACTCAATCCTTATGGTTTATATATGCCTTTGCCTGTACCTAGTGTTACTTGGGAGGATATATCTATGGATTTTGTTTTAGGTTTACCTCGAACAAAGAAGGGGAGGGATAGCATATTTGTTGTCGTGGATAGATTCTCGAAAATGGCACACTTTATACCATGTCATAAAAGTGATGATGCTATTAATGTTGCTGATTTGTTGTTTCGTGAAATTATTCACTTGCATGGTGTGCCAAAATACTATTGTTTCAGATCGTGATACTAAATCTCTTAGCCACTTTTGGAGATGTTTATGGGCTAAGTTGGGGACTAAACAGCTTTTTAGTACTACTTGTCACCCCCAAACGGATGGATAAACTGAAGTAGTCAATAGAACATTGTGTACTATGCTTAGGGCTGTTTTGAAGAATAATAAGAAAATGTGGGAAGAATGCTTGCCTCATATTGAATTTGCTTATAATCGTTCATTGCATTCTAGTACTAAGATGTGCGCTTTTGAAATTGTGTATGGTTTCCTACCTTGTGCACCTATTGATTTGTTGCCTCTTACATCTTTGGAGAGGGTTAATTTTGATGCTAAAGAACATGTTGAATTAATTTTAAAAATGCATGAGTTAACTAAGGAAAACATTGAGTGTATGAATGCTAATATAAACTTGCTGGAGATAAGGGTAGAAAACATGTTGTGTTTGCACCTGGAGATCTTGTTTGGTTACATTTGCGTAAGGATAGATTTCCTAATTTGCGCAAATCAAAGCTAGTGCCACGTGTTGATGGTCCTTTTAAGGTGTTAGAGAAAATAAATGATAATGCATATAAACTTGAGCTGCCTGCAGATTTTGGGGTTAGTCCCACTTTTAACATTGCAGATTTGAAGCATTATTTGGGTGAGGAAGATGAGCTTCCGTCGAGGACGACTTCATTTCAAGAAGGGGAGGATGATGAGGACATCAATACCATTGTTACACCCACAGCCCCTGCTGCTATACATACTGCACCAAGTACTAGAGCTCGCGCACGCCAATTGAATTACCAGGTACTTTCATTTCTTGGTAAAGATTCTAATGTTCATGAGAATATGATGCTGCCTAAATTGGATACATTTGTTTTGCTTACAAATGAAGGGCCTAGCTTGGACAAGACAGATGAACCTTGGAGCAAGTTCAAGCATGGAGATGATGGCATGCGCAAGGGGAACAAGAACGGAGTTACAAGTGTTGATTCTAGGACTTTGAAGCCACCATCATGAGTGCATGAAGCCTTGGACAAAATATACAAGATGCCCCTTCATAAATTTGGTCCTGAGGCTATTCTAGGTGCCGCATCACCTTATTTTTGGGCCAGGCCCATGTAATTTAGAAATACTTGATTATAGGCTTTTTTTAGAGTCCGTATGTGTGGGGAAACAAGATTTAGGGTTGGTTTCGCACTCCTCCTCCAAGGGCCACGAAATTCCCCCCTCTCTCCTCCATATATACAACCCTTAGGGCATCGTTTACACTTTGGGTTTGCTTATATTAAAAGTTCGCCATAGCTGCAACTTCGCGTACTTCGTTTGTGTTCAACGACCAGACCAAGACGTCACAGAACCCCACCTTCATTAATAAAGCTTTCCTCTTATATTCGCAATATATAGATTGCAATCTCAGTTTCTTGCTTGTTCTTCATTTACTCGTAGGAAACAGGCCCTCGTGGTCAGGTTGATCGTGCTCCGGCGTGGTCAATAACCCCTCGGAAGTTGGTTTAGCGATTGCTAAGGCGCGACGTCTCGCACGTTCATAGTCAGATCGTCAAGGTCGACTCCCACAGAAAACGATAGCCACCACCTCATTGAAACATCGGGACACCTTCGCCTCTATCATCGCACCACCCTCTCGAGCCTGGGAAACGGACAACACCACCCCCCCCTCGCCCACGCACTTGCATCTCTACTCTCTCCATCTCACTCCCTCGCTCTCCCCCTCATGGATGAAGCTACCATGGCCACATCTTCGAGAACCACTGCGGCCAGCCACTCCTTGGCTCCATCTTCGCGTCCTCGAGCTCCGTATCATCGCCAACTCCATCCTTGCCGAGCCAAGCATCGATGGACGCCCTGCAACACTGGCACCATCATTTTCTTCTTCCACGGGCACCGAAGGTCGTCGTCATCAATTCGTTGTCTCCAGTGCTCCCCCGAGCTTGTGGTGACCATCGCTCAATCCTTTGTGAGCTCCTGCTCATTTCCCCCCAACCCCGCACCATTTGCTCGCCGTTGCCATCGGATTCATCAAGCCCGATACCTCGTCACCATCGGCCATGACACCGCTGTGGCTAGAGCCCACCCGCACCGCGTATGAGCGCGTCACTATGACCAGAGCGTCTGCAGGAGCCCGTAGCACCCAGCCGTTCTTGCTCCCATGCACCACAGCGTCGTTCCTGAGTGCATCCGAACTCCGGCCGCCGCCTATCATCGTTGCAGTCCTTGTTTCCGGCCTCCTCTCGCCCAGCCGCATGCTCCGTTGGATGCGGCGCACGTCCCGTAGCTCGTAGGGCCAAACCGCGAGTCGAACGGTCGCCGGATGGCGAATCCTGAGCACCTTCATCGCTCTATTTGGTCACCAGCGGCAAACCACCGGTGCGTCTGACGTGGCACAATCATTAGTGGCTAATGATGCCCTACCTAACCCCCAAGTCACTGACAGTGGGCCCTATTGCCTCATATTTAGTTTATTTAGGTTTAATTAAACCCTGTTAGCCACTGTCTGACTGGCATGTGGGCCCCAGGGTCAGGTTTGACTTGCACCGGCTTTGTTGACTTGTTGACGCCACACCGACATCATGCTGACGCAATAACCTATTTCTGGAATTGAACTAAATCTAAATGATTTATTTATTTTCAGAAAAATTCATAGTGAATCAACGGTAACTCTGATTGAAAAGATTTATATATGAAAAATTATCAAAAAAATCCCATCTTTCCATCTATACCATTAACATGCATGTTTGAACAACTTATACTCACTAAATTATACAATTCCTTAAATGGCATTTTAAATGCTTTAAGTGAACCTTGCATTTGAACCTTTGGTTCAAATGAGTTTCTTTCAACCTTGCTATTAGTTGCGTTAGCTCAAATCACAACATATTGCCATGTCATGACCATGCCTCATATTGTTGCATTGCATTGATTGTGTTCCTTCTCTGTTCATCGGTGTTGTTCCCTCTCGATAGCAGACAATTCTGACGTTGCGATCTTTGACAGTGATGAAGACACAATGCTATCTTCAAGAGTGCCATGCAAGCTAACCCCCTTTGAGCACTCTGATACAATCCTACTCTCTCGCTCCTTCTCTCTTTTACTGCATTAGGACAACAACGATTCAATCGTTACATGTTGTGGTAGTAGAACCCATTCCTCTGCATGACATGTCGTTGCCACAGTAAATAGTTGAAACCCACTAGCAAGAGTAGGAGTTTTTTGAACCATGATGTGCCTACTCATTCATGCTTGCTTGTTATGCCTGCTATGCTTAGAGTTGTGTCAGGTATGATCCATCTGGGATGGATTGGGATGGTGATGAATGTGTCCTACCATTGAGAGCTAAGTGTGTTGATGTCGCTTGAAGCTATGTCGGTATTTCCCCAAAGAGGAAGGGACGATGCAGCACAACGATGGTAGGTATTTCCCTCAGATATGAAACTAAGGTTATCAAACTAGTATGAGAACCAAGCAACACAACGTAAACAGCCCCTGCACATAGATAACAAATCCTCGCAACCCGATGTGTTAAAGGGGTTGTTAATCCCTTTCGGGTAACGGTGCCAGAAATTGGTGCGTGACGGGAGAATGTTGTAATAGATTGAATAAATAGATCGCAAATAAAATAAAGTGCAGCAAAGTATTTTTGGGTTTTTGGATTAATAGATCTGAAAATAAAAGCAAATAAAAGTAGCTCGCAAAGGCAAATAATATGAGAAAGAGACCCGGGGGGCGTAGGTTTCACTAGTGGCTTCTCTCGAGAAAAATAGAAATGGTGGGTGAACAAATTACTGTTGGGCAATTGATAGAGCTTCAAATACTCATGATGATATCCAGTCAATGATCATTACATAGTCATCACGTCCAAGATTATTAGACTAACTCCTGCCTGCATCTACTACTATTACTCCACACATCGACCCCTATCCAGCATGCATCTAGTGTATTAAGTTCATGGAGAAACAGAGTAATGCAATAAGAATGATGACATGATGTAGACAAGATCTATCTACATAGAGATAGACCCCCATCATTTTATCCTTAGTAGCAACGATACATATGTGTTAGTTCCCCATCTGTCACTGGGATCAAGCACCGTAAGATCGAACCCATTACAAAGCACCTCTTCCCATTGCAAGATAAATAGATCAAGTTGGCCAAACAAAACCCAAATATCGGAGAATAAATATGAGGCTATAAGCAATGATGCATAAAAGAGATCAAACAAACTCAAATACTTTCATGGATATTAAAAGAGATAGATCTGATCATAAACTCAAAGTTCATCGGATCCCAACAAACACACCGCAAAAGAGTTACATCATATGGATCTCCAAGCGACCATTGTATTGAGAATCAAGATAGAGAGATAGGAAGCCATCTAGCTACTAACTATGGACCTAAAGGTCTACAAAGAGCTACTCACGCATTATCAGAGAGGCACCAATGGAGGTGGTGAACCCCATCCGAGATGGTGTCTAGATTTGATCTGGTGGTTCTAGACTTTGCGGTGGCTAGATCAATATTTCATTGACTTCCCTAGGGTTTTGGGAATATTGGGGTATTTATATAGCAAAGAGGCGGTCCGGGGGTGAAAGTGCATTAAGTCGACTAGAGGGGGGTGAATAGGCGATTTTTATGAATTCTTCACTGAGGAATTTCAGGGTGAGGAAATTCCTAAGCGAAGAACTACTTGCAGCGGAATAAGTACTCAGATGCAGACATGACATAACATAAGCATGGACATCATGATGAATTGAAAACAAGACACAGAGTACAGAAAGGGTACGCACGGGATAAAATTGAATGAAGACAAACAGACTGGAGAAATTGAACCGAGGAAATTGAGAAAGTCTTGAGTCAAAGCCTTCAAACAGATATGAACAAGCACACAACACAGTAATGAAGAAATGAAGGGGTTGAGGAAATAGAACCAGTAAGCTTGGTGAAGACAATGATTTGGTAGACCAGTTCCAACTGTTGTGACAGTTGTACGTCTGGTTAGAGCGGCTAGGTATTTAAACCTGAGGACACACAGTCCCGGACACACAGTCCTCACAGTCTTCTCCTTGAATTAAGGTCACACAGACCTCGTCTAATCACTCGTGGTAAGTCTTCAGGTGCCTTCCAAACCTTCACAGACTTGGTCACTCAGCGATCCACAATTTCCTCTTGGATGCTCTAGACCATGAAGCCTAACCGTCTGGAGGATGCACAGTCCTCAAAGGTAACAAGCATCGGTTCCACACATGAACAATCTCTTAAGTGATGCTCAATCACTTCGGGTTTGTAGGTGTTTGGTTTGGGTTTTGGGTTTTTCCTCACTTGATGATTTTCGCTCAAAGTCCTCGGAGGATGGTATGCTCTCAATGACAAGTGTCAGTTTCTCGCGGAGCAGCCAACCAGCTAGTGGTTGTAGGGGGTGGATATTTATAGCCTAGGGAGCAGCCCGACATGATAAGACATAAATGCCCTTCAATGATATGACCGTTAGGTGGGTAGATATTTTTGAGACAGCTGGCGCATAGCACATCAACGGTCGGAAATTTGACTATCAAATTCCTCAGGGCTATCATGTTACTCACTTGTAGGCAATCTGCACTAGTGAATTACTAACTCCTTAGTCAGGACAAATTCCTCAGAGACCAGAAGAACTTCATCTCTATCACTAAAGAAATTGACTGAACTGTATGAGATATCCAATTGCTTCACTCGAAGGGATTGGTAGGTGTAGCATTTTGAGTTGAGCATCACTTGGAAACTTTTCCTTAGTTTTACCTTGACCCCCTTTAACAGTACGATGTTTCCTATGACTCAAGAAAGAGAAAATGAAACTACAAAAATGAAAGTCTTCACACTTCATGTTCCTCGTATGAATAACAAGTCTTCATGGTCACACCAATTTCTTCACTTTCAAAGTCTTCAGAAAGTCTTTAGAAATCCAAAGTCTTTAGTTGAAGACATTCATTTTTAGGGGTCGACTTTCTCTGTAAATATCAAACTCCTCATATACTTATAGACCTGTGTACACTCACAAACGCATTAGTCCCTTAACCTATAAGTCTTCAATACACCAAAATCAGTAAGGGGCACTAGATGCACTTACAATCTCACCCTTTTTGATGATTGATGACAATATAGGTTAAGTTTTCAAACGGGGGATAAACATGTGAAGTGTAAATACTAATATTGAGGAATTTGATTGCAAGATATAGAAGAACTCCCCCTGAACATGTGCATAGTGAGGAACTTGCTTTTGAAGCAATGCACATTTGAAGAGTAGAATCTTGGAGATCTCCCCCTATATCTTGTAATTCATACACGCATTTAACATATGATATGAAGAATTTGAAATGCATGATGAAATATGGTGACTGATGTGATTCAGCATGCATGCATTAACATATATGAGGAAATAGCATGCAGAAGAACATAGCAAAAGTATCAGACGACCATCGGGTTTAAGTTTACAACTCGATACAATAAATCTTCAGAAGAGCGAGAGTTGTAACTTAGAAAAAACGCCCATATATAGAGACCCATTTGAAGACTAACTCAAATTTATCCCCCATTGTCATTGAATGACCAAAAGGGACGAAAAGTGAGGACTAACGCCCCTGAAGAATATCATCACTGAGTCAATGAAGGAGCGCCAGCATTGTTGAGGTCGGTTGTTGAGGTAGAGCCTGCCAGAGTGTCGTCCAAATCTTCATGCTCATCAGTCGCGTGCGATGAAGAATATGAGCTGGCTACCAAGGAAGGAACTTTGGTTTTCTTGAATTACTTCGCTGGTGGTTGAGACCATTCAAAGTCCTGCTTGAAACCCATTTGCTTCAGATCTTCTTCACCATAGAGATGAGACAAAACAGCCTAGATGCGATTGAATACTTCATGGAGGTAGAAGTGGTTCTTCTTCACTTCATTGTCTGTTGCAGTCATGTTGTGAAGAACAGAACCAAACTGACGCATAACCCATTTGTGGTTGCGGTCGACCTTCCGGTGAAGACTGAGGACAAGCTCATGATCAGTCATCACCCTTGGAGCTGTGCCTTGAGGATTATGCTTTGAGGAATTGGCGGCAGAGTCATGAGTGGCAGAGTCATCATTGGTGGAATATGATGCAGCTTTGCAGAACTGACCATCCAATGGACGAATGCCTTCATCAATAATAGCAGTAGCCTTGCCCTTTTCATCAGCTGAGGAAAATGTCTGCTTGAGGACTTCTATTGGGGGCAAGCAGCTGACGTGATTCTGCAAATCAACCTTGTAGTTGATTGAAGACCTTGATCTGAGGAATCTCATAATCCAGGGAGCGTAAGGCTTCAACTCAAAAGGGGACAAAGCTGCATTTGCCAGAGTCCTCATGAAGAAATCATGGTACTTGATAGGAATGCCATGAATGAGGTTGAATAGCAGATTCTTCATGATACCAACGACCTCTTCTTCATTAGAGTCGTGGCCCTTGATTGGACTCAAAGTCTTGGACAAGATGCGATATATAGTCTATGGTACATACAACAATTCCTTCACGAGGAATTTGGTTCTTGAGGCTTGACCGGGCTTCAGCGGCTTCATCAACACTTGCATATAATGGTTAGTAAGTTCAGGTTCATGATATATACAACATGCACCTTCAAGGAGAGGACCGACAGGCAGGGCATGAAGCAATTCAGAGGCCGGTGCTTTGAAGTGAGTATTCTCTGTCATCTAGTCCGATACCCAAGAGTTCACATCTTCAGCATTTCCTGTGATGTGCAGCGTTGCACAGAACTGAAGAATTAGTTCTTCATTCCAATCACATATATCGGTGCAGAAGTTGAGAAGACCAGCATCGTGAAGAACACGGAGGACTGGCGTGAAGCAAGGTAGTGATTCCATATCCACATGAGCAATATTTGCATGATCAAATACTTTGTCCTTATCGAAAAGCAGTGAAGAATAGAAGATGGCTTGGCTGGCAGTCCAGAAACTCTTCCTTCTAAGACGAACAGAGTCATATGGGCTGTAATCTGTGAAGAATATGTGCTCATGGAAGAAGTCAGCAGCCTTGAATTTTTGCTTGTTGGAGAAGGGATTCTCTGGCTTGAGCTGAGGAGTGTCAGTCAAGGTCATCATAGCCTCAGGAATCACGTTCTCCAGAACCACAGGCTAAGGAATTTCAGTTTCAGTTGCAGCCTGGTTCTTCATTTCTTCATATATATTTTCATCAGCACTAGTGGCTGGAATTGCTTCAGTAACATTTTCATCAGCACTAGTGGCTGGAATTGCTTCAAGGAGACGAGGTTCTTCAGAGCCCATAATAACTTCAGTGTGCAGATGGGACTGAGGAATTTGTTGTAGTGGGGTGAAGAGCGGAGAGTTGGGGTGCTGACTATCCCAATAGTCATCATTTAGCACTGGAGTGGAGCACCCAATATCCATATTTTCATCTTCTATATTTAATTCTTCAACGCCTGCCTCTTCAGCTGTGCACTGAGGCATAGGCAATGAGATGATTGGAGTTGAAGGGATATCATCCACTTCAATTTCTTCGTCCATCTGCTCTATAGAAGCAGCAGAAGGAATGTCTTCATCCGATCCGCTTGGGATCACATAGTCTTCACCAAAAGGAATGAGTTCCTTTGATGGCATGCTTGAAACTGGAATAGCATCAATCGGATTCTCAAAAGAGCTTATCAATTTCTTCATCTTCTTTGGTGCTGAAGACAGAGATGAAATAGATGCTTTCCTTTTCTTTACTACTGCTCGCTCCGCAGCTTTGGTTTTCTTCGCTTCTGATGTAGAAGGAAGAACTGTGCTTGTTGTTGGTGCAGGAGGAGCAGAGGAAATAGGTTCAGTTTCCTCAGGCGCAACTGATGCAGTTGCCCTAGTTGGTTCAAATTCTTCAGGCTCAGTGGTTGATGCCTCAGCTGGCCTGGCTTGTTCTTCAGGCGCAACACTAGTGGTTGCCCTGGCAATGTCATCAGCGGCTGGAATGCAGTCATCAGCCCTGGTACTCTCATTTTCTTCAGCAGCCTGATTTTCATCTGCGGTGCTGGCATGTTCTTTAGTTGGCTGAGCAGATGCATCAGCTTGAGGAATTTCAATGTGTGTTTGAGTAGCAACATTGGGGGTGAATGTCTTTGCCAATTTCACAAATCTGACTTTGGCTCCCTTCTAGTCAGCATGGTAGGCTTCAATTCATCACTGAGGTTTTTGATCTCATCTTGAACAGCCACAAGTTCATCAGTTGTCATCTTGACAATGTTCTTCTTTAGATAGCGCTCTTTCTTGTACTGCGCTTTCTTCAGCTGCCTGGCCTTTTCAAACTTCCATTTTTCTTCGCCTATGAAGGCGGTCAGCATGTGACTTTGGCCAGAAGTCAGCTTGAAGTCTGGAATAGGAGTGTTGGGGTACTTGTGCCAAAGATCAATGTATTCAAGGATCAGCTTTGGATCCAGTAGGAGAGGAACTTCACTTCCTTTGGCTCAAGCGGCCCTCTGCTGTCTGTCTCTGATGATTTCCGCGAGTACATCATCATCAGCTTCGTCATCAGAGGACGGTACTTGAAAGGCGACCTGCTTCTTTTGAGACCTGGGTCTAGTGCCTCGTCCAGCAGTGGCCTTGGTCTTCAGCAATGTGAGGCCAGTTGAGGAATGTAGAGGAGCTGAAGATCTTGCAGAGGCTCCTGAGGCAATAGATTTTCCTGTGGTCCTTTGGCATGAGGCGAGATGCACAGGTGCTGAGGACTTTGCCGGAGGAGCTGAGGTTTTTGGAACTTGAGGAATTGGCCATGAGGGCTTAGCAGAAGAGCTTGGCCGTGAGGGCATTGAAGAAGAAGCATTGGGCTTGTGAGCGGGCTTCTTAGGCATGGCCTTTTTGGGCTTGCTAGCAGAGGCCTCAGCAGTGGCAGCAGCAGCAACAGAGTCTTCATTGAATTTCTTCACTGCCTCTTTTGCTACTTTGGCCAACTTAGCTTGATGCTTGGCCCATTCAGTAGGAAATTCCTCACCTCATCTAATGCTTGAGGGATCAGCAACTTGGCCTAGTGCCAAGGGAGGTCTTGGGCATGGAGGGGGTACAGCGAATTTCTTCATGTACTTGGGAGTCACATATCGGTACTCCCTCCATTCTCTGGCCCCTCTTCTCTCTATTTTCTAAATGCGCACTTTGCGCTCATTCTTCGTTTCTTTTCCATGAATTGCCTCATCTAGAGTGCAATACCCTGCATAGATGTCTTTAGGGATTTCAAATGCAGTATTGACTTCCAACTTCGTTCCTCCCTTCCGAGGTTTCTTTCCATCAGCCATTTTCTTCAGCTGAGAATTTTGAACAATTGAGTTCTCTGAAGAAGTATGCAGTTTTTCTTCGAGGAACACTACAAATGAGTTAAGTTTATGAGAACCTAGTGATTCAGCAGTAGACATGTGTACCTGTGAACAGAGTATAAGTGCGAAGAATTTGAAGAGGTCATATGCGTTCTCAGAAGTTTTTGCAAAAAGAACAAGTTTGAGTAATTTGACCAGATGTGTCTTGAGGAATTTCACTAAGCGTTCTTTGACTTAGGTTCCAGAGTTGTGTAGATTGAAAATCTACACAATTGAGGAATCTTGAAGAAAAAACATGGCTTAGGAAACAGATCAAGAATAGATGTCTGTGTGAGGTATTTAGAGTGTGAAGATTCAAGAATAAACACCTTTTGAAGATTTTGACGAAATCACTGGAATCAATAAGGGTAGTAAAAGTAACTTTTAATTACCCTTGACGAAGAACACGACGAACTGGAAGTGTAGATTGGAAGTTCGTCAGTCCAGATCTTCCACGCCCTAACTTGGCAGATGAAGACGGCTACGACGACGGCGGAGTGAAGAAATCCACGGCCGACGCAAGTACGACGGCAACGAGGTCGAGGCAGCAAAGCTCTTCCTCACCGGCGATGATGGAAGTAGCGGCGGCGCTAGGTTTTGAGAGCTCGAGCTAGGGAGTGAGGTCGAGCGAAGTAAAAACAGACTGAGGAAGGGAAGGGGTATATATAGCCATGGTGAAAAATTGCTCGTCCGAGGAAAATGGACGAACATGCCCCTGACCTTTCTCATCTATGTGAGATGTGTCACCCACGTACTGTGAGGTGTAGATCGTGTGAGATTGTGGGTGAAAGGATAAGTATTATCGTGGAATGTGGAACGGTTTGAGCGGCAAAAGCCGAAAATTCAGATATGAAAATTTTAAGGTTTCGTTCGCAGAATCTTCAGCTGGCAAGGACACAGTGAAGATTATGAACAGGTTTCAAATAGAACACATATGAGGAATTTGTGAATAGACTGGGTTGAGTTTAGTATAGAGGGGGAAGGGTCCGATCACATTCACTTAGCAGAAAAAGCAGCTTGAAGAAATAGCAATAAGTGAATGTTGTAGAGGACATAAACTCATATATTTATATAGCCAATGAAGAAAAACGATGGAAATAGTGAAGACATTGCAAAGTTAAAGAATTTGAACAACTGGGGAATCTCAAAAATGAAGAAAAACTCAAATTGAAGATTTTCAGCTTTTGTTGGTGGAGTGACCCACCATATAAGAATGATGATTTCAGACGCCACATACAATTGTCGTAGGGCTCTGAGAATCAAACTCTTCGTTAATTTCTTCACACTCAGAAGGTTAGTCTTCATTGATTGAAGAAAAACGTTACTTCGTGTGTTGCACATCTAAGTCATCAATTTTGCATATGTGTTAGGATGTGTGTCCTTTTCAAAGGACATTCGAAGATTCGAAGATATTTAGCTCACACCGCAACTTGCTAAATCTCTTCTCATCCAAGGGTTTTGTGAAGATATCAGCTAGCTATTCTTCAGTCTTCACGTGCTCGATGGAGATGTCGCCCTTCAACACATGATCACGAAGAAAATGATGACGGATCTGAATGTGCTTTGTCTTCGAGTGCTGAACTGTATTATGAGCAATCTTGATGGCACTCTCATTGTCACAATAGAGTGGAACATTCTTCGCATTGATGTCGTAGTACTTGAGAGTTTGCGTCATCCATAGCAATTGAGCACAACATGATCTAGCAGCAATGTACTCAGCTTTGGCAGTAGAGAGTGATACACAGTTTTGTTTCTTCGAAGACCAACAGACCAAGGATCGTCCGAGGTAATGGCATGTTCCTGATGTTGACTTGCGGTCCACACGATCACCAGCATAGTGAGAGTTTGAATATCCAATGAGGTCAAAAGCCGAGCCCTTGGGATGCCATAATCCAAGTGTTGGAGTGTGAGCTAGATATCGAAGAATATGCTTCACAGCCTTATGATGTGTTTCCTTCGGTGTAGCTTGAAAACAGGCACACATGCAAACACTAAGCATAATATAAGGCCTAGATGCACATAAATACAATAACGAACCAATCATGGAGTGGTATACCTTTTGATTGAAGTCAATACCGTTTTCATCAGTGTATAGATGGCCATTTGTGGGCATAGTGATTTTGACGTCTTTGCAATCTTGCATGCCAAATTTCCTCAATACATCCTTGAGGTATTTTTCCTGAGATATGAATATGCCATTGCACTGTTGACGAATCTGAAGACCTAAGAAGAATTTCAATTCTCCCATCAAAGACATTTGATATTCTTCACTCAACTTGTAGGCAAATTCATCACTGTAACGTTGGTCAGTACAGCCAAAGATGATATCATCACCATATATTTGGCACATGAATAATTCATCATCATAAGCTTTGGTGAAAAGAGTTGGGTCAAGTGAACCGGGTTTGAAGCCTTTCTTCATGAGGAATTCCTTCAAAGTATCATACCACGACCGAGGGGACTGCTTGAGGCCATAGAGGGCCTTATTGAGTTTGAAGACTTTGTCAGGATGCTTTGGATCTTCAAAACCTGGGGGTTGAGCAACATATACTTCTTCCTCAAGCTTACCATTGAGGAATGCACTTTTCACATCCATTTGATATAAGATGATATTATGATGGTTAGCATAAACAAGTAATATGCGAATAGCTTCAAGTCTAGCAGCAGGTGCAAAAGTTTCATCGAAATCAATTCCTTCAATCTGTGTGTAGCCTTGAGCTACAAGTCGTGCCTTATTCCCACAAGGCCATTTTCATCTTCCTTGTTGCAGTACATCCATTTTGTGCCGATGATATTGTGCTTGCGAGGGTCTGGCCGCTTGACAAGTTCCCAGACATTGTTAAGCTCGAACTGATGTAATTCCTCTTGCATAGCTTGAATTCACTTGGGCTCCAGAAATGCTTCATCTACCTTAGTGGGATCTATGATAAAGACGAAAGCAAAGTGCCCACAAAAGTTAGATAAATGTGAAGCTTTTGAGCGTGTGAGAGGACCTAGTGCGTTGATGTCGCTGATGATTTTCTCAATCTACACTACATTAGCGACGCGAGGATGAGCTGGTTGACGATGAGGAATTTTCTCAGATCCATTTTCTTCAGGTGCACCAGCACGATGTTCTTTCTTCACGTTCTGGAGTGACTTCTTCAGCAGATTCTTCGGTAGGAATGACATCCTCAGTAGCCTTGAACTAAATAGATTCCTCAGGAGGTATTTCATCTATCACCGGAGGTAGGTGCTCTCTTTGCGAGCCATTAGTCTCATCGAACCGCACATCTACAGTTTCAACAACCTTGTGGTGATAGGTGTTGAAGACTCTGTAGGTGTGCGAGTCCTTTGAAGGAAATATGCCCTAGAGGCAATAATAAAGTTATTATTTATTTCCTCATATCATGATAAATGTTTATTATTCATGCTAGAATTGTACTAAACGGAAACATAATACATGTGTGAATACATAGACAAACATAGTGTCACTAGTATGCCTCTACTTGACTAGCTCGTTATTCAAAGATGGTTGAGTTTCCTAGCCATAGACATGAGTTGTCATTTGATTAACGGGATCAAATCATTAGTAGAATGATGTGATTGACTTGACCCATTTTGTTAGCTTAGCACTTGATCGTTTTTAGTTTACTAATATTGCTTTCTTCATGACTTGTACATGTTCCTATGACTATGAGATTATGCAACTCCCGATTACCGGAGGAACACTTTGTGTGCTACCAAAAGTCACAATGTAACTGGGTGATTATAAAGGTGCTCTATAGGTATCTCCGATGGTACTTATTGAGTTGGCATAGATCAAGAATAGGATTTGTCACTTCGATTGTCGGAGAGGTATCTCTGGGCCCTCTCGGTAATGCACATCACTATAAGCCTTGCAAGCAATGCAAATAATGAGCTAGTTGCGGGATGATGCATTAGAGAACGAGTAAAGAGACTTTCCGGTAACGAGATTGAGCTAGGTATTGAGATACCGACGATCGAATCTCGGGCAAGTAACATACCGATGACAAAGGTAACAACGTATGTTGTTATGCGCTTCGACCGATAAAGATCTTCGTAGAATATGTTGGAACCAATATGAGCATCCATATCCGCTATTGGTTATTGACCAGAGACATGTCTCAGTCATGTCTACATAGTTCTCGAACCCGTAGGGTCTGCATGCTTAAAGTTCTGTGACGATCGGTATTATGATTTTTTGTGTTTTGATGTACCGAAGGTAGTTTGGAGTCCCGAATATGATCACAGACATGACGAGGAGTCTCGAAATGGTCGAGATGTAACACACAATATATTGGATGACTATGTTCGGACAACAGAAGTGTTTCGGGAGGTTTCAGACATATACCGGAGAACCGGGGGATTACCGGAACCCCCTGGGGGATGTAATGGGCCTATTGGGCCTTAGTGCAGAATAGGAGGGGTGGCCAGGGCAGGCCGCGCGCCCCCTCCCCGGTGGGAGTAGGACTCCGCCCTTGGCGCGCTCTCCTCCTGGCCGGCCGCCTCCCCCTAGCTCCTTTATATACGGGGGTAGGGGCACCCCAAAGACACACAAGTTGATCATTGATCTCTCCTAGTCGTGTGCAGTGCCCCCCTCCACCATAATCCACCTCGATCATACTGTAGCGGTGCTTAGGCGTAGCCCTACAACGGTAGCTTCATCAACATCGTCACCACGCCGTCGTGCTGACGAAACTCTCCCTCGAGCTCTACTAGATCGTGAGTTCGCGGGACGTCACCGAGCTAAACGTGTGCTGAACGCGAAGGTGTCGTACGTTCGGTACTGAGGATCGGTCGATCATGAAGATGTACGACTACATCAACCGCGTTGTCATAATGCTTCCGCTTAACGGTCTACAAGGGTACATGGACAACACTCTCCCCTCTCATTGCTATGCATCACCATGATCTTGCGTGTGCGTAGGAATATTTTTGAAATTACTACATACCCCAACATTGGAATTCGAGCCAAGTTTATGCGTAGATGTTATTTGCAAGAGTAGAACACAAGTGAGTTGTGGGTGATACAAGTCATACTTCTTACTAGCATGTCATACTTTGGTTCGGCGGTATTGTTGGATGAAGCGGCCCAGACCAACATTATGCATATGCTTACGCAAGACTGGTTCTACCACGTGCTTTGCACACAGGTGGCTGGCGGGTGTCAGTTTCTCCAACTTTAGTTTAACCGAGTGTGGCTACGCCCCGTCCTTGAGAAGGTTAAAACAACACTAACTTGATGAACTATCGGTGTGGTTTTGATGCGTAGGTAAGAACGGTTCTTCCTCAGCCCGTAGCAGCCACATAAAACTTGCAACAACAAAGTAGAAGACGTCTAACTTGTTTTTGCAGGGCATGTTGTTATGTGATATGGTCAAGACATGATGCTATATTTATTGTATGAGATGATCATGTTTTGTAACGGAGTTATCGGCAACTAGCAGGAGCCATATGGTTGTCGCTTTATTGTATGCAATGCAATCGCCCTATAATTGCTTTACTTTATCACTAAGCGGTAGCGATAGTTGTAGAAGCAATAGATGGTGAGACGACAACGATGCTATGATGGAGATCAAGGTGTCGCGCCGGTGATGATGGTGATCATGACGGTGCTTTGGAGATGGAGATCAAAGGCACAAGATGATGATGGCCATATCATATCACTTATATTGATTGCATGTGATGTTTATCCTTTATGCATCTTATTTTGCTTTGTTTGACGGTAGCATTATAAGATGATCTCTCACTAAATTTCAAGGTAAAAGTGTTCTCCCTGAGTATGCACGGTTGCCAAAGTTCGTCGTGCCGAGACACCACGTGATGATCGGGTGTGATAAGCTCAACGTTCATCTACAACGGGTGTAAGATAGTTTTGCACACACAGAATACTCGGGTTAAACTTGACGAGCCTAGCATATGTAGATATGGCCTCGGAACACTGAGACCGAAAGGTCGAGCGTGAATCATATAGTAGATATGATCAACATACAGATGTTCACCATTGAAAACTACTCCATCTCATGTGATGATCGGTTATGGTTTAGTTGATATGGATCACGTTATCACTTAGATGATTAGAGGGATGTCTATCTAAGTGGGAGTTCTTAAGTAATATGATTAATTGAACTTAAATTTATCATGAACTTAGTACCTAATAGTATTTTTCTTGTCTATGTTATTGTAGATAGATGGCCCGTGCTGTTGTTCCATTGAATTTTAATGCGTTCCTTGAGAAAGCAAAGTTGAAAGATGATGGTAGCAATTACACGGACCGGGTCCATAACTTGAGGATTATCCTCATTGCTGCACAGAAGAATTACGTCCTGGAAGCACCGCTAAGTGCCAGGCCTGCTATTGATGATGCTGATGACGTTAAGAACGTCTGGCAAAGTAAAACTGATGACTACTCGATAGTTCAGTGTGCCATGCTTTACGGCATAGAACCGGGACTTCAACAACGTTTTGAACGTCATGGAGCATATGAGATGTTCCAGGAGTTGAAGTTAATATTTCAAGCAAATGCCCGGATTGAGAGATATGAAGTCTCCAATAAGTTCTACAGCTTCAAGATGGAGGAGAATAGTTCTGTCAGTGAACATATACTCAGAATGTCTGGGTATCATAATCACTTGACTCAACTGGGAGTTAATCTTCCTGTTGATAGTGTCATTGACAGAGTTCTACAATCACTGCCACCAAGCTACAAAAGCTTCATGATGAACTATAATATGCAAGGGATGAATAAGACAATTCCGAGCTCTTCGCAATGCTAAAGGCGGAGGAGGTAGAAATCAAGAAGGAGCATCAAGTGTTGATGGTCAACAAGACCACCAGTTTCAAGAAAAAGGGTAAAGGGGAAAAAAGGGGAACTTCAAAAAGAACGGCAAACAAGTTGCTGCTCAAGAGAAGAAACCCAAGTCTGGACCTAAGCCTGAAACTGAGTGCTTCTACTGCAAAGGGACTGGTCACTGGAAGCGGAACTACCCCAAGTATTTGGCAGATAAGAAGGACGGCAAGGTGAACAAAGGTATATGTGATATACATGTTAATGATGTGTACCTTACTAGAGCTCGCAGTAGCACTTGGGTATTTGATGCTGGTTCTGTTGCTAATATTTGCAACTCAAAATAGGGACTACGGATTAAGCGAAGACTGGCTAAGGACAAGGTGACGATGTGCGTGGGAAATGGTTCCGAAGTCGATGTGATCACCGTCGGCATGCTACCTCTACATCTACCTTCGGGATTAGATTTAGACCCGAATAATTGTTATTTGGTGCCAGCGTTAAGTATGAACATTATATCTGGATCTTGTTTGATGCGAGACAGTTATTCATTTAAATCTGAGAATAATGGTTGTTCTATTTATGTGAATAATATCTTTTATGGTCATGCACCCTTGAAGAGTGGTCTATTTGTGTTGAATCTCGATAGAAGTGATACACATATTCATAATGTTGAAGCCAAAAGATGTAGAGTTGATAATGATAGTGCAACTTATTTGTGGCACTACCGTTTGGGTCATATTGGTGTAAAGCGCATGAAGAAACTCCATACTAATGGACTTCTGGAATCACTTGATTACGAATCACTTGGTACTTGCAAACCATGCATCATGGGCAAGATGACTAAAACGCCATTCTCCGGAACAAAGGAGCAAGCAACAGATTTATTGGAAATCATACATACTGATTTATGTGGTCCGACGAATATTGAGGCTCGCGGCGGGTATCGTTATTTTCTCACCTTCACAGATGATTTGAGAAGATATGGGTATATCTACTTAATGAAGCATAAATCTGAAACATTTGAAAAGTTCAAAGAATTTCAGAGTGAAGTGGAATATCATCGTAACAAGAAAATAAAGTTTCTACGATCTGATCATGGAGGAGAATATTTGAGTTACGAGTTTGGTCTATATTTGGAACAATGCGGAATAGTTTCGCAACTCACGCCACCCGGAACACCACAGCATAATGGTGTATCCGAACGTCGTAATCGTACTTTACTAGATATGGTGCGATCTATGATGTCTCTTCTGATTTACCGCTATCATTTTGGGGTTATGCTTTAGAGACAGCTGCATTCACATTAAATAGGGCAACATCGAAATCCATTGAGATGACGCCTTATGAACTGTGGTTTGGCAAGAAACCAAAGTTGTCGTTTCATAAAGTTTGGGGCTGCGATGCTTATGTGAAAAGGCTTCAACCTAATAAGCTCGAAACCAAATCGGAGAAATGTGTCTTCATAGGATACCCAAAGGAGACTGTTGGGTACACCTTCTATCCCAGATCTGAAGGCAAGAAATTCTTTGCTAAGAATGGATCCTTTCCAAAGAACGAGTTTCTCTCAAAAGAAGTGAGTGGGAGGAAAGTAGAACTTGATGAGGTAATTGTACCTGCTCCCTTATTGGAAAGTAGTTCATCACAGAAACCGGTTCCTATGACACCTACACCAATTAGTGAGGAAGCTAATGATAATGATCATGAAACTTTAGATCAAGTTACTACCGAACCTCGTAGGTCAACCAGAGTAAGATCCACGCCAGAGTGGTACGGTAATCCTGTTCTGGAAGTCATGTTACTTGACCATGATGAACCTATGAACTATGAAGAAGCGACGGTGAGCCCAGATTCCGCAAAATGGCTTGAGGCCATGAAATCTGAGATGGGATCCATGTATGAGAACAAAGTATGGACTTTGGTGTACTTGCCCGTTGATCGGCAAGCCATCGAGAATAAATGGATCTTCAAGAAGAAGACTGACGTTGACAGTAATGTTACTGTCTACAAAGCTCGACTTGTTGCGAAAGGTTTTCGACAAGTTCAAGGAGTTGGCTACGATGAGACTTTCTCACCCGTAGCGATGCTTAAGTCTGTCTCAATCATGTTAGCAATTGCTGCATTTTATGATTATGAAATTTGGAAAATGGATGTCAAAACTGCATTCCTGAATGGATTTCTGGAAGAAGAGTTGTATATGATGCAACCAGAAGGTTTTGTCGATCCAAAGGGAGCTAACAAAGTGTGGAAGCTCCAGCGATCCATTTATGGACTGGTGCAAGCCTCTCGGAGTTGGAATAAACATTTTGATAGTGTGATCAAAGCATATGGTTTTATACAGACTTTTGGAGAAGCATGTATTTACAAGAAAGTGAGTGGGAGCTCTGTAGCATTTCTAATATTATATGTGGATGACATATTGCTGATTGGAAATGACATAGAATTTTTGGATAGCATAAAAGGATACTTGAATAATAGTTTTTCAATGAAAGACCTCGGAGAAGCTGCTTATATATTGGGCATCAAGATCTATAGAGATAGATCAAGACACTTAATTGGACTTTCACAAAGCACATACCTTGATAAATTTTTGAAAAAGTTCAAAATGGATCAAGCAAAGAAAGGGTTCTTGCTTGTGTTACAAGGTGTGAAGTTGAGTAAGACTCAATGCCCGACCACTACAGAAGATAGAGAGAAAATGAAAAGTGTTGCCTATGCTTCAGCCATAGGCTCTATCATGTATGCAATGTTGTGTACCAGACCGGATGTGTGCCTTGCTATTAGTTTAGCAGGGAGGTACCAAAGTAATCCAGGAGTGGATCACTGGACAGCGGTGAAGAACATCCTGAAATACCTGAAAATGACTAAGGATATGTTTCTCATTTATGGAGGTGACAAAGAGCTTGTCGTAAATGGTTACGTCGATGCAAGCTTTGACACTGATCCAGACGATTCTAAATCACAAACCGGATACGTGTTTATATTGAACGGTGGAGCTGTCAGTTGGTGCAGTTCTAAACAAAGCGTCGTGGCAGTATCTACGTGTGAAGCGAAGTACATAGCTGCTTCGGAAGCAGCAAATGAAGGGGTCTAGATGAAGGAGTTCATATCCGATCTAGGTGTCATACCTAGTGCATCGGGTCCAATGAATTTTTTTTGTGACAATACTGGTGCAATTGCCTTGGCAAAGGAATCCAGATTTCACAAGAGAACCAAGCACATCAAGAGATGCTTCAATTCCATCCGGGATCAAGTCAATGTGGGAGACATAGAGATATGCAAGATACATATGGATCTGAATGTTGCAGACCCGTTGACTAAGCCTCTTCTACGAGCAAAACATGATCAACACCAAGACTCCATGGGTGCTAGAATCATTCCTGTGTAATCTAGATTATTAACTCTACTACAAGTGGGAGACTGAAGGAAATATGCCCTAGAGGCAATAATAAAGTTATTATTTATTTCCTCATATCATGATAAATGTTTATTATTCATGCTAGAATTGTATTAAACGGAAACATAATACATGTGTGAATACATAGACAAACATAGTGTCACTAGTATGCCTCTACTTGACTAGCTCGTTGATCAAAGATGGTTGAGTTTCCTAGCCATAGACATGAGTTTTCATTTGATTAACGGGATCACATTATTAGTAGAATGATGTGATTGACTTGACCCATTTTGTTAGCTTAGAACTTGATCTTTTTTAGTTTACTGCTCTTTCTTCATGACTTATACATGCTCCTATGACTATGAGATTAAGCAACTCCCGATTACCGGAGGAACACTTTGTGTGCTACCAAACATCACAACGTAACTGGGTGATTATAAAGGTGCTCTACAGGTATCTCCGATGGTACTTGTTGAGTTGGCATAGATCAAGAATAGAATTTGTCACTTCGATTGTCGGAGAGGTATCTCTGGGCCCTCTCGGTAATGCACATCACTATAAGCCTAGCAAGAAATGCAACTAATGAGCTAGTTGCGGGATGATGCATTACAGAATGAGTAAAGAGACTTGCCGGTAACGAGATTGAGCTAGGTATTGAGATAACAACGATAGAATCTCGGGCAAGTAACATACCGATGACAAAGGGAACAACTTACGTTGTTATGCGGTTTGACCGATAAAGATCTTCGTAGAATATGTAGGAACCAATATGAGCATCCAGGTTCCGCTATTGGTTATTGACCGGAGGCGTGTCTTAGTCATGTCTACATAGTTCTCGAACCCGTAGGGTCCTCACGCTTAAAGTCTGTGACGATTGGTATTATTATTATTTTGTTTTGATGTACCGAAGGTAGTTCAGAGTCCGAATATGATCACAGACATGACGAGGAGTCTCGAAATGGTCAAGATGTAAAGATTGATATATTGGATGACTATGTTCGGACACCAGAAGTGTTTCGGGAGGTTTCAGACATATACCAGAGAACCAGGGGATTACCAGAACCCCCCGGGGGATATAATGGGCCTATTTGGGCCTTAGTGGAAAAGAGGAGGGGCAGCCAGGGCAGGCCGCGCCCCCCTCCCCCTCTAGTCCGAATTGGACAAGGAGTGGGGCGGCGCCCCCCTTTCCTTCCTCATCTCTCATTCCCTTTCCCCTTCTCCTACTCCTACTAGGAAAGGAGGAGTCCTACTCCCGGTGGGAGTAGGACTCCCCCCTTGGCGCGCCCTCCTCCTGGTCGGCCGCTCCGCCTTAGCTCCTTTATATACGGGGGCAGGGGGCACCCCAAAGACACACAAGTTGATCATTGATCTCTCCCAGCAGTGTGTGGTGCCCCCCTCCACCATAATCCACCTCGATCATACTGTAGCGGTGCTTAGGCGAAGCCCTGCGACGGTAGCTCCATCAACATCGTCACCACTCCATCGTGCTGACGAAACTCTCCCTCGAGCTCTATTGGATCGTGAGTTCGCCGGACGTCACCGAGCTGAACGTGTGCTGAACGCGGAGGTGTCGTACGTTCGGTACTGAGGATCGGTCGATCGTGAAGACGTACGACTACATCAACCGCGTTGTCATAACGCTTCCGCTTAACGGTCTACGAGGGTATGTGGACGACACGCTCCCCTCTCGTTGCTATGCATCACCATGATCTTGCATGTGCGTAGGATTTTTTTTGAAATTACTACGTTCCCCAACATCCTTACCATAAGCAAGCATAAAACCTTCATGTGCTTTCGGTGCAAATTTAGAACTGTGATGAGGATCTCTAATCCAGCATTTAGCACCGAAGACTTTGAAATAACTCACATTGGTTTTCTTGTCAGTGAGGAGTTCATATGCAGTCTTCTTGAAGAATTTGTGAAGATATACTCTGTTAATGATGTGCCACGTAGTATCAATTGCCTCAGGCCAAAAGCGAGGAGGCGTCTTGTACTCATCAAGCATAGTGCGGGCCATCTCAACAAGAGTCATGTTCTTGTGCTCCATGACGCCATTCTACTAAGGAGTATAAGGAGCAGATAACTCATGAGTAATACCAGTGTTCTTGAACTCGGTTCCATTGTCACTTCTGATGTGCTTGATCTTCACACCAAAGTTGGTTGAAGCCCTCGAGGTTTGAAGACTTCCTGCACTTCAGTTTTGTAAGTGATGATATGCACCCATGTATAATGAGAATAATCATCAACAATGACAAAGCCATATAAAGATGCAGCATTAGTAAATGTTGCATAGTGAGTAGGGCCATAGAGATCCATGTGAAGCAATTCAAATGGACGACTGGTAGTCATGATGGTCTTTGAGGGATGCTTGGCCTTGGTCATCTTTCCAGCTTCACAAGCTCCACACAATGGTCCTTGAGGAATTTGACTCCCTGGATGCCAATGACATGCTTTTTCTTCGCGAGCGTGTGCAAGTTCCTCATCCCAGCATGGCCAAGTCGTCGATGCCCTAGCTAGCCTTCTGAAGCTTTTGCAAGTAGACATGTAGCAGGTTGTGGTCCTATAGACAAATCAACAATTTACAAATCTCCTCTCCTAAAGCCTTCGAAGACTTTGGAATTATTAGCTTCCATGATCACAACACAACGATACTTGCCAAAGACAACTACCATATCAAGATCACAAAGCATTGAGACAGACATGAGGTTGAACCCTAAGGACTCGACAAGCATGACTTTGTCCATGTGTTGATCCTTTGAGATTGCAACCTTACCTAGACCCAATACCTTGCTTTTTCCTTTGTCAGCGTAGGTGATATGCTTCAGATGTGATGGATATAAGGTATCATCCATCAATAGATTCTTGTCACCAGTCATGTGATTTGTACATCCACTATTGAGGACCCACTCAGTGGCTTTGGGTTGATCATCTTGCAAATGAATTAGTGTAGCTTACGGACTCATATACTTCAGTAGTGAAGAATATGACATCAAATTCATCAGATCAATTTCATCAAGCAATAGAATAGATGTAACAATGTGAGGATGTGACAAATGAAAATTCATTTCTTCATGATTAGCTTGCGTCCTTTCAAGCATATTCAGGTCCCAGCAAATTCTTCAAACGTTTAGGTTCGTCTGGAGACCTGACCCTGCATAAGAGATTAGTTCTTTTTCTTCACCACCCACATATGAAGGGGTGGCAAAGAGTTCATCATTCTGCGAGCTCCATAAGAGAAAGGTGGCATAGATGCCAATCCACTTCGTTTCGCATAAGAGGGGTTAGGGTAAGCATATGAGTAAGCAGAGAAATTCTTCAAGGATTTATGAACATAATGATTTGAAGAATAGTGCACATATCCATAATCATTAGCCTTTCCCTATGAAACAGAGGTGTTAGCACGATGATGTTCGCGTGAGGACTTTGATCCATGTGAGGAATGTGGTCCATATGAGGACTTGGATCCATATGAAGACTTTGGTCCATATGAAGAATTTGATCTGGGGTTCCTATTCTTAACAGGTGGTGTCATGATGACATTCACCTGAAGACTTTCAAGGCACCTTTTGGGAACCCATATTTTCTTCATAGGGGGACCGTTCCTGCAGTTAGTACCAACATATCTAGCAAATACTTCACCATTCTGATTTTTGAACAGTTTGTAATTGGAGTCAAATGACTCATCAGAAGAATATGAAGATTCACATGTAAATCTAGATAAAGTAGATGGATCCACTAAAGGTCCCTTTGCAGCAACCCATGAGGTTTTGGGATACTGCTCAGGCTTCCAGTAGGTCCCATCAGAATTGAGTTTCGTCTCAAAGGCAATACCCTCTTTCCTAGAGTTCCCGTTGAGGATCTGCTTCTTAAGCACACCACAAAGAGCCTGATGCCCTTTGAGGCTTTTGTACATGCCTGTCACATACAATTCCTTCATCCCTGCATGGTAAGTCATACTAGCAGCATCCTCAGATGAGGAATTAGTGATAGCAGAGACAGTTGAAGAATTTGCAGCAATAGAAGCATTTGAACATTCAGGTGAAGAATTAGCATATTCATGTTCAATGCACTTCAAACATGGAGGATTGAATTCTTCCTGGGTAGCGCTGATTTGTTGAGCAAATAATGAATCACGCTCCTTCTGAAGATCTTCATAACTCACACTTAACTGCTCAAGATCTTGCTTTATTGTAAGAAATTCATAAGAAAGCTTCTCATAATCAGATAAGAGAGTGTTATGATGACTCAGAAGATTATCAAACTTGGACTAAAGTCTCTCAAGATTTTCAGTCAAATTTTTCGTGCAATCCATTTCTTCACCCAACATATCATCGCTTTTATCTAGCATGTTTTGAACTTTTTCAAGAGCCTTTTGCAGTTTCACAACAATCTTAGAAAGTTTAGAATAGCTAGGTTTGAGGTTTTCATCAGATTCATCCTCACTTGATTCGGAGGAGGGTTATTTGAGTACCTTTGAACCTTTTGCCATGAAGCAATAGGTGGGAGCGTAGTCATTCTCGTCATCGTCAACAGTGTTGGGGAGGTCATCTTCCTCAGTGGTGAAGATGGACTTGCTGACGAATGCAGTAGCGAGGGCTAAGCTCGCCACACCAGAGTCTGACTCCTCAGATGCCTCCTCTTCCTCATTTTTCTCAGATTCAACCTCAGAGTCCATTCCCTTGCCAATGAATGCCCGAGCCTTCTTGGAACTGCTCTTCTTGTGGGATGAAGACCTTGAGGATTTTGATGATGAAGACTTTGAAGATTTCTTCTTCTTCTTTGAGTCATCAGAACTGTAATCCTTGTATTTCTTCTTCTTTGATTCCTTTCCCCATTGACGACAGTCTTGAATGTAGTGACCAGGTTTCTTGCATTTGTGGCACAATCTCTTCTTGTAGTCATGGGATGAGGAATCTGATCTTAAGTCATCACTTCTTGAGGATTTTCCAAAACGACCACGTCTTGAGAACTTCTGGAATTTCCTCCCGGGCATTGCTAGCTCATGGCTTGGTTCTTCAGGATCACCAAGGCTGCTACCAGAATCCTCACCTTCAGATTCAGACACTGCCTTGGCTTTCAGAGCTCGTGATCTGCCATAGCTTGGTCCATAGAGATCTCTCTTCTCGGCAAGTTGGAACTCATGAGCGTTAAGCCTCTCAAGGATATCAGCGGGTTCAAGTGACTTGTAGTCTCCATGTTCTTGTATCATCAGTACAAGGGTGTGAAATAAGGAATCAAGCGATCGAAGCAATTTCTTCACCACCTCGTGGTCGGTGATGTCAGAGGCACCAAGTGCTTGAAGCTCATTTGAAATGTTAGTGAGACGATCGAAGGTTTGCTAAATATTTTCATTATCGACTCTTTTGAAGCGATTCAAGAGATTGCGAAGAACGTCAACTCGAGAGTCACGTTGTATTGAGACTCCTTCATTGACCTTGCATAGCCTATCCCAGATAAGCTTAGTTGTTTCCAACGCACTCACTCTGCCATATTGCCCTTTGCTTAGATGGCCACATATGATATTCTTCACTTGAGAGTTGAGTTGCTTGAATCTCTTCACGTCAGCAGCGTTGATGGTGGGAGTGACAGAGGGGACACCATTTTCCACAACATACCAGAGATCGTTATCAATTGTCTCAAGATGCATTTGCATCTTATTCTTCCAGTAGGGTTAGTCCGTCCCATCAAAGGTAGGACACCCAGCAGAGACCTTGATCATACCTACGGTCGACATAACTAAAACTCCAGGCAGTTAAACCAAAATCACACAGAACAAGGGAGTACCTTGCTCTGATACCAATTGAAAGTGCATTAAGTCGACTAGAGGGGGGTGAATAGGCGATTTATATGAATTCTTCACTGAGGAATTTCAGGGTGAGGAAATTCCTAAGCGAAGAACTACTTGCAGCGGAATAAGTACTCATATGCAGACATGACATAACATAAGCATGGACATCATGATGAATTGAAAACAAGACACGGAGTATAGAAAGAGTAAGCATAGGATAAAACAGAATGAAGACAAACAGACTGAAGAAATTGAACTAAGGAAATTGAGAAAGTCTTCAGTGAAAGCCTTCAAACGGATATGAACAAGCACACGACACAGTAATGAGGAAATGAAGGGTTGAGGAAATAGAACCAGTAAGCATGGTGAAGACAATGATTTGGTAGACCAGTTCCAACTGCTGTGACAGTTGTACGTCTGGTTAGAGCGGCTGGGTATTTAAACCTGAGGACACAAAGTCCTCACCGTATTCTCCTTGAACTAAGGTCACATAGACCGCATCCAATCACTCATGGTAAGTCTTCACGTGACTTTCAAACCATCACAGACTTGGTCACTCGGCGATCCACAATTTCCTCTTGGATGCTCTAGACCATGACGCCTAACCGTCTGGAGGATGCACAGTCCTCAAAGGTAATAAGCGTCGGTTCCACACAGGAACAATCTCTTCAGTGATGCTCAATCACTTTGGTTTTTTAGGTGTTTGGTTTTGGGTTTTGGGTTTTTCCTCACTTGATGATTTTGAGGATGGGATGCTCTCGATGACAAGTGTCAGTTTCTCGTGAAGCAGCCAACCAGCTAGTGGTTGTACGGGCGGCTATTTATAGCCTAGGGAGCAGCCCGACATGATAAGACATAAATGTCCTTCAATGATATGACCATTAGGTGGGTAGATATTTTTGGGACAACTGGCGCATAGCACAACAACGGTCAGAAATTTGACTATCAAATTCCTCAGGGCTATCATGTTACTAACTTGTAGGCAATCCGCACTGGCGAATTCCTAACTCCTTAGTCAGGACAAATTCCTCAGAGACCAGAAGAACTTCGTCTCTATCACTGAAGAAATTGACTGAACTGTATGAGATTTCAAATTGCTTCACTCGAAGGGATTGGTTGGTGTAGCATTTTGAGTTGAGCATCACTTGGAAACTTTTCCTTAGTTTTACCTTGACCCCCTTTAACAGTACGGTGTTTCCTATGACTCAAGAAAGAGAAAATGAAACTAAGAAAACAAAAGTCTTCATGCTTCATGTTCCTCGTATGAATAACAAGTCTTCACGGTCACACAAATTTCTTCACTTTCAAAGTCTTCAGAAAGTCTTCAGAAATCCAAAGTGTTCAGTCAAAGACATTCATTTTTAGGGGTCGACTTTCTCAGTAAATATCAAACTCCTCATAGACTTATAGACCTGTGTACACTCACAAACGCATTAGTACCTTAACCTATAAGTCTTCAATACACCAAAATCACAAAGGGCACTAGATGCACTTACAGGGGGCACCCGAGGTGGGCACAACTCACCAGGGTGCGCTTGGGCCTCCTGGCGTGCCCTGGTGGGTTTTGCTCTCGTCGGGGCACCCCCAAGCGCTGCCAGGGCCCGTTGTGTTCCTTTTGGCCCATAAAAATTCTCCGCAAAGTTTTGTGGCATTTGGACTCCGTTTGATATTGATTTTCTGCGATGTAAAAAACATGGAAAAACAGCAACTGGCACTTGGCACTATGTCAATAGGTTAGTACCAAAAATATATAAAATGACTATAAAATGATTATAAAACATCCAAGATTGATAATATAACAGCATGGAACAATAAAAAAATATAGATACATTGGAGACGTATCAGCATCCCCAAGCTTAACTGTCACATCCCTAGTCTGGTATGACCTAGACTAGCTAGTCATTTGTGCATCATGTTTATATTCCTTTTAAATTTGAAATGAGGATTGGTGGAACCCTCAGAATCATTTATGAAAATGACCCAAATAAAAATTTCTCCAAAAGGGTCCAAGAAAATGCTCATGTTGCTCTCTGAAAATATTGGACAGAGATAAAAATCGAACCAATATTTTTAGGAGCTCATGGATATTTATTTTGGCCATTTGGATTAATCCGGTAAATATTTGCATTGGAAATATATTAGTTATATATATTAATATATGTCCAAAAATTATGCCACCTGTTGGGGAGCTCTGGAATATTATAGCTAGCTCCTGCAAAAATTGGCATAAGGTAATTAAATGATTTAATATTTTATTAAATCAAAACAAATGTCAGGAAAACTAGAAAACAGAAAAAGAGGAGAAACTTACCTGGGCCTCCTCCCTGTGCGGTCTGGCCGGCCCAGCAGCCAGCAGGCGGCCCAGCCCGCCTCCTCCTCTGTCGTCTTCTCCACCTCGCCAAGCAGCTGCGTGCCCGACGCGCGCGCGCTCCGCCGCGCCACGCCACCAGCCTCCCTGCCTGCCTGCCTCTCCCCTCCTCGTCTGAACGCCCGGGAGACGCCACGCAGCCACCCCGACCTCTCTCGCACTCTCCCTCGCCCTCCTCCTCTCCCCCCTGCTCTCTCCCTCACACACCCGAGCGCCATCACCGCCGCCGCTCGCCGTTGTCGCGGCCACCGGCCTCCCCTCGCCTCCCCGACACGCTCCCCAGATCCGCCGCGACCCCCTCTACCTCCTCGTCGAGCCACGCAAGACGGAGCACCCCGTGGAGCCGTCGCCATCGCCAACTTCGCCTCCGGCCGCCGTGGATCCTCGCCGTCGATTCGGGAGCTACCGGGCATCCCCGACCTTGCCCTCGCGCTCGCTGGTCTCGCTGTGAGCCCCCGCACCGAACCTCCCCCTCCCCGATGCCGATTTCTTCCTCCAACCGCGGGCTCCGTCGAGCCCGAGAGTTCCTCGCTGCCGGCCATGGCGCCACGGTGGCATGAGCCCAAGCCAGCCACTCCCGCGCGCGTCACCGTGTTCCTGGTGACGCCAGGAGGCCGTAGGAGCCCTCCGCTTCCACTGCCGTGCACCACAACGCCGCGGCCGCAAGTCGCCGAGCTCCGGCCGTCGCCGCGAGCTTTGCTCCGGCGAGCTCCGGCGCCCCCGCAGCCCCCCACCAGCTCCCTTGGTTGCGGACGACGACGGGCTACGCCCCGGTGGTCTTCGCGCGACCAAACGCCGCTTGTAGCGCAAGTCCGGCGAGTCGCCGCCGCGCTATTGGTCGCCGCCGGCCAGAACTCCGGCGGGCTGGCGTGGCTTTGTTAATTAGGCACTAATCCCCACCTACTGACGCTGACTAGTGGGCCCCAGGGCTTAGTCAAAGCTAATCAGCCCAGGTTTGACTCGGGGTTAACCCCAGTGTCACTGACGTGTGGACCCCACAGTCAGGTTTGACCCCAGCCAGCCGCAGTTGACTGCTGACGTCGTGCTGACGTCATGCTGGCGCAATATATATTTTCTGGAATTAAAATAATGCAGGAAATTCCAGAAATTGATTTAAACTTCAAAAATTCATATCAATTCAACCGTAGCTCAGATTAAAATAATTTATATATGAAAAATTATCAGAAAAATGCAATCTTTCCATCTGTACTAGTCTCATGCATGACAAACCAACTTATACATGCTGTTTATGGGAAAACACATTATGGCATATATAAGAGACTTAATTTAGAATTGCATTTGAGCTTTGGTTCAAATGGACTTCAAACCAATGAGTACTAGTTGCATTAGCACAATCAGCATCACATCTTCATGCCATGTTCATGCATCATTGTGTTGCATATGCTTGTGTTTTGATTGTTGGCACCGTTCCTTCTCGATAGGTCCTGCTCCGGAGACGTTCCAGAGTACCTGTCTGTGAAGCAGTGTCTTCCTTGTTGATTTACCAGGCAAGCAAACCCCCTTGTTCATTCCGATACAATCCTACTCTCTCGCTCCTGCTCTCAGTTATTGCATTAGGACAACAACGATTCACCTGCTACTTTGTGCTGCGGTAGTTGAACCCATTCATCTGCATGACCTGTCATTGCCACAGTAAATAGTTGAAACCCACTAGCATGTGTAGGAGTTGATTGAGCCATGTTGTGTTCCTACCATGCTATGCCTGCTATTGCTTAGAGTTGTGTCAGGTCTGATTCATTGGGAATGAATTGGAGTGTTACGATATGTTCTGATGCTAAGAGTTAAGTGTGTGAACACGATTTGGTAAAGGTAGCGGTGAGAGGCTATGTAGGAGTACATGGTGGGTTGTCTCACTGGAACCGTCCTTAAGCACTGAGTTCTATGTATGTTGTCCAATGACTCGATACTACCACACATTGGGATCCTTAATTGACTCTCTCGGCTTATTAACCAACTTGATCTCTGTCCAGGAGTCGCAACTAGTTTCTGGTGTTTGTAGGTAGTGCTATTTTTCTACCAAGTGGCACCCGGCAGGGTGGGCTTGGGACAGACTAGGCACACGTGGCCCGGTGTACCGTGTGGCACCCGGTTGGTGGGCTCGGGAACCCTGCTCACATCGTTTGGGGCCGTGAGCGACACCCCGGCCGGATCTCCTTGCGGATGGAACCCAAATAGGCGATAAACCTGGACTAGAGTCTTGTGTGGTTAGTCAGGTCGTGGCCGACACCCTCGCCAGGCTTCCGCTTGAAGGTTGCCGAGATACATGACGTGTACATGGCGGTAAGTGGCGAGAGCGTGTGTGAAGAAGTACACCCCTGCAGGGTTAACATGATCTATTCGAATAGCCGGGTCCGCGGTTATGGACTTCTTGGATGCTTACATGGTACATAGACAACTTGAAGTGGATACTCTAAAAGGCTCAAGACAAGTGTGAGTGCTATGGATGGCCTTCTCGTAGGGAGACGGGGATGAATCCATAGTAGTGTATTCTGTGGTGATTAGTGGACTCGTGTACGTTGTCTCACCTCAAGAGTTTCTGGTAGTCGTAGAACAGGATAGCCACAGAGTCAAAGCTGGCTTCCTGCAACTAAACCCCACATTACCCTCTTGATACCAATGCATGTATGATAGGATCTGATGTAAGTCTTGCTGAGTACCTTTGTACTCATGTTGCTTTATTTATGTTTTTGCAGCGGAGACTTCGGTCTTATTAGTGTTCTCGTGGACTTGGACGAGTAGCTTGTACCTCAGCTACGATCTTGATCGGACGTTATAGATAGTCAGGCTTTCAGCCTTTTCCATTTATAGATGTCTGTACTCAGACATGTAATGCTTCCGTTTGTTGCTTGATTGCTCTGAATGTTGGGTCATGTGACCCCTGGTTGTAATATTGCTATGTTGGCTCTTCTGAGCCTTTATCTATATGAGTTGTTGAGTTATGCTGTGATGCCATGTTGTACAGCACATACTTGCATGTTATGCGTACTTGTAATGTGTATTGCTATGTGTGGGATCTGACTATCTAGTTGTTTATCCATAGTAGCCTCTCTTACCGGGAAATGTCTCCTAGTGCTTCCACTGAGCCCTGGTAGCTTGCTACTGCTCCGGAACACTTAGGCTGGCCGGCATGTGTCCTTCTTCGATCCTGTGTCTGTCCCTTCGGGGAAATGTCACGCGATGAATACCGGAGTCCTATTAGCCTGCTACAGCCCGATTCACCGGAGTCCTGTTAGCCCAGTGCTACAGCCTGGATTCACTCGCTGATGACCGACACGTTCGATGCTGGGTCATGGATGCCTGTCCCTGTAAGCTAGCGCCACTTTGGGTTTACGACTAGCCATGTCAGCCCGGGCTCTTTATCATATGGATGCTAGCGACACCATCATATACGTGTGCCAAAAGGCACAAACGGTCCCGGGCAAAGGTAAGGCGACACCCGTGGGGATACCGTGCGTGAGGCCGCAAAGTGATATGAGGTGTTACATGCTAGATCGATGTGGCATTGAGTCAGGGTCCTGACAGCGTTGGTATCAGAGCCTGACTGCCTGTAGGATTACCAAGCCAAACTGGTCGAAGTTGAGTCTAGAAATGCTTTAGTTATGTAAGGGAATTGATTGTGGGTTGGAACGTAAGGCTCTTTTTACTCCTTATACCTCATGGCCTTCTGATCTGAGTCATCCTATCTTTCCGACGGGGTTAAGGAACTAGGCTTCTCTTCCGTCTATCAGGATCACGTGTTACTACTCTGTAGTCCCATAGGATTGGTTGATCAGAGTCATACCCCAGTTTTCGAGTACTCCCGGTGTAGCCTGTTCAGTATGATCTCAGAACCTTGAGTATTGCTGATGAGTATGTTATTACCCCATTTTAGTAGGATGTCTCATTCTGAGCATTTTACTGCCTTATGCTGCCGGAATTTTCCTAGGAGTTCGAGTGATACTAATCCCTTGTCCTACATTCTATAGCCTATAGTTAATGTTGACTCCGTCCCTGGTTTCGTTTCTCAGGATGTCATCAAGTTCTGTTGCTCGTAGCCAGAACCACGGATATGGTAGGGATGAGGATCCTCCCGACCCGCCTTCGTTGACAGAGTTCATGTTGGAAATGGAGAGGAACAAGCGTGAGTCTAACCGCTTGTTGGCACGTATCGAGGAGAACACCGCACATCAGTTCAAAGGATCTGCTACCATTCATTACTTCATTCGCTTGCACCCACCCACCTTTCATCATTCCATCGAGCCACTCGATGCAGATGACTGGCTCCATAGCATCACTCATAAGCTGCGTTCCGCGAACGTAGCTGAAGATGACAAGGTCACCTATGCCACATACCACCTGGAAGGTCCTGCTAGTCTTTGGTGGCAGAACTATGAGGCTATGCTTCCAGCTGGCCAGATTCCTACCTGGAGGGATTTCACTGAGGCTTTTTGCGAGCATCACATTCCCCAGGCCCTCCTTGATCGCAAGAGAGAAGAGTTCTGTAGTTTCACCCAGAGTAAGATGGCTGTTGATGCTTACAGCAGAGAGTTCGAGAACCTTGCCCGCTATGCCACAGAAGAAGTGTCCACGGACGCCAAGAAGCAGGCTAGGTTCCGGAAGGGTCTCAACCCCAAGTTGCGCCGTGATCTCCACCTGCATCATTGTGATACATTCCAAGCCCTTGTGAACAAGCCATCAATGCAGAGACAGCTCAGCTCACTTACGAGGAGTCTCGTAAGCACACCCGTGATTTGGGATCTTCCTCTGGCTCTAGTTCCCAGAAGCGCCGGATTTGGGTTCCAAACTCCGCTCTTCCTTCCGGATATACACCGAGGCCATCTTATGTGGTGCCTTCCCCAGCTCAGTCGTATGCTCCACCCATGCCTACTGGTAGACCGCTTGTCAGTGCGGGTCCACGTCCAACCTCAGGGACTTGCTTCACATGCGGGAAGCCAGGACACTATGCACGTGACTGTTCTCAAACTAGTTATGCTCCACCCAAGGCCGAGAAGACTGTTGGCTGTATTAAGCCATCACGCAAGATGAACAGTGTCAAGTCAGCTCCCACTGAACGTGGACGTGTGCATCACGTCTCAGCTAAAGACGCTCATGATGATCCGGATGTTGTTCTTGGCACACTCCTTGTCAATTGTCACCCAACATCAGTTCTATTCGATACTGGAGCATCTCACTCCTTCATTTCTGAAGGCTATGCTCGTTTGCACGACATGTCATTTTGTGATATGCCGACTCCGCTTGAAATCCAAACCCCAGGGTCTAGATGGCAGACCACCAGAATCAGCTACAGTAATGAAATCCTTGTTGATAGACTTGTATTCCTTGCATCACTTGTAGCCCTCAAGTCCTCAGATATTAACATCATCTTGGGAATGGACTGGATGACAGCTCATCATGCCAAGATTGATTGTTACACCAGATCTGTTCAGCTTACACACCCATCTGGCAAGATAGTCACCGTCTCCACTAGAGTTGCAAAGCGTCAGCTCTATTTTCTTAATGCCAGCCCTCTTCCAGACCTTGAAGATATCCCGGTAGTCCGTGACTTTCCGGATGTCTTTCCAGAGGAACTGCCAGGTGTTCCACCTGACAGAGATGTAGAGTTCGTCATAGATCTTATCCCAGGAACAGCTCCAATCTCTAGGAGACCTTACAAGATGGCACCCTTAGAACTAACCGAGCTTAAGAAACAACTCGATGAGTCCTTGCAAAAGGGTTTCATCCGTCCTAGTTCTTCTCCTTGGGCCTGCCCCGTCCTCTTTGTCAAGAAGAAGGATGGTACGGACCGGATGGTTGTAGATTATCGTCCTGTTAATTTGGTCACGATAAAGAACAAGTATCCACTCCCCAGGATCAACGACCTGTATGATCAGCTCGCTGGATCCTCAGTCTTCTCCAAGATGGATTTAAGGTTAGGATACCACCAAATCAAAATCAGAAATGGGGACATTCCCAAGACAGCTTTTGTCACTCGTTATGGCCAGTACGAGTACACTGTCATGTCCTTTGGTCTAACCAACGCTCCAGCTACATTCTCCCGCTTGATGAACTCGATCTTCATGGAGTACTTAGATAAGTTCGTCGTGGTTTACCTCGATGATATTCTTATTTACTCGAAGAACGAGGAAGAGCATGCCGAACATCTTAGACTTGTGTTAGAAAAACTCAGAGAGCACCGTCTTTATGCCAAGTTCTCCAAGTGTGAATTTTGGTTGCCAGAAGTGACCTACCTAGGCCACGTAATCTCTGGTAAGGGCATTGCTGTCAATCCCGAGAGAGTCAAGGCCGTTCTCGATTGGACTCCACCTGAAACTGTTAAACAAGTTAGGAGCTTCCTTGGTCTAGCCAGCTATTGTCGCCGCTTTGTTGAAAACTTCTCCAAAGTAGCCAAACCCCTCACGGAACTTCTCAAGAAAGATAAAAAAGTTCGAGTGGTCCCCACAGTGTGAGCACAGTTTTCAGGAACTGAAAAGATGCCTGACTTCTGCTCCCATACTTGTGCCACCGGATTTCACAAAGGACTTTGTTATCTATTGTGACGCCTCACGACAGGGACTAGGTTGCATTCTTATGCAGGATCGTCATGTGATTGCCTATGCATCTCGACAGTTGCATCCACATGAGGATAATTATCCTACACATGATCTAGAGCTTGCAGCCGTAGTCTATGCACTCAAGACCTGGCGACATTACCTCCTTGGTAAACGTTGCGAGATCTACACCGATCACCAGAGTCTCAAGTATATCTTCACCCAACTGGATCTGAACCTTAGGCAAAGACGTTGGTTGGAGTTAATCACAGATTATGATCTAGGGATTACCTACACCCCAGGCAAAGCCAATGTCATGGCTGATGCGTTAAGCCGTAAATCCTATTGCAACAATCTCATGTTGCAGCAAGGCCAACCCCTCCTCCATGAGGAATTCTGTAAGCTTAACCTTCACATTGCTCCTCACGGATTCCTTTCTACCTTGGTGGCGAAACCTACTCTTGAGGATCAGATCATAACTAGCCAGCAATATGATACGGGTATTTCTCGTATCAAGGATAACGTTAAGAAGGGAGTTGCTGGTAGTTTCTCTGTTGATGCTCGAGGTGTTGTTTTCTTTGGGAACCGCCTGGTGGTCCCCAAGAAGCAACATCTTCGACAATTGATTCTCAAGGAGGCGCATGAATCTCCTCTCACGATTCATCCCGGTAGCACTAAGATGTATCAGGACCTAAGCCAGAGGTTCTGGTGGACTAGGATGAAGAGAGAAATCGCTGAGTTCATTGCTAAATGTGACGTTTGTCGTCGCATTAAGGCAGAGCATCAGAGACCTGCTGGCACCCTTCAACCTTTAGCTATTCCTGAATGGAAATGGGATAAAGTTGGTATGGACTTCATCACCGGCTTTCCCAGGACTAAGAGAGGGAATAACGCTATCTTCGTAGTCGTTGATCGTCTTTCCAAAGTGGCTCACTTCCTTCCTGTTCGAGAGAGTATTACTGCTAGTCAGCTTGCTGACTTATATATTTCTCGAATAGTATCACTCCATGGTGTTCCACTAGAGATCAATTCAGACCGTGGCAGTCTTTTCACTTCTCATTTCTGGGAGAGTTTCCAAACTGCCATGGGAACCCATCTTTCCTTCAGTACCGCTTTCCACCCTCAGTCGAGTGGTCAGGTGGAACGGGTCAATCAAATTCTCGAGGACATGCTTAGAGCTTGCATTATCTCATTCGGCATGGATTGGGAGAAATGCCTTCCTTTCGCCGAGTTTGCTTATAACAATAGCTATCAATCCAGCCTCAAGAAAGCTCCTTTTGAGGTTCTCTATGGACGAAGATGTCGAACACCTTTGAACTGGTCAGAAACCGGTGAAAGACAATTCTTTGGACCGGACATGATCCAGGAGGCAGAAGAGCAAGTTCGCATCATTCGTGGGAATTTGAAAACAGCCCAGTCTCGTCAGAAAAGCCAGTACGATCGTCATCATAAGGATATGACTTATGAAATTGGCGACCAAGCTTACCTTCGGGTTACTCCTTTGAAGGGTACCCATCGTTTCGGTATCAAGGGCAAGTTGGCTCCTCGTTACATTGGTCCTTTTCGTATTCTCGCCAAACGAGGAGAGGTTTTCTACCAATTGGAACTACCCCCACATCTTTCTCGAGTTCATGATGTCTTCCACGTCTCTCAACTCAGGCGTTGCTTCTCGGATCCCATCCGCGGAGTGGACCACGAAACGCTTGATCTCCAAGATAACCTCACATACCGAGAGTACCCGGTTCGCATTCTTGATCAAGCAGAGCGTGTTACCCAACGTCAGAACATCAAGTTTCTCAAGGTTCAGTGGTCTCATCATTCCGAGAGAGAAGCTACTTGGGAGCGAGAAGATCGTCTTCGACTGGAGTACCCCGCTTTCTTTCCGTCAACCCCTGAATCTCGGGGCGAGATTCTTTCAAGTGGGGGCGAGTTGTCACATCCCTAGTCTGGTATGACCTAGACTAGCTAGTCATTTGTGCATCATGTTTATATTCCTTTTAAATTTGAAATGAGGATTGGTGGAACCCTCAGAATCATTTATGAAAATGACCCAAATAAAAATTTCTCCAAAAGGGTCCAACAAAATGCTCATGTTGCTCTCTGAAAATATTGGACAGAGATAAAAATCGAACCAATATTTTTAGGAGCTCATGGATATTTATTTTGGCCATTTGGATTAATCCGGTAAATATTTGCATCGGAAATATATTAGTTATATATATTAATATATGTCCAAAAATTATGCCACCTGTTGGGGAGCTCTGGAATATTATAGCTAGCTCCTGCAAAAATTGGCATAAGGTAATTAAATGATTTAATATTTTATTAAATCAAAACAAATGTCAGGAAAACTAGAAAACAGAAAAAGAGGAGAAACTTACCTGGGCCTCCTCCCTATGCGGCCTGGCCGGCCCAGCAGCCAGCAAGCAGCCCAGCCCGCCTCCTCCTCTGTCGTCTTCTCCACCTCGCCAAGCAGCTGCGTGCCCGACGCGCGCGCGCTCCGCCGCGCCACGCCACCAACCTCCCTGCCTGCCTGCCTCTCCCCTCCTCGTCTGAACGCCCGGGAGACGCCACGCAGCCACCCCGACCTCTCTTGCACTCTCCCTCGCCCTCCTCCTCTCCCCCCTGCTCTCTCCCTCGCACACCCGAGCGCCATCACCGCCGCCGCTCGCCGTTGCCGCGGCCACCGGCCTCCCCTCGCCTCCCTGACACGCTCCCCAGATCCGCCGCGACCCCCTCTACCTCCTCGTCGAGCCACGCAAGACGGAGCACCACGTGGAGCCGTCGCCGTCGCCAACTTCGCCTCCGGCCGCCGTGGATCCTCGTCGTCGATTCGGGAGCTACCGGGCATCCCCGACCTCGCCCTCGCGCTCGCTGGTCTCGCTGTGAGCCCCCGCACCGAACCTCCCCCTCCCCGATGCCGATTTCTTCCTCCAACCGCGGGCTCCGTCGAGCCCGAGAGTTCCTCGCCGCCGGCCATGGCGCCACGGTGGCATGAGCCCAAGCCAGCCACTCCCGCACGCGTCACCGTGTTCCTGGTGACGCCAAGAGGCCGTAGGAGCCCTCCGCTTCCACTGCCGTGCACCACAACGCCGCGGCCGCAAGTCGCCGAGCTCCGGCCGCCGCCGCGAGCTTTGCTCCGGCGAGCTCCGGCGCCCCCGCAGCCCCCCACCAGCTCCCCTGGTTGCGGACGACGATGGGCTACGCCCCGGTGGTCTTCGCGCGACCAAACGCCGCTTGTAGCGCAAGTCCGGCGAGTCGCCGCCGCGCTATTGGTCGCTGCCGGCCAGAACTCCGGCGGGCTGACGTGGCTTTGTTAATTAGGCACTAATCCCCACCTACTGACGCTGACTAGTGGGCCCCAGGGCTTAGTCAAAGCTAATCAGCCCAGGTTTGACTCGGGGTTAACCCCAGTGTCACTGACGTGTGGACCCCACACGTCAGGTTTGACCCCAGCCAGCCGCAGTTGACTGCTGATGTCGTGATGACGTCATGCTGGCGCAATATATATTTTCTGGAATTAAAATAATGCAGGAAATTCCAGAAATTGATTTAAACTTCAAAAATTCATATCAATTCAACCGTAGCTCAGATTAAAATAATTTATATATGAAAAATTATCAGAAAAATGCAATCTTTCCATCTGTACTAGTCTCATGCATGACAAACCAACTTATACATGCTGTTTATGGGAAAACACATTATGGCATATATAAGAGACTTAATTTAGAATTGCATTTGAGCTTTGGTTCAAATGGACTTCAAACCAATGAGTACTAGTTGCATTAGCACAATCAGCATCACATCTTCATGCCATGTTCATGCATCATTGTGTTGCATATGCTTGTGTTTTGATTGTTGGCACCGTTCCTTCTCGATAGGTCCTGCTCCGGAGACGTTCCAGAGTACCTGTCTGTGAAGCAGTGTCTTCCTTGTTGATTTACCAGGCAAGCAAACCCCCTTGTTCATTCCGATACAATCCTACTCTCTCGCTCCTGCTCTCAGTTATTGCATTAGGACAACAACGATTCACCTGCTACTTTGTGCTGCGGTAGTTGAACCCATTCCTCTGCATGACCTGTCATTGCCACAATAAATAGTTGAAACCCACTAGCATGTGTAGGAGTTGATTGAGCCATGTTGTGTTCCTACCATGCTATGCCTGCTATTGCTTAGAGTTGTGTCAGGTCTGATTCATTGGGAATGAATTGGAGTGTTACGATATGTTCTGATGCTGAGAGTTAAGTGTGTGAACACGATTTGGTGAAGGTAGCGGTGTGAGGCCATGTAGGAGTACATGGTGGGTTGTCTCACTGGAACCGTCCTTAAGCACTGAGTTCTATGTATGTTGTCCAATGACTCGATACTACCACACATTGGGATCCTTAATTGACTCTCTCGGCTTATTAACCAACTTGATCTCTGTCCAGGAGTCGCAACTAGTTTCTGGTGTTTGTAGGTAGTGCTATTTTTCTACCAAGTGGCACCCGGTAGGGTGGGCTTGGGACAGACTAGGCACACGTGGCCCGGTGTACCGAGTGGCACCCGGTTGGTGGGCTCGGGAACCCTGCTCACATCGTTTGGGGCCGTGAGCGACACCCCGGCCGGATCTCCTTGCGGATGGAACCCGAATAGGCGATAAACCTGGACTAGAGTCTTGTGTGGTTAGTCAGGTCGTGGCCGACACCCTCGCTAGGCTTCCGCTTGAAGGTTGCTGAGATACATGACGTGTACATTGCGGTAAGTGGCGAGAGCGTGTGTGAAGAAGTACACCCCTGCAGGGTTAACATGATCTATTCGAATAGTCGGGTCCGTGGTTATGGACTTCTTGGATGCTTACATGGTACATAGACAACTTGAAGTGGATACTCTAAAAGGCTCAAGACAAGTGTGAGTGCTATGGATGGCCTTCTCGTAGGGAGACGGGGATGAATCCATAGTAGTGTATTCTGTGGTGATTAGTGGACTCGTGTACGTTGTCTCACCTCAAGAGTTTCTGGTAGTCGTAGAACAGGATAGCCACAGAGTCAAAGCTGGCTTGCTGCAACTAAACCCCACATTACCCTCTTGATACCAATGCATGTATGATAGGATCTGATGTAAGTCTTGCTGAGTACCTTTGTACTCATGTTGCTTTATTTATGTTTTTGCAGCGGAGACTTCAGTCTTATTAGTGTTCTCGTGGACTTGGACGAGTAGCTTGTACCTCAGCTACGATCTTGATCGGACGTTATAGATAGTCAGGCTTTCAGCCTTTTCCATTTATAGATGTCTGTACTCAGACATGTAATGCTTCCGTTTGTTGCTTGATTGCTCTGAATGTTGGGTCATGTGACCCCTGGTTGTAATATTGCTATGTTGGCTCTTTTGAGCCTTTATCTATATGAGTTGTTGAGTTATGCTGTGATGCCATGTTGTACAGCACATACTTGCATGTTATGCGTACGTGTAATGTGTATTGCTATGTGTGGGATCTGACTATCTAGTTGTTTATCCTTAGTAGCCTCTCTTACCGGGAAATGTCTCCTAGTGCTTCCATTGAGCCCTGGTAGCTTGCTACTGCTCCGGAACACTTAGGCTGGCCGGCATGTGTCCTTCTTCGATCCTGTGTCTGTCCCTTCGGGGAAATGTCACGCGATGAATACCGGAGTCCTGTTAGCCTGCTATAGCCCGGTTCACCGGAGTCCTGTTAGCCCAGTGCTACAGCCTGGATTCACTCGCTGATGACCGACACGTTCGATGCTGGGTCATGGATGCCTGTCCCTGTAAGCTAGCGCCACTTTGGGTTTACGACTAGCCATGTCAGCCCGGGCTCTTTATCATATGGATGCTAGCAACACCATCATATACATGTGCCAAAAGGCGCAAACGGTCCCGGGCAAAGGTAAGGCGACACCCATGGGGATACCGTGCGTGAGGCCGCAGAGTGATATGAGGTGTTACATGCTAGATCGATGTGGCATTGAGTCGGGGTCCTGACATTAACTCCTACTCGTCCTCGAGTAGGGAAGTGATAAAAACAGAATTTTTGATGTGGAATGCGGCTTAACATGTCATATCATATTTCTTTGTTTATAGCATGGACATTTGGACTTTTATGTGATTCAATGCAATAGTCTAGTTTTTACATGATAATTTAAATACTCAAGCATATCAACAAGCAACCATGTCTTTCAAAATATCAACGCTAAAATAAGCTATCTCTAGCCCATCATCCTCTACCATTGATCCATTCATGAAACACACTCGCATATTAGCCACAACCAATAATCAAGTACGATCATATTGCCTCCTAGTTGGTGCTTTTATAAGAGAAGATGGAGACACAAATTCAAAACAAAAATTGCATAAAGTAAAAGAAAGGCCCTTCACAGAGGGAAGTAAGAATTTGTAGAGGTGCCAGAGCTCAAAGCGAAAAACTTAGAGATAAAAACATTTTGGGAGGTGTATCCATCCCACCAATGAAAACGACTTAGAGTTCCCAATACTTTCCATTCTTAGATACATCATAGGTGGTTCCCAAACAGAAAATAAAGTGTATTTCTTTTTCCACCATACTTTCCATTTCCATGGCTAACCGCATCCACTCCATACCAACACTTTCCAAGGAATTTATTATTTTACAACATAAAGTAAATTCATTTTTTTCATTTTGGGGCTAAGCATCCTTAATAGATTTGCCTTACTCTCGTGCAATCACAAGTGAATAAACACTCACCTTGAGAATAACACATCTAGCATGGAAAAGATTAGCCACCCCTCACCGTTCCGCGAGAGAAATGAACACACAAAAGAGAAGTTTATTTTTGAAAATTAGAGATGGCACATGCAAATTTGCTTAGAACGGCAAAAGAATACTGCATATAGGTAGATATAGTGGACTCATGTGGCAAAACTGGTTTAAAGGTTTTTGGATGCACAAGTAGTGATCATAATTAGTGCAAAATGAAGGCTAGCAAAAGATTGAGAAGCGACCAACCAAGAAATGAATAATCGCATAAGCGAGCATTAAGCATAACCAACACCGAATAATGCACCACAAGTAGGATATAATTTCATTGCACGACTATTAACTATCATACTTGCATAGGGAATCACAAACCTTAACACCAATATTATTACTGAAGCATAATTACTCATCAAGATGACTCACATATCACATCATCATAACTCAAAACTATTACTAAGAATCAAGTTTATTTTGTCCAATGATCTTCATGAAAGTTTTTATTATATCCTTCTTGGATATCTATCACTTTGGGACTAATTTGCATGTGTTTCTTTTCATAAGCTGTAGCGATCCGACCTCAAACGGTCAAATCTCTATGTATAAGTGTCATCCCTAGATCGGTAATGCTGACACGCACAATACTTGAGGATTTATAATAGAGTTCAATCACACACTTATTATATCGAATGTCTCAAAAGAGAACTTATTACAATAATATGGCTGGAGGCCATCTAAATAAGATAACGGTGGAAGCTTCGGAGGTAAATGAGTCCATCAACTCCAACGGCATAGCTGAGTGCACGACAACGAACTAGCGCACCTTACTCTTCTTCTGAAAACTCTGCAACATAATACGTTGCAGCCTGTGTAGGTCAGCACATGGAATATGCTGGCAAAATAACACTATAGAGCAATGAACAAGTAACAGCTATAACTGTATGCCTATTTGGCTGGTGGAGGCTCTATGGTTATTTTGCGGAAAGCTAGTTTTTTCCTACAACAAAGGAATAGATTTTATTTAACTACAAAGTTTGTTGAAAACATTGAGAAGGTTCCTCCAACTCAATCCAAAATTAATAACATCAACCCAACAAATTAATTAAATAGAGTGATGATATCAAATCAATAATTCAAGTACCAGATAATCAAGATGTCCATAACCGAGGACACGGCTAACCATGATTAGTTTATACACTCTGCAGAGGTTTGCGCACTTATCCCCACAAGACTTGATCTCCTTCATTGAATTTCTCACACTACGATGATGTTTGAGAAATGGATGACCGAGACACGGTCTTTCAGAAGCATTAACTCTTTACTCTGGGTACACAGTACCACCTACATCCCCTACATCTCCTAACCTACCATTGAAAGAGGTCACACAACTTACTCAACTATGCCAGAGCCCATAATGGCTTGTGGCTGCACACGGAAGTTTCCAGCATGAATAATCTTATGATCCCTTTGAGCCTGGGTGGCAAACCATAGGATGATCACACGGGTACTCCGGGATATCCCAGGATAACACTGGATTGCTGCGGGTGCCCAGACAACCACTGGGTGCTCCAGGGTGCCTCAACCAATCAACGCAGATGTGTATTAAAGTAGCCACCTTAAGTTTAACCATTAATTAAAACTCTCACATCTGTCATCGATCTCTCAAACCAAACCACGTCTACTCGCATAGCATAGCAAAATAAGCATAACGTAGAAGTAACTCCCAGGGTTTGAAACAAAGACAATAGGTTCTACCTCATCAACTACTTCCCAATACCCACAAGTATTCAAGTCTTAACCATGCAGTGTTTGAGGATTGAAACTAATGCATAAAAACTAGGTAATAAGGGTATGATCAAAGTGTTACTTGCCTTGTTGGCGATCTGAAAACCCTAGTGACTCGTAGTAGCACGCTTCGCACTTTGGAAACTCTATCGTGAACAAACAATGTCCTACATAAGCACTCAAACATAAGATGCAAGGGTAAAACTCAAATGAAAAGATCCAAACTAAAAGTTCAACTGAAGAGCTTCAATTTGTAAATAGAATCAATCGAATTGGAGCTACGAAACTCAAACTGCGATCAAAAGAAGTTTGAATTCAAATCTTCTTGAAACCAAATTTTAAATTGTAAAAACCATGTTCAAGTTGATTATCTGGAAAGAGGGTAACAAGACGAAGATTTTGGCATTGGTTTCACTGGATTTGGACGAACGAGCAAAAAGTTAAGAGGGTTTGAAGATCAAGGATTATTTGTGATAAAAGAAATCATAGATAGGTCCCTGGCCAAAAATAAACTAAAAATAAAAACCAATCGAACGAATGTTCGCTAACAGAACGAAACAAATGAACGTGTTCGTTAAAACGAACTAAACAGAAAAGGTTCACTACTTAGAACCGATCAGAAATAACCGAGAAAAACCAAGAAAACCGAAATAAACTGACGAAACCCAAAAAACCGATCTAGGTTTTTACCTAAAAACCGACGGGTCGGCGATGGGTTTTTCCGGCGAGACGGCGAGGCGGCGGCTCTGGCGGACGACGTCGCGGGGCTGTGGTGCGGCGGCGCGGCGGCGGGCGGTGGCAGCGGTGGCGAGGCGGCAGCTTGCGGCGGCGCAGCAATGGTGAGGAGGCGGCGGCGGGGTGAGGTGAGGAGGAGGGGCGGCGGCGGCTCCGCCTTATAAAGGCCGAGGGGGTGTGGTTTGCGGGAGGGGGCACCGGGGCGGCTCGGGAGTAGTGCCCCGGCTGGACTCGGACGGCGGCGGCGGCGGGGTCTCTCCCGCACAGGAGGAAGGCGGTGGCGCTGCGGGCCGTCCTGCTCGGCTAGGCCTTCGGCCTAGTCGGGCGGGAAGTTTTTTTTTAAAAAAATATATAAAATCACACCCGAAGAAAATCCTAATAAAATATTTTAAAAATCCAAAAATACCAGAAACAATTTTCACCATCTAAACCTAATATTTAGAACAAAGTGAACATTTTTCTGGCCTAAAAATGCAATTTTCAAAAATGCATATTTTTCTAATTCAAATAAAATAGCAAATAAAATCCAAATAAAATATAAAATTGATTTTAAAATTTCTCCCCCAATATTCCTCTCTTTTGAAGAAGTCATATTATCTTCACTCTTTTATTTTTAATATTGGAAATAATTGGAGAGAAAAATATTAAAATAAAATTGGATCCTCTTTTCAAATTTGAGAAAATTCAAATATGAAAATTTGTGAAACCTCCAACTCTTTCCTTGGGTCCTTAAGTTGCTTAAGATTTCTAGGATCACAACCAAAATGCAAATAAAACATGATATGCATATGATGACCTATGTATAACATCCAAATTGAAAATTGGGATGTTACAAACCTACCCCCTTAAGATGAATCTCGCCCTCGAGATTCGGGTTGGCTAGAAAATAGGTGTGGGTGGTGTTTCTGTAGATCTTCTTCTCGCTCCCAGGTGGCTTCATCCTCGGTATGGTGGCTCCACTGAACTTTGCAAAAATTGATAACCTTGCTGCATGTAACTCGGCTAGCAAACTCAAGTATCTTGATGGGTTTCTCCTCGTAGGTTAGATCATTATCCAATTGAATTGCTTCCAGGGGCACTGTATCTCTTAGAGGAATATCGGCCATCTCTGCATGGCACTTCTTCAACTAGGAAACATGAAACACATCATGAACTCCTGACAATCCTTTGGGTAAATCCAACTTGTAGGCCACCTCTCCCATACATTCCAAAACTCGGTATGGTGCTACAAATCTCGGGGCTAACTTTCCCTTAACTCCAAATCGTTTAACTCCTCGGAGTGGTGACACATGAAGATATGCTCGGTCTCCAATTTCATAGACTACCTCCTTGTGTTTTGTATCGGCATAACTCTTCTGCCTGGACTGAGCTACCTTCAGTCTATCCCGAATCAACTTAACCTTCTCTTCAGACTCCTTAATCAAATCCGGTCCAAACAACTATCGGTCTCCGACTTCATCCCACATTAACGGTATCCTGTACCTTCTTCCATACAAGGCTTCAAAAGGTGCCATCTTCAAACTAGCCTGATAACTGTTGTTGTAGGAGAATTTTGCGTAAGGCAAATTGTCATCCCGACTAGATCCATAATCTAGTGCACAGGCTCTCAACATGTCCTCCAGAATCTGATTGACTCTCTCTGTCTGTCCATCGGTCTGTGGATTTAAGGCTGTATTGAACTCTAGCCTTGTACCCAAAGTCTAGTGCAGTTGATTCCAAAACTTCGAAGTAAACTATGTCCCTCTATCTCATACGATGGTCCTCGAAACTCCATGTAGACATACGGTCCTGGTCATATATATCTTGGCGAACTTCGTGCTTGTATATGTGGTTTTCACTGGGATAAAGTGAGCTACCTTGGTCAAGAGATCAACTAATACCCAGATAGAGTCATATCCTGATTGTGTCCTGGCTAATCCGGTGATGAAATCCATGCCAAGCTTGTCCCACTTCCATTCTGGTGTTGGCATAGGCTGTAATAATCCTACTGGCTTCTGATGCTCTGCCTTCACTCTCTGACATACATCACATACTGCTACATACTCGGCAATATCCTTCTTCATACCTGTCCACCAGAAATGTTACTTCAAATCCAAATAAATCTTGGTGTTTCTGGGGTGAATCGAGTATGGCGAGTCGTGAGCTTCCTGAAGTATTAACTTCCTGATCTCCACATTATTAGGCACATATACACGATCCTCAAACCATAAAGTTTCATGCTTATCCTCATGGAAACCTTTGGCTTTTCCCTTGCTCATCTTATCCTTTATATCCGCAATTTCCTTACCATACTTCTGAGCTTCTCGAATCTTTCCCAATAATGTAGACTGAACCTCCATTGTTGCAACAAAACCTTTTGGAACTATCTCCAAACGAAGTTCCTTGAGATCGTCAACTAACTCCTGCGGTAATCCTACGCTTACAAGGGTATTGACATAACTCTTGCGGGTCAAAGCGTCTGCTACGACATTGGCCTTTCCTGGATGATAATGCAGCTTCATATCATAATCCTTTATGAGCTCCAACCATCTCCTCTGCCTATGATTCAACTCCTTCTGTGTGAAGATGTACTTCAAAATCTTATGATCCGTGTATACATCACAATGGTTTCCAATAAGAAAATGTCTCCAAGACTTGAGCGCATGCACTACGGCTGCTAACTCCAAATCATGTGTGGCATAATTCAACTAATGAGGTCGAAGCTGCCGTGAGGCATATGAAACAACTCTTCTGTCTTGCATAAGTACACCTCCAAGTCCCAAGCGAGAAGCGTCACAATAAACTTGGAAATCCTTGCGTATATCTGGAAGAATCAGCACTAGGGCTGTAACCAAATGTTTCTTCAACTCCTGAAAACTGGCTTCACAATCATCGGTCCATTTGAACTTGGTGTACTTCTTCAACAACTCTGTCATGGGTTTCGCAATCTTGGAGAAATTCTCAATGAACCTCCTATAATATCCTGCGAGTCCTAGAAAACTGCGGATCTCTCCAACTAAGGTGGGTGCCAACCACTCAGTGACCGACTGAACCTTGGTAGGGTCTACTGCTATACCTTCTCCTGATATAACATGTCCAAGAAATCCAACTTCTTTCAACCAAAACTCACACTTGCTAAACTTGGCATACAGTTGATGTTCCTTGAGCTTCTCGTGAACTAAGCGCAAGTGTTCCTTGTGTTCATCTTCATTCTTCGAGTATACCAAAATATCATCAATGAACACCACAACAAACTTAGCCAAAAACTCCATGAATACCTTGTTCATCATACTCATAAAATAGGCAGGGGCATTAGTCAATCCAAATGACATGACTGTGTACTCATATAGCCTGTACCTTGTGGTAAAAGTTTTCTTAGGTATATCCTGTTCTCGGATCTTCAACTGGTGGTATCCTGATCGAAGATCGATCTTGGAGAATACTTAAGCTCCTTGCAACTGGTCAAACAGATCATTGATCATCGGTAGTGGGTACTTGTTCTTGGTCGTCACTTCGTTCAAAGCCCGATAATCAACAACCATTCTCAAAGATCCATCCTTCTTTTCCACTAAGAGCACTAGGGCTCCCCACGGTGATGAACTTGGTCGGATATAACCTTTCTCCAATAACTCCTTAATCTGCTTCTTAATTTCCTCCAGATCATTTGCGGGAATCCTATACGGTCTCTTTGATATTGGTCCGGTGCCTGGCAACAGCTCTATCAAAAACTCTATGTCTTGATCTGGCGGCATGCCTGGTAGTTCCTCTAGAAATACATCCAGATAATCCTTCACAACAGACACTTCTTCCTGAACAACTCCTGAGAGGGAATTCACTTGGGTCCTCCTTGGCGCATGCCTGGATACATACTTAATGCTCTTTCCCTATGGGGTGGTGAGTAAAATTGACTTACTAGCACAGTCGATGTTTCCTCCGTACTTCGATAACCAATCCATGCCTAGTATTATATTCAATCCTTGTGACTCCAAAATCACTAGGTCTGAGGGGAAAACGTGGCTACCAATGCTTAGGGGTAACCGATCACACCATCGACTAGTCATATACTCTGCTCCTGGCGAGCTTACTAACATGGGTGACCTAAGGGCTAAGGTTGCCAACTTAAACTTGTCCACAAATCCCCTTGATATGTATGAATGCAACGCACCAGTGTCAAAAAGAACGAGAGAAGTAAATGACTTAATCAAAAACTTACCGATCACTGCATTAGGCTGTTCTTCAACCTCCTCCACATTGATGTGGTTCACCTGACCTCTGGTGAAAGGTTTTGGCTTCTTCCCTGAGCTTACATTGCCATTTCCATTCTTTGCTTGGGGACATTTAATGGTGTAGTGTCCAGTCTTCCCACACTTGAAACAACTAATGTGACTTAGATCCTTCCTGGCGGGTGTTGCTGGGTTGGAACGGTTCTGTCCGTTGCTTCCTCCATTCCCATTCCCATTCTTAGAGCCACTGTGGTTATGCGAACTCCCTCCATTATGAGTATGGCCTCCATGGTTATGGGTGTATCCTCCCGAGTTAGGGGTAAAGTGAGGCTTCTGCTGAGCTCTAGAATTGTACTTTCCTTGTCCATACTTCTGTTTGTGACTCTCTATCTGTTGCTGCTTGCCTTCAATCATAAGGGCCTTGTCTACCAACTCCTGGTAATTATTGAATGTTGCCACCATCAACTGCAAACTCAGCTCATCATTCAGCCCTTCCATAAACTTCTCCTGCTTTGTGGCATCTATGGCCACATCATCTGGGGCATAGTGAGCTAACTTACTAAACTCATCCATGTACTGCCCCACAGTATGACTTCCTTGGCGTAAGTTGCGAAACTCTTGCTTCTTCATACTCATTGCTCCAGTTGAGACAAGGGCTGTACGAAAAGCTTGTTGAAACTGATCCATTTGACATTGGCTATGGGAAAGGTGGTTGTGTAATTCTCCCACCATGAGGCTACTGGTCCATCCAATTGATGTGCGACAAAGCACACCTTCTCAGCATCTGTTCAACCTGCGGTGGTCAGCTCCCTTCCAATCCTACAGAGCCAGTCATCAGCAACAATTGGCTCGGTGCTACTAGAAAACACCAGCGGATTCAACCTCGGAAAACGGGCTAAGTTGTCAACTTGAGGTGGTGGCGGTGGGTCGTTATTGTTTTTGTTGTTGTTGCCTTGGTTCTGGACTAGTAGCTGCATCAAGGCATTCTGCTGTCAGACAACTGAGTGAGCTCCGATGGGAAGACAAATCCGGGGTCACGTCTCGAAGGCATCTGATGGGTTTAGAGGGGAGAGATTAGAATAGAGTGAGGTCTAAGGAGAAAATCACTACCCAAATGCACATGAGACAAACACATTCATATCACACCACTCAATTCAAACAAGGGCATACAATCGATCTAACTACCGTTACAAAATACTCAGACTACTACTATATACATGGGGGAAAATACTACTGATGATATGGTGGTCGACTAAAAATTTTGATCGGAGGATGACTCCATGATATCTGCTCTAGCTTCGTCTTCATAATCATCATCGCTATAGGGGTCGGAGTCGGTGTCGTCGATGATGATGTAGTCTTCGGGATGGTTATCCTCTCCTGGTGTGGGGTCTCCCATGAATATCCCTACTTCTTCTTCAGGTCTTCATTCTTCTCCAGTAGTACTGCAATTTCCTCTTCATATCCATCACGTGTAGACTTGAGTTCCTCTTCCAACTCCATGTTTCGGGTCATCACCTTCTTCATGTCCATCATGCTGGCGCACATCTGGTTCTCCTGACGGTGAATGTGTTGGTTCAACTCCTAGATGTAGGCTACAATGGATTTATCCCTCCTGGTGCAAATCATCTCCCATTGCTCATCTCGGCATCCACATATCTGGTAGATGGTGTCCTTAATATCCTTGTGGTAGACTTCGCCGGTGCGTCCCATGGCGATGTGGGCTGCCATGCTCTTTCCTAGACTCCAGGTTGGTGCGTCAAAGGGAAACTCTATGTGCTCTGTAACTCATGTGAATGTCCTTCCTGGAACATGTACTAGAATCATCCTGCACTCTTCTTCCAATATAGTGGCAGTGTAGGTCCCCATGAAGCTTGGTATTTCGATGCTCAGGTACCTAGTGGCTTCCTTCAGGTGTCATCCAAAAGGGGTGTCTTCATCCGGTTGAGCAAACTTGTTCCTTGGGTCCGCCATCTATAGAGTAGATAGTGGAGAAGAGTCAGCAATGAGTAGAGAAGAGTGTCCTATGGCTCATCTTAGTGGTCGCGTCCTATAGTCAACGTGTGCTCTGATACCATCTTCTAGCGATCCGACCTCAAACGGTCAAATCTCTGTGTATAAGTGTCATCCCTGGATAGGTAATGCTGACACAAACAATACACCAGGATTTATAGCAGAGTTCAATCACACACTTATTACATTGAATGTCTGAAGGCCATCTAAATATGATAACAATAATATGGCTGAAGGCCATCTAAATAAGATAACAATGGAAGCTTCGGAGGTAAATGAGTCCATCAACTCCAATGACATAGCTGAGTGCACGACAACGACCTAGCGCACCTTACTCTTTGTTTGAAAACTCTGCAACATAATACGTTGCAGCTTGTGTAGGTTGGCAGATGGAATATGCTGGCAAAATAACACTATAGAGCAATGAACAAGTAACAGCTATAACTATATGCATATTTGTCTGGTGGAGGCTCTATGGTTATTTTTGCAGAAAGCTAGTTTTTCCCTACAACAAAGGAATAGATTTTATTTAACTACAAAGTTTGTTGAAAACATTGAGAAGGTTCCTCCAACTCTATCCCAAATTAATAATCATCAACCCAACAAATTAATTAAATAGAGTGATGAGATCAAATCAATAATTCAAGTACCAGATACTCAAGATGTCCATAACCGGGGACACGGCTAACCATGATTAGTTTATACACTCTGCAGAGGTTTGCGCACTTTTCCCACAAGACTCGATCTCCTCTGTTGAATTTCTCGCACTAAGACGATGTTTGAGAAATGGATGACCGAGACATAGTCTTTCAGAAGCATTAACTCTTTACTCTGGGTAGACAGTACCACCTACATCTCCTACATCTGCTAGCCTACCACTGAAAGAGGTCACACAACTTACTCAACTATGCCATAGCCCATAATGGCTTGTGGCTGCGCACGGAAGTTTCTAGCATGAATAATCATATGATCCCTTTGAGCCTGGGTGGCAAACCATAGGATGATCACATGGGTACTCCGGGATATCCCAGGACAACAATGGATTGCTCTAGGTGCCCAGACAACCACTTGGTGCTCCAGGGTGCCTCAACCAATCAACCTAGATGCGTATTAAAGTAGCCACCTTAAGTTTAACCATTAATTAAAACTCTCACATTTGTCATGGATCTCTCAAACCCAAACCACGTCTACTAGCATAGCATAGCAAAATAAGCATAACGTAGAAGTAACTCCCAGGGTTTGAAATAAAGACAATAGGTTCTACCTCATCAACTACTTCCCAATACCCACAAGTATTCAAGTCCTAACCATGCAGTGTTTGAGGATTGAAACTAATGCATAAAAACTGGGTAATAAGGGCATGATCAAAGTGTTACTTGCCTTGCTGACGATCTGAAAACCCTAGTGACTCGTAGTAGCACGCTTCGCACTCCGGAAACACTATCGTGAACAAACAATGGCATACTTAAGCACTCAAACATAAGATGCAAGGGTAAAACTCAAATGAAATGATCCAAACTGAAAGTTCCACTGAAGAGCTTCGATTTGCAAAAAAGAATCAATCGAATCGGAGCTATGAAACTCAAACATGCGATCAAAAGAAGTTCGAATTCAAATCTGCTTGAAACCAAATTTTAAATTGTCAAAACCATGTTCAAGTTGATTATCTGGAAAGAGGGGAACAATACGAAGATTTTGGCATTGGTTTCTCTGGATTTGGACGAATGAGCAAAAAGTTGCGAGTGTTTGAAGATCAGGGAGTAATCTGTGATAAAAGAAATCGCGGATAGGTCCCTGGCCAAAAATAAAATAAAAATAAAAACCTATCGAACGAACGTTCGCTAATAGAACCAAATGAACGAACGTGTTCGTTAAAACAAACTAAACAGAGAACGTTCGCTACTTAGAGCCGATCGGAAATAACCGAGAAAACCCGAGAAAACCGAAATAAACTGACGAAACCCTAAAAAACTGATCTAGGTTTTTACATGAAAACCGACGGGTCGGCGGTGGGTTTTTCCGGCGAGACAGCGAGGCGGCGGCTCCGGCAGACGGCGGCGCGGGGCTGTGGTGCGGTGGCGCGGCATCGGGCGGTGGCAGCGGTGGAAAAAGAGTGTGGCGGCAAGGCGGCGGCTTGCGGCGGCGTGACAGCGGTGAGGAGGCGGCGGCTGCGACAGCGGGGTGAGGTGAGGAGGAGGGGCGGCGGCTCCGCCTTATAAAGGCCGAGGGGGTGTGGCTTGCGGGAGGGGGCAGCGGGCCGGCTCGGGAGTCGTGCCCCGGCCGGACTCGGATGGCAGCGGCGGCGGGGTCTCTCCCGCGCAGGAGGAATGTGGTGGCGCTGCGGGCCAGCCTGCTCGGCTGGGCTTTCGGCCCAGTCGGGCGGGAAGTTTTTTTAAAAAAATATAAAATTTTGCCCGAAGAAAATCCTAATAAAATATAAAAAATCTAAAAATACGAGAAACAATTTTCACCATCTAAACCTAATATTTAGAACAAAGTGAACATTTTTCTCGCCTAAAAATGCAATTTTCAAAAATGCATATTTTTCTAATTCAACTAAAATAGCAAATAAAATATAAAATTGATTTTAAAATTTCTCCTCCAATATTCCTCTCTTTTGAAGAAGTCATATTATCTTCACTCTTTTATTTTTAATATTGGAAATAATTGGAGAGAGAAAATATTAAAATCAAATTGGATCCTCTTTTCAAATTTGAGAAAATTCAAATATGAATTTTTTTGAAACCTCCAACTCTCTCCTTGGGTCCTTGAGTTTCTTAAGATTTCTAGGATCACAACCAAAATGCAAATAAAACATGATATGCATATGATGACCTATGTATAACATCCAAATTGAAAATTGGGATGTTACATAAGCTCAAACAAATATAATGTTGGGAACGTAGTATTTCAAAAAAAAATCCTACGATCACGCAAGATCTATCTAGGAGAAGCATAGCAATGAGCGGGGAGAGTGTGTCCACATACCCTCATAGACCGTAAGCGGAAGCGTTTAGTAACGCGGTTGATGTAGTCGAACGTCTTCGTGATCCAACCAATCCAAGTACCAAACGTACGGCACCTCCGTGTTCAGCACACGTTCAGCTCGATGACGTCCCTCGATCTCTTGATCTAGTTGAGGATGAGCGAGAGTTCCGTAAGCATGATGTCATGGCGACGGTGATGATGAAGTTACCGGTGCAGGGCTTTGCCTAAGCACTATGACGATATAACCGAGGTGTGTAACTGTGGATGGGGGCACTGCACACGGTTAAGAGAAACTTGTGTGTTCTAGGGTGCCCCCTGCCCCCGTATATAAAGGATGGGAGGGGGAGGCCGTCCAGCCCTGTAGGGCGCGCCAGGAGGAGGGAGTCCTACTAGGACTCCAAGTCCTAGTAGGATTCCACCTAGAGGAAAGGGGGAAGAAGGACGGAAGAGGGGGAAGGGAAGTAACGGGGAGCGTCGCCCCCATCCCCTAGTCCAATTCGGACCCAAAGGGTGGAGGGCACGGACAACCCCTTGTGGCCCTTCCTCTCTTTCCACTAAGGCCCATCAAGGCCCATTAGTTCCCCCGGGGGGTTCCGATAACCCTCCGTGACTCTGATAATTATCCGGTACCTCTCGGAACTCATCCGATGTCGAAATAACATCGTCCAAAATATCAATCTTTATGTCTCGACGATTTCGAGAGTCCTCGTCATGTCTGTGATCTCGTTCAGAACTCCGAACATTCTTCGGTCATCAAATCACATAACCCATAATACAAATCGTCATCGAGCGTTAAGCGTGCGGACCCTACGGGTTCGAGAACTATGTAGAGATGACCGAGACACATCCCCGGTCAATAACCAATAGCGGAACATAGATGCTAATATTGGCTCCTACATATTCTATGATGATCTTTATCGGTCAAATCGCATAACAACTTAAGTCATTCCCTTTGTCATCGGTATGTTACTTCCCCGAGATTCGATCGTCCGTATCATCATACCTAGTTCAATCTCGTTACCGAAAAGTCCCTTTACTTGTTCTGTAATGCATCATCCCGCAACTAACTCATTAGTCACATTGCTTGCAAGGCTTATAGTGATGAGCATTACCGAGAGGGCCCAAAGATACCTCTCTGAAACATGGAGTGACAAATCCTGATCTCGATCTATGCCAAGTCAACAAACACCATCAGAGACACCAGTAGAGCATCTTTATAATCACCCACTTACGTTGTGACGTTTGATAGCACACAAGGTGTTCCTTCGGTATTTGGGAGTTGCATAATCTCATAGTCAGAGGAACATGTATAAGTCATGAAGAAAGCAATAGCAATAAAACTAAACGATCATATATGCTAAGATAATGGATGGGTCTTGTCCATCACATCATTCTCTAATGATGTGATCCCGTTCATCAAATGACAACACATGTCTATGGTCAGTAAACTTAACCATCTTTGATTAACAAGCTAGTCTTGTAGAGGCATACTAGGGACACTTTATTTGTCTATGTATCCACACATGTACTAAGTTCTTAGATAATACAATTCTAGCATGAATAATAAACATTTATCATGATATAAGGAAATATAAATAACAACTTTATTATTGCCTCTAGGGCATATTTCCTTTAGTCTCCCACTTGCACTAGAGTCAATAATCTAGATTACATAGTAATGATTCTAACACCTATGGAGTCTTGGTGCTGATCATGTTTTTCTCATAAGAGAGACTTAGTCAACGGGTCTGCAACATTCAGATCCGTATGTATCTAGCAAATCTCTATGTCTCCCTCCTTGACTTGATCGCGGATGGAATTTAAGCGTCTCTTGATGTGTTTGGTTCTTTTGTGAAATTTGGATTCCTCCGCCAAGGCAATTGCTCCAGTATTATCACAAAAGATTTTAACTGGACCCCATGCACTAGGTATGACACCTAGATCGGATATGAAATCCTTCATCCAGACTCCTTCAATTGTTGCTTCTGAAGTAGCTATGTACTCCACTTCACACGTAGATCCCGCCACGACGCTCTGCTTGGAACTGCACCAACTGACAGATCCACCATTCAATATAAATACGTATCCGATTTGTGTCTTAGAGTCATCCGAATCAATGTCAAAGCTGGCATCGACGTAACCGTTTATGATGAGCTCTTTGTCACCTCATAAACGAAAAACATATCCTTAGTCCTTTTCAGGTATTTCAGGATGTTCTTGACCGCTGTCCAGTGATCCACTCCTGGATTATTTTGGTACCTTTATACGTCTCCAATGTATCTATAATTTTTGATTGTTCCATGCTATTATATTATCTGTTTTGGATGTTTAATGGGCTTTAATATGCTCTTTTATATTATTTTTGGGACTAATCTATTAACCGGAGGCCCAATGCCACTTTTTTTCCTTTTTTAGAATTTTGCAGAAAAGGAATACCAAATGGAATCCAAACGGAATGAAACCTTCACGATGATCTTTCTTGGACCGAAAGCAAACCAGAAGAGTTGTAGTTGAAGTCTGGAACGCCACCAGGGGGCCACGAGGCAGGAGGGCGCGCCCCCACCCTCGTGGGCCCCTCGTAGCTCGACTGACATACTTCTTGTGCCTATATATACTCTTATACCCTAGATCGATCGCAGAGAGCCAAAAAACCACTTTTCCACCTACCATGTTATTTTGAGAAGACATGATTGCTTTATTAGTATGCTTGAAGTATTATTATTTTTAGGTCAATATTAAAATTTTGTGTTGAATCTTTCGAATCTGAACATTCATGCCACAATAAAGAAAATTACATTGATAATTATGTTAGGAAGCATTCCACATCAAAAATTATGTTTTTATCATTTACCTACTCGAGGACAACCAGGAATTAAGCTTGGGGATGCTTAATATGTCTCCAACGTATCTATAATTTTTTATTGTTCCATGCTATTATATTATCTGTTTTGGATGTTTAATGGGCTTTAATATCCTATTTTATATTATTTTTGGGACTAACCTATTAACCGGAGGCCCGGTGCCAGTTTCTGTTTTTTGCCTATTTTAGAGCTTTGGAGAAAAGGAATACCAAACGGAATCCAAACGGAATGAAACCTTCGTGATGATCTGTCTTGGACCGAAAGCAAACCAGAAGACTTGGAGTTGAAGTCTAGAACGCCACGAGGCGGCCACAAGGCAGGATGGCGCGCCCAAGGGTGGTAGGCACGCCCCCACCCTCGTGGGCCCCTCGTAGCCCCACTGACGTACTGCTTCCGCCTATATATACTCTTATACCCTAGATCGATCGCAGATAGCCACGAAACCACTTTTCCATTGCCACAACCTTCTGTGCCCATGAGATCCCATCTTGGGGCCTCTTCCGGCAATCTGCCGGAGGGGGAATCGATCACGGAGGGATTCTACATCAACACCATAGCCTCTCAGATGAAGCGTGAGTAGTTTACCACAGACCTTCAGGTCCATAGTTATTAGCTAGATGGCTTCTTCTCTCTCTTTGATTGTCAATACAAAGTTCTCCTCGATGTTCTTGGAGATCTATTCGATGTAATACTCTTTTGCGGTGTGTTTGCCGAGGTCCGATGAATTGTGGGTTTATGAACAAGATTATCTATGAATATTATTTGGTTCTTCTCTGAATTCTTATATGCATGATTTGATATCTTTGCAAGTCTCTTCGAATTATCGGTTTAGTTTGGCCTACTAGATTGATCTTTCCTGCAATGGGAGAAGTGCTTAGCTTTGGGTTCAATCTTGCGGTGTCCTTTCCCAGTGACATTAGGGGCAGCCAAGCACGTATTGTATTGTTGCCATCGAGGATAAATAGATGGGGTTTATATCATATTGCTTGAGTTTATCCCTCTACATCATGTCATCTTGCTTAATGTGTTACTCTATTCTTATGAACTTAATACTCTAGATGCATGCTGGATAGCGGTCGATGTGTGGAGTAATAGTAGTAGATGTAGAATCGTTTCAATCTACTTGACATGGACATGATGCCTATATTCATGATCATCGCCTTAGATATTCTCATAACTATGCGCTTTTCTATCAATTGCTCGGCAGTAATTTGTTCACCCACCGTAATACATGCCATCTTGAGAGAAGCCACTAGTGAAACCTATGGCCCCCGGGTCTCTTTCTTATTATATTGCAACTCTTTTATTTGGCTACAAAAAAAGACATTCTGTGATGATACGTGTTTGTCATAGTAGGTCACGTTTTCTGTCATGCATGTACATCGATGACAATTTTATGACAGAATTAAGATAGTCATACCTATGTTGTCGTAGAAGTGTTCCATGACATTACCAAAATTATCATCACGAAAGTGTCCACTTCCATGATGATAAATTGCGCGTCATGGAAGTGCTTTCATCAGGGGTGACTGACACGTGGCATCCACCGTAACGGGTCGCCGTTAAGCTATCGGGTTCGGTTTTGGATCTGATAACCCGCTAACAACCTGGACCAATGAGGATTTTACATCTGTAAAATTGTCATTGGCCGGAGGAAACACGTGTTGGCTCACCATTGGGACAGATGTCATCCATTCATTGGATAGGAGGCGCCTATGATACGTCGACACGTGGCATGGCCCAACATAGGCCCATTCCGATGAAAATGACGGCCTGTTTGACTTGGTAAAACGGTAATGGGCCGGCCCACGGAAAGCCTGTTAACGGCTTGTCCGTATATAGCCCATTTACGGACCGCTAACTCACGGCCCGTTACGGCCTACCGAAATTAAGCCCAGTAGCTTCATCTGGGCCTTACCAATATGATTCCAGCCTGTTGTAACTTTCGGCCCATATATGGCCCATGATGTCTTTCGGCCCATACGAGGCATTTGTAATTCTTGGCCCATTAATGGCCCGTGGTGAATCTGGCCTGTAATTAGTAGTGTACCGCTTTATACCCATTAATGGCCCATTATTCCATTCGTCCGTTTCCAACCCGTGTTATCTTTCGGCCTTCTACGGGCCCATTTATTCTTGGGCTTATTTCCAGCATTCGGTTACTTACAGCCCGTTACTGGCTTTTTCTGCTTGTGGGCCAAATTCAGCCTGTGGTTACAATCGGCCCGTTTGCGGCCCGTTAATCCGTTGGGCTATTTTTGTAGCGTCATCAAATACGGAAGATTAACATCGGCCTGTTATGGTGTAACATCCCGAAATTCTAAATTTTGGAATGTTATATTAAATAAATAATTTTCATTGTTTGTTTGATTGTTGTGTGATTGATTGACTGAAAGTGAGTGAAATTGAAACTTTTGAAAGTTAAATGAGAGGGAATAAAAGGACTTTCCCAAACTTTCATTTCTGGACTTCTGATCTCCGTGAATTCAAATTCTTTTCAAAATACAAAACCCCAGAGAGAAGATGACATGACATCTTCCATTTAATTAAATGAAAGGGGTATTTGAAAATATTTGCATTTCATTTGGAATTATTTTCAAATTCAAAAACTTTAACCAACTCAATGATTTTCATGAGAGAAGATAAAATAACTTCTTCAAAACATATGAAATATGAGTTGAAAGTTTAAAAAGGATCAAATTCAAAGTTCTTTTGAAATTATTTTCAATTTGGGGTTATTTCAGTTTTATTCAAATTATTTTTCTCCAAAATAAAAATATATGGAAAATAGGGTAACATGATTCCCTACATCAGAAAATTGGAGATAAATAAACTTGAAATCATTTTGGTATTTTTAAAATGAATTTTATTGGATTTTAGTAGGCCAGTAGCACTCTTTGAATTATTTGAATTTTTCTCGATTTAATATGACTTGAAAAATTGTTCATGTTGTAGAAAATCTTTTTCTGAAAATTTTGATATATAATATGCCTATATAAAATTTTATTTTACTTTCTTCATTTGGTTTTCCCTCTGTTTCTATTTAAAAAAACTGTACATGTGGCCCATCACTAACTACCGCCCAGCTGCACATCATAGTACAAGCGGGCGCCCCATTTCTTTTCCTATATGGGCCAGGCCCAGCCAGCCTTTTCATTTTTAGGCCGAATTTTGTTTTAAAAAAGAACTGCAGCTGCGCGGCCGGCCGAGCCGCCTACGGCCTTTAGGCCCAAGGCGCCTCTCCTCGGTTTCTTTTCTATTTCGTCTACGTTTAGTCCCACATTGCCTAGCCATTGACTCATAAACCTCTTTTCCACCTATAAATATATAGCCATGGAGCCTCCAAAAATCATCTGATTCGAGTTAAATCAATATTTTGGTTTGACTAGATTCATTTAAGAAAATATTTTTCTTCTCTCTGGCGCGACTTCTGAAAGTTGTCTCCTCTCTCTGAAGTTGTCTTTTCTCTACCTTATAAAGGTATCTTTCTTTGTTTTTTTTCTTTTTATACTTCCGTAGTTTATTATTTCTAGACTAATACGATAGAATAATTAGATTATCAATTAGTCTACGTATTTATACATTAGACCTTAGCCGTAGCTATTTTTCTATCGTAAAACAACTTGGCCCTGATTTTTCAAATAGCCATAACTTTTCACTCGCTTATCCAAATTAGATGAAACCAGCGCCTATAGATTCGTCTTGTTTTCACCTAACCAGTGAACTTGTCACATCAACTTTTTGAAATTTTCAAATTTCAAATTTTGTTCAGATTCATATTCAAACTTCTTTTGAACACAACTTGAGTTTCGTAACTCCGATTTAGTTTATTCTTTTTGTAAATCGAAGATCTTGACCTAAACTTTCTGATAAGGCAAAATTCACATAATTTTGGTACTGTTAGAAATTGTTTTATGTTGCAAGAGTTATTTTTTCTTGGTTTTGATGTTTTCCGAACTGTCTTATTCGTTCTTCCTGATCTTTTGAGTGATTGCTTATGTGTGGTTACTATTGCTTGCTCACGATAGATTGAACGAAGTGTGACGAGTAGAACTATCAAGAGTTATGAGTGCGAATCATCTTCATCAACAGTACAAGGCAAGTTCACACTTTGATCATATCCCTTTCATACCCAGTTTTCATGCATTAGTTTCACCCTCAAACATTGCATGGTTAGGATTTGATAACATGTGGGTATTGGGAAGTAGTTGATGAGGTAGGAACTTATTGCCCTACATTCAAACCTTGGGAGTTACTACTACGTTATGCTTATACTGCTCTGCTATGCTTGTAGACATGGATTGGGTGAGTGAATCCATGACAGATGTGAGATTGTTATTGATAGAGGTGAAGGTGTCCCGATGTTTCGATGAGATACATATTGTTTTCTGTGGGAGTCGACTTTGACGATCCGACTACGAACGAGCGAAGACGTCGCGCCTTACCAATCGCTAAACCAACTTCCGAGGGTTATTGACCACGCCGGAGCACGATCAACCTGACCATGAGGGTCTATTTCCTGCGAGCAAATGAAGAACAAGCAAGAAACTGAGATTGCAATCTGGATATTGCGAATAAAAGAGGAAAGCTTTATTAATGAAGGTGGGGTTCTGTGACGTCTTGGTCTGGTCGTTGGACACAAATGAAGTACGCGAAATTGCAGCTATGGCAAACTTTTAATCTAAACAAAACCCAAAGTCTAAACAACACCCTAAGGGATGTATATATGGAGGAAGAGGGAAGAATTTCGTGGCCCTTGGAGGAGGGGTCTGAAACCAACCCTAACTCTTATTTCCCCACACATACAGACTCTAAAACAGCCTATACTTAAGTATTTCGAAAATACATGGGCCTGGCTCAATAATAAGGTGATGCAACACCTAGAATAGCCTCTGGATGAAATTTATGAAGTGGCATCTTGTATATTTCGTCCAAGGCTTCATGCGCTCCTTATGGTGGCTTCAAAGTCCTCAAATCATCACTTGTAACTCCGTTCTTGATCCCCTTGCGCATGCCATCATCTCCGTTCTTAAACTTGCTCCAAGGTTCATCTTTCTTGTCCAAGCTAGGCCCTTCATTTGTAAGCAAAACAAATGTATCCAATTTAGGCAGCATCATATTCTCATGAACATTAGAATCGTTACCAAGAAACGAAAGTACCTGATAATTCAATTGGTGTGCGCGAGCTCTAGTAATTGGTCCAGTATGTATAGCAGCAGGGGCTGTGGGTGTAACAATGGTATTGATGACCTCATCATCCTCCCCTTCTTGAAATGAAGTCGTCCTCGACGAAAGTTCATCGTCCTCACCCGAATAAGGCTTCAAATCTGCAATATTAAAAGTGGGACTAACCCCAAAATCTGCAGGCAGCTCAAGTTTATATGCATTATCATTTATTTTCTCTAACACCTTTAAAGGACCATCAGCATGTGGCATTAGCTTTGATTTGCGCAAATTAGGAAATCCATCCTTACACAAATGTAACCAAACAAGATCTCGAGGTGCAAACACAACATGTTTTCTACCCTAATCTCCAGCAAGTTTATATTTAGCATTCATACGCTCAATTTTTTCCTTAGTTAACTCATGCATTTTTAAAATCAATTCAACACATTCTTTCGCATCAAAATGAACCTTCTTCGAAGATGGAAGAGGCAACAAATCAATAGATGCATGAGGTAGGAAACCATACACAATTTCGAAAGGGCACATCTTAGTAGTAGAATGCAATGAACGATTATAAGAAAATTAAATATGAGGCAAGCATTCTTCCCACATTTTCTTATTATTCTTCAAAAACAGCCCTAAGCATAGTAGACAATGTTCTATTGACTACTTCAATTTGTCCATCAGTTTGGGGGTGACAAGTAGTACTAAGAAGCAGTTTAGTCCCCAACTTAGCCCATAAACATCTCCAAAAGTGGCTAAGAAATTTAGTATCACGATCTGAAACAATAGTATTTGGCACACCATGCAAGCGAATAATTTCACGAAAGAACAAACCAACAACATTAACAGCAGCATCGCTTTTATGACATGGTATAAAGTGTGCCATTTTCGAGAACCTATCCACGACAAGAAATATGCTATCCCTCCCCTTCTTTGTTCGAGGTAAACCTAAAACAAAGTCCATAGATATATCCTCCCAACGAACACTAGATACAGGCAAAGGCATATATAAACCATGAGGATTGAGTCGTGACTTAGCTTTTTGACATGTAGTGCAGCGAGCAACAAAACGCTCGACATCCCGTCTCATCTTTGGCCAAAAGAAATGTGTAGCAAGTATATCCTCCGTCTTATTGACGCCAAAGTGTCCCATTAATCCTCCTCCATGCGCCTCCTACAACAAGAAAAGACGAACGGAACTAGCTGGAATGCATAGCTTGTTAGCACGAAACACAAATCCATCGTTAAGAGCGAACTTGTTCCAAGTTCTCCCTCCATAGAATTCTGCAATACATCTTTAAATTCAGCATCATGCACATATTGATCTTTGATGGTCTCAAAACCAAATATTTTAAAGTCGAGTTGTGAAAGCATAGTATAACAACGAGACAATGCATCAGCAATAACATTTTCTTTACCCTTCTTGTGTTTGATGACATAAGGGTAAGTCTCAATGAATTCAACCCATTTAGCATGTCTACAGTTCAGTTTTGCTTGACTTTTAATGTGTTTCAAAGATTCATGATCAGAATGTATAACAAATTCCTTGGGCCATAAATTATGTTGCCATGTTTCTAAGTTCCAAACAAGAGCATATAATTCTTTATCATAAGTAGAATAGTTCAGACTAGGCCCACTCAATTTTTTAAAAAGAGTATGCAATAGGTTTGCCATCTTGTAATAACACACCTCCTAATCCAATTCCACTAGCATCACATTCAAGCTCAAAAGTCTTATTAAAATCAGGAAGTTGGAGTAAAGGAGCATGTGTCAACTTATCTTTCAATACCGTGAAGGCTTCTTCCTATGCGGTACCCCAAACAAAAGGCACATCCTTCTTTGTAAGCTCGTTGAGAGGTGCAGCAATGTTGCTGAAATCTCTCACAAAACGCCTATGGAAACCAGTGAGGCCAAGGAAACTCCTCACTTGTGTGATCGTTTTGGGCTACGGCCAACTCTCAATAGCTTCAATCTTGGCTTTATCAACTTCAATTCCCTGTGGAGCAACAACATAGCCAAGAAAAGATACTTGGTCGGTGCAAAAGGTGCAGTTTCCAAGGTTACCAAACAAACGTGCATCACGTAGAGCAATAAAAACAGCACGTAAATGTTCGAAATGTTCCTCCAAAGATTTTCTATAAATCAATATGTCATCAAAGTAAACTACCACAAATCGTCCTATGAAAGCACGTAAAACTTCGTTCATTAATCTCATGAAATTACTAGGTGCATTAGTTAACCCAAAAGGCATGACTAACCACTCATATAATCCAAACTTAGTTTTAAATGCCGTTTTCCATTCATCTCCCAATTTCATATGAATTTGATGGTATCCACTACGTAAAACAACTTTGGAGAATATTGTAGAGCTAGTCAATTCATCAAGCATATCATCTAGCCCAGGAATAGGATGACGATAACGAATAGTAATATTATTAATGCCTCTACAATCAACATACATACATGATGTACCATCCTTTTTAGGCACTAGTATAATAGGAACATCACAAGGACTAAGAGATTCACGTATATAACCTTTGTCGAGCAGCTCTTGTACTTGACGCATAATCTCCTTCATCTCCTCTGGATTGGTACGGTATGGTGCACGGTTGGGTAATGATGCACCGGGAATAAAGTCAATTTGATGCTCAATCCTTCGAATAGGTGGTAATCCCGGTGGCACGTCTTGTGGAAAGACGTCAGCGAACTCCTGCAAAATGTTAGTGACAGCAGGAGGCAAAGACGAAGGCACGTCCTTGAATGAAAATAATGCCTCTTTGCACACAAAAGCATAGCAAACAGATTTGCTAAAATCTAGATCATCAATATCAGAATTGGTGGCAAGTAAACATGCACTTCTCAATTTAATTTCAGAAACATTAGATGGTTTATTATTAGGCTTCGTGTGTTGCTCAAATTCTTTTGCCACAATCTGATTTTCACTCTTATTTTGCTCCTGTTTTGCTTTATTAGCTCTATTAATATCATCTTTCAAAATGGAATCAGGAGTCATAGGAAGCAAAGTAATATTTTTGTCCTTATGAACAAGAGTATACTGATTGTTTCTACCATGGTGTAAGGATTTTTATCAAATTGCCATGGTCTACCAAGTAATAAGGAACATGCTTGCATAGGTACCACATCACAATGAACATAATCAGCATATGTAGAGATACTAAAGTGCACACGAACAGTACGTGTTACCTTAACCTTGCCACTGTTGTTCAACCATTGGATGTAGTAAGGATGTGGATGTGGTCTTGTGGTGAGAGATAGCTTCTCCACCATCTCCATGATAGCAAAGTTGTTGCAGCTCCCTCCATCTATGATGACGCGAACAGAACATTCCTTCACAACTCCCTTTGTATGGAACAAATTATGCCTCTAATTTTGCTCAGCTTGTGTAACCTGCACACTAAAAACACGTTGAGCAACTAAACATTCATACCTGTCAGCATCGTCAGCAGCCATGTACTGTGTCTCATGATCAGAATCATCTCCACCGTGTTCTTCATGTGTAATAAGAGCCAAAGTCTCCTCATCATAGTCACTAGCGGACTCATACCCACCATCCTCAGTAGCAATCATCACACGCTGAGATTTGCATTCTCTCGCAAAATGTCCTCTTCCCTTACAATGACGACAAATAATATCACTTGTGTCCCCTGTTGATGCCATTGAAGAAGAAGAGCTCTGCACAGGCCCGACAGGTGTGCTCTTAGCAGATAGTAGTGGTTGTGCTTGCTTTCTTGTATCACGGCTGGAGGTGGCACCTGATGGAGGTGCTGGTGTAGTGGAAGTAGAGGATGCACGTGGTGTCCATGATGAAGATCGACCTGCAGAAAAGTTAGTTCGCGCCAATGCCTGTCGATCCTGCACTTCACGTTCAGCTTTACAAGCAAAATGGAATAAACGAATGATATTAGTATACTCCTTATACTCTAGAATGGTCTGAATCTCTCTATTTAATCCACCCATAAAACGTGCAAGCATAGCTTCATTCTCCTCAACAATACCACATCTAATCATGCCAGTTTGTAATTCCTGATAATATTCTTCTACGGAATTTTTTGCCTTGTCTTAAATGCTGCAATTTTTGAAGTAATTCACGTTGATAATATGGTGGAACCCAACGAGTACGCATAGCAGTTTTCAAAGCAGCCCAAGTAGTTGGAATAGGATATAATCTACAATGTTCAGACCACCAAACACATGCGAAGCTAGTGAAAGCACAAACAGCAGCAGGAACACGCCTCTCCTCAGGATATTGTAAACATGTAAAACGTTGTTCAGTTTCTAACTCCCAAGTAAGATATATATCAGGAACATATCTACCCTCAAATGGTGGAATATTCAATTTTAGTTTAGGAAGATGGTCATGATCTCGTACCTCATATGGTGGTGCAGCCCTACCGTTGTGATGATATACCTGAGGACGACCTGGTGGTGGTGGTGCTAGTGGTTGCACGTAGTTCTGATTTTGATCAACCTCATCCTCGTAATGGTCCTCCACCTCTGCAGTAGCAGCAGGAGCGACAGAAGCATCAACAGCGGCACTAGAATTTTGCGCAGGGTCAATGGGAACGCGCTGTGCTCGTCCCACTTGATTTGGAAAGCGACGTTGTTGTTGTTGTTGTTGTAGTAGAGGTGCGTTAGGGGCAGCCGGTGGTGGTGGTGGAAGACGCGCGAGCAATTCATTAAACTTGTTATCGAGCTTTGTTTCGAACGTCTTCTCCATGCCATCTATCTTTTCCATGGCCTCTTCAAATCTGTTTAGCACATCTTGCACCTGTCCACTCATCATTTGCTGAAATTTATCATGCAACTCCTTATTCGTCATGTTCTCCCAGTCAGTCTCGTCGGCTTGTGGTCCTGCCATGGTTAGCAGCAATAGAAACACACAAGAATATGATCCTACAGACTACTAACAAGAGGTGGTGGTGGGTGTCACAAATCCGTCAAGCAAATATCAAATTCTTACCAGTTCTTACCCAGTAGCAGGCGGTGATCGGCAACCGTCGTAGTCAAAACTCTCAAAGCTTGGATAGAGCGATTACCAGGGAAAATCAAACGCACGACGTAGATGTGTGTGGAGCTGGGAAGGCTTATAATATGGTAGCAAAAAGGGTCAGCAATAATCAATTCAGAGATGCAAAGTTGAATAAACGCTCAACGATGGAACTGTGCTGGTCCTAGGCTAGACCGTGCTAGAGACGCGAGCCTAGAACACTAACAAAATCACGGCGCTGCACGTAAACAAGGGAAAAGCATACTTTGGAACTTTTTATCGCACTGTTTTTTTCGGGCGCTCCTCTTTTTTTTTGGCGCTCCTTTTTTTCGAAAAATCACTATAATGGCGAGTGTCTCAAAACTCTTCCCTCGTCAAACTGACAGGATGGGCACGAATTTTTTTTTGACTTTTTCGGAAATCAGGGCAGCGATGACGAAAAAGTGCGACAAAAAATCACTATGATGGCACGTGGCTCAAAAGACTCAGAAAAGCCTAAAAATAGGATAGGGAAAAATATTTTTGGTCACCAAGATTTTGGCCTAAAAACTGCCGGGGGGTCTCCAGATTCTTTTGTTGCTCAAATTCTTTTGCCACAATCTGATTTTCACTCTTATTTTTCTCCTATTTTGCTTTATTAGCTCTATCAATATCATCTTTCAAAATGGAATCATGAGTCATAGGAAGCAAAGTAATATTTTTATCCTTATGAACAAGAGTATACTGATTGTTTCTACCGTGGTGTACAGATTTTTTATCAAATTGCCATGGTCTACCAAGTAATAGGGAACATGCTTGCATAGGTACCACATCACAATCAACATAATCAGCATATGTAGAGATACTAAAATGCACACGAACAGTACGTGTTACCTTAACCTTGACGTTGTTGTTGAACCATTGGATGTAAGTAAGGATGTGGATGTGGTCTTGTGGTGAGAGATAGCTTCTCCACCATCTCCATGCTAGCCAAGTTATTGCAACTCCCTCCATCTATGATGACGCGAACAAAACGTTCCTTCACAACTCCCTTTGTATGAAACAAATTATGCCTCTGATTTTGCTCAGCTTGTGTAACCTGCACGCTCAAAACACGTTGAGCAACTAAACATTCATACATGTCAGCATCTTCAGCAGCCATGTATTGCGTCTCATGATCAGAATCATCTCCACCGTGTTCTTCATGTGTAATAAGATCCAAAGTCTCCTCATCATAGTCACTAGCGGACTCATACCCACCATCCTCAGTAACAATCATCACATGCTGAGATTTGCATTCTCTCGCAAAATATCCTCTTCCCTTACAACGATGACAAATAATATCACTTGTGTGCCCTATTGATGCCATGGAAGAAGAAGAGCTCTACGCAGGCCCAGCAGGTGTGCTCTTGGCAGATAGTGGTGGTTGTGCCTGCTTTCTTGTATCACGGCTGGAGGTGGCACCTGATGGTGGTGCTGGTGCAGTGGAAGTAGAGGATGCACGTGGTGTCCATGATGAAGATCGACCTGCAGAAAAGTTAGTTTGCGCCAATGCCTGTCGATCCTGCACTTCACGTTCTGCTTTACAAGCAAGATGGAATAAACGAGTGATATTAGTATACTCCTTATACTCTAGAATGGTCTGAATCTCTCTATTTAATCCACCCATAAAACATGCAAGCATAGCTTCATTGTCCTCAACAATACCACATCTAATCATGCCAGTTTGTAATTCCTGATAATATTCTTCTACATAATTTTTTCCTTGTCTTAAATGCTGCAATGTTTGAAGTAATTCACGTTGATAATATGGTGGAACCCAACGAGTACGCATAGCAGTTTTCAAAGCAGCCCAAGTAGTTGGAATAGGATATAATCTACAATGTTCAGACCACCAAACACATGCAAAAACTAGAGAAAGCACAAACAGCGGCAGGAACACGTCTCTCCTCGAGATGTTGTAAACATGTAAAACGTTGTTCAGTTTCTAACTCCCAAGTAAGATATATATCAGGAACATATCTACCCTCAAATGGTGGAATATTCAACTTCAGTTTAGGAAAAAGGTCATGATCTCGTACCTCAGGTGGTGGTGCATCCCTACCATTGCGATGATATACCTGAGGACGACCTGGTGGTGGTGGTACTGGTGGTTGCACATAGTTCTGATTTTGATCAACCTCATCCTCGTAATGGTCCTCCACCTCTGCAGTAGCAGCAGGAGCTACAGAAGCATCAACAGCGGCACTAGAATTTTGCACAGGGTCAATGGGAACATGATGTGCTCGTCGCACTTGATTTGGAAGGCGACGTTGTAGTAGTTGTTGTTGTTGTAGAGGTGCATTAGATGCAGCCGATGGTGGTGGTGGAAGATGCGGGAGTAATTCATTAAAATTGTTATCGAGCTTTGTTTTGAACGTCTTATCCATGCCATCTATCTTCTCCATGTCCTCTTCAAATCTGTTTAGCACATCTTGCACCTGTCCACTCCTCATTTGCTGAAATTTATCATGCAACTCCTTATTTGTCATGTTCTCCCAGTCAGTCTTGTTAGCTTGTGATCCTGCCATGGTTAGCAGCAATAGAAACACACAATAATATGATCCTATGGACTACTAACAAGAGGTGGTGGCGGGTGTCACAAATCCGTCAAGAAAATCTCAAATTCTTACCAGTTCTTACCCAGCAGCTGGCGGTGATCGGCAACCGTCGTAGTCAAAACTCTCAAAACTTGGATAGAGCGATTACCAGGGAGAGTCAAACGTATGACGTAGATGTATGTGGAGCTTGGGAGGCTTATAATATGGTAGCAAAAAGGGTCAGCAATAATCAATTCAGAGATGCAAAGTTGAGTAAACGCTCAATGATGGTACTGTGCTGGTCCTAGGCTAGACCGTACTAGAGATGCGAGCCTACAACGCGGCACGTAAACAAGGAAGGAGCACTCTCTGATTTTTATTTTATTTTTTATCACCTTTTTTGCACTTTTTTCCTCTCTTTTTTTGCTCCACAATATTTTTTTCGAAAAATTCTACAGATGGTCTAAAAACTGCCTAGCCAGAATTTTCCAGCCTTTGTTTTTTTGAGTTTGGAACTATTTTTCTACTGTGGGTAGCACGGAATTTTGGGAGTCCTACTCTGTCATGACTCGAAGTATCGCGTGATCTGGAACTCGAAAACAAAGCAACAAATACTATACTCGGACTAGGACTGGTAGCAGAGATGAATCTGGTGGAACTTGGACTGGTGGCAGCGATGAATCTGGTCAAACTCGGACTGGTGGTTGTATATGGCGATGATATATCTAGACTCGGATTGGTGGTGGTATATGGCAATGGTATATGCGGACTCGAATTGGTGGTTGTATATGGCGATGGTATATGTGGACTCGGATTGTTGGTTGTATATGGCAACGGCGATATATAAGGTGGGGTGGTGGTATATGGCAATGATGATGATGGTGCGGCGGCGGCATGACAACCTGTGAACAGAACTCGAAACTCTAAGGGACTAGACGCTAAGACCAGCAACTCGACACGATGATGGAACCGCAAATTCAACAAAGCAAAACTCTAAAAAGACTATGCAAAGGCTCAGATTGGTTCGGATATGATGAACTAACCCTTTTTTGGCTTTTTTCGTGGACTGTGGGTATGAAGAACAGACTCGATCTAAACTACGAAAAACTATAAAATCTCACCGAGCAACCTGGTAATCTGATACCACTTGATAGAGGCGAGGGTGTCCCGATGTTTCGATGAGATGGTGGCTATCATTTTCTGTGGGAGTCGACCTTGATGATCCGACTACGAACGTGCGAAACGTCGCGCCTTAGCAATCGCTAAACCAACTTCCGAGGGGTTATTGACCACGCCGGAGCACGATCAACCTGACCACGAGGGTCTGTTTCATGCGAGCAAATGAAGAACAAGTAAGAAACTGAGATTGCAATCTGGATATTGCGAATATAAGATGAAAGCTTTATTGATCAAGGTGGGGTTCTGTGACGCCTTTGTCTGGTCGTTGAACACAAACGAAGTACGCGAAGTTGCAGCTATGGCGAACTTTAATCTAAACAAAACCCAAAGTCTAAACGACGCCCTAAGGGTTGTATATATGGAGGAAGAGGGGGGATTTCGTGGCCCTTGGAGGAGGGGTTCGGAACCAACCCTAACTCTTGTTTCCCCACACATACGGACTCTAAAAACAGCCTATACTTCAGTATTTCGAAAATACATGGGCCTGGCCCAATAATAAGGTGACGCAACACATAGAATAGCCTCTGGACGAAATTTATGAAGTGGCATCTTGTATATTTCGTCCAAGGCTCCATGCCCTCCTTATGGTGGCTTCAAAGTCCTGAAATCATCACTTGTAACTCCGTTCTTGATCCCCTTGCACATGCCATCATCTCCATGCTTGAACTTGCTCCAAGGTTCATCTTTCTTGTCCAAGCTCGGCCCTTCATTTGTAAGCAAAACAAATATATCCAATTTAGGCAGCATCATATTCTCATGAACATTAGAATCGTTACCAAGAAACGAAAGTACCTGATAATTCAATTGGCGTGCGCGAGCTCTAGTAATTGGTCCAGTATGTATAGCAGCAGGGGATGTGGGTGTAACAATGGTATTTATGTACTCATCACAGATGGCATGGCAATGCAAGACACCATATGCATGATATGAGCAATATAACCCTGCCGAGTTAGAGCATGCACCTCGGGGGGGATACGACTGGTCATCTGTCTCTGAATCCTCCTCCGAGGAGCTACCTGTAACCATCAAGACATCTGCATCAACAGGTAGCACTGACTGCTCAGAAGACCTTATTTTCGCTCCAGATTGTCCCACGACCGATTCAAATGGCTGAAGCACAGGAAGAGTTGATGAATGTATAAACATTGTTGACAAATGGAATACATTATGAAAAAATATGGCACGATACAATTCACATATATGATGACTGGCTAAACAGGATGGCATTGCATGATTCACGTATATGATGCCTGGCTAGAGAAGATGGCATTGCATAATTCCCATATACTCCCTCCATTCCTAAATATTTGTCTTTTTAGAGATTTCAAATGGACTACCACATACGGATGTATATAAACATATTTTAGAGTGTAGATTCACTCATTTTGCTCCGTATGTAGTCACTTGTTGAAATCTCTAAAAGGCAAATATTTAGGAACGGTGGGAGTATGATATAGAAACCAAACAGGTGGCATTCACACAAAGCAAATCTAAACTAAGCTGATGACATGTAAGATGTATAATGTAAGCAATGCGAGGCGCCATATGCATGATATGACCAACATCGGCATGACAGGTTACAGCAAACGCCTCAGGTGGTAAATAGGAGTGGTCAGCTCCCTCTGAATCCCCATCTGAACAGTTATCTTCCTCTAGAATACAATATGGAATGGCGGGAGGGGGGCACTTCGCCCACTATGGAGCGGCGTCTACATGACATTATATTCCCACACAACGGTCTTCTCTTTCTCTCTACATGTTCAGTACGGTTGTGTACAATAACTGACATGCATAATAAAAAATAGTTAGATTTTTTAAGGCCGAAGGGGTGCATGCAGAAATCAAGACTGATGGTAGCAAACGAGTGGATAGATCCAAAACTAATGATAGCAGGTACATTATAGCTTCATTTTTAAAAAGATAGAGAATGGATCATCTAATGTTTATTGCCCACCCAACATGAACCACATAGAAGACCCCAGATGAACCAGATAGTAGACAGATACTATTCGTTGCTGCCTCGATATGAGACCCACAAGCATTTTAAAACTCAAGTTTGAATGATAAAGTAGCAGGTAATAATAACCGATGTATAACGTAAGCAAACACAAAAGACTGCGACCTCTCTTCCGGAACTGTGTAGTCCTCAGGTTCATCTGCTCAGTCGATGATGGTAATGTAGTTGGCGTGGCTGCTGACAATGGTGAAGATGATCTGAGGCGGCGAAAGAAAATCTGCAGGGGGAATCTCTGCTGCAGTGAACGCTTCTGTCGATGGTGCACCTCAGGTGGGGTGGATGACGGCACGGCAGGAGCAGGACATAACACACAGAGTTTTCTTTGACGCCTATTTGAAAATGAAGTAAATCTGTAAGGTCTCCTTAGAATTGGAGGATTCTATAAATGTAGGGACAAGAAAAACACAGGAATAGGATAGGAATGCACGTGCAAAACAGAGCATTTGGAAACATAGGATTTCTGTCAACCTGGGTGTTTGGTTCACATGAATTGGAAGAACACGGGAATGGAGAAACATGGTCAGATTAAAGTCAAACCACGTGAAAATGAAAAAATAAGAATCTTATTATGCCAGTAATGCAATTAGTCCTATTCTTCATGCATATTAATTTGAAAAGGACGTCCAAGTGGATACTAAAATTCTAACATTTTTTCTTTGAAAGAGACACCAAAGGAAAAAAAATCCTCCAGTTTTGCTTTGCTCCACTCCTTCTAACCAAATGCACGAATAGTAGTACCATAGTAGTTCCATAGCAAAGGATCCCTGAGGGATCGACATGAATGCAGAGTAACAAAGTGATGCAACAAGTGTACAACCTCTTTGGCATAGCCTATCGACCTCAGCATCATTGGGTTGGACATGGAGGATGGTGATGCTGGTGTGACTGTTGGAGGCGGGGAAGAAGATTTGAGGCCTCTGGAAACGGCGCCGAGGGTACTGCTCCGCTGTGATGGACGGTTCCTTCGTTGGAGCAGGTCTGATGAGGTGTACAGCGGCGAGGCCGAAGCAGGACAAGACAGACAACGTTAATCTGAAGTGGGACTCTAATATCATCTGCAATAGATGATGTAAAATACAGCACCAAAAAGTGCTAGATGTAAAACGCATCAGCCGCGCACGGCCGCTCCGACAGATGTTGTAAATTCTGTTCACTCTGAACTTAACTGAAGAAACTGAACTTTACAGTCGAAACTGAATTTTACTGTCGAAACTGATTGAACTAGTAGCAAAGCATTGCAATAGATGTTTAGGGCGTTCGAGCACTAGTAGTAGAGAAGCAGTGATCTAAATCAGCAGACGCTCTAGCAGGGAATGCACTAGCATAGAGTAAGTCGTGCAACAGCACTGCGAGCGAGTGCTAAAGCAGCAACTCATGTAGCTGCCGGAGGTCGTGCAGTAGCAGCAGCGAGAGCAAGAGCAGAGCAGCAGCACGAACGAGAGCAAGAGCGAAGCAGCAGCGCTACCAACAGAAATAGCAGAGAAGAGCAGCAACACGAACGAAAGCAAGAGCAGTGCAGCAGCGCGACCGACGGCAAGAAAAGAGCCGCAACGCAAGCGAGAGCCGGAGCAACTGCAGCTAGTGCCGGTGTGGAAGTCGCCACCGAGGAAGCAACGACATGGGGGAGAGACGTCGTGGATGAAGTGGCCAGTGACGGCGCCGTCGATGGAGACCCGCCATGGCTGTTCGGTATCGAGCACCGGCAGCCCCGTGAGATTGAATAAAAGATAAAATGCAGTGGTGAGTGCAGAACCTCCTTGGTGGCGCCCAGTGGGCCTCGGCTTCATCGGAGGAATTGGCAAGGCTGTCGTGGTTCCGGTGGGGCAGGTCAACACGGTGTTGTGAGGATGGAGGTCGTGCGATAGATGAGGCGAACATCGGGGCAGCTCCTTGGATGTGGAGGACGGGGCGGCTGATCCGGTGGGACGACGAGATCGACGACGGATCCTCATCTGGTGCGGTCAATGAGGGACGGTGAGATGTTGTGGAGGACGACATCGTCGGGGAAGAGTCTCCGGCTGGGCGGTGGTCGGGAGGCCGACGGAGGAGCATGGGGTTTCGCATGTTTTGGCGGCCTCGGTGTACGAATGGGGGGACGAAGTGGAAGGTAGGGGGGCCATGGCTTAGGGACACGCTTGTCCAAAATGTATGGTAAGCTACCAGCATACCCCCACCGGTTTTTACACCGCGACATCGAGCTGGCATTTCCGGCTGAGGGGTAGAAGGGGGATTTTGTGTATCTGGGCTGCGGGACCGATTTCGGATGAGGAGGGAGTTTTTGCGTAGGTTGAAATTTCGGGATAACAAGTCGTGGCACGGGTTGAGGAGGCAGGAGTTTCAAAGAAGATGAGACAAAACATATTCGAGCTTGAAAATTTCGGGATAACAAGGTGCGGATTCCTTGTTCGGCAGAACAAACTTAACGTGTTCGAAAAAACAATTCATACAAGACATAGGAGAGTCATGTCCCCTTTTACTATATTGCTATAGATGTCATTGAAAAAACTACAAGAAAAATGTAAAAAAAATTGGGAGAACAAGATTACCCAGTACAGTGCCAAATCGATTCACACTTCCCTCAACAACAACAAAAGACAAATCAATTCCCACCAAAAGAAAGAGTCATGCCCCTTTTTATATGATTACAAATGCTAGGATCTCGAATTTTAGTTTTTTAATCCACGTTATGTTGAATTCAAATATATCATTAGGTGAGCTTGTGGTTTATAATGGATGTAGTCCTACATTTTGATCTTCCATCATATATGAACATTTTACTCCACCCTATGAACATATATATTGTCGTCTACCATATGGACTAAATTTGAATCAATTTTCCTTATTTGAATACGATTGTTGTCAAGTTATACAATAATTTAAATATTATCTTGATAACAAAAAACATGCACATAGCAGTAATCATATTTCACTATGAACTACATGTACCATACGATCTCCATTCAAATATTTGTATCCATTTTATGTTGCATTCAAATCAGAGTACATTGGTCTAGGTAGCGAGATGTTCGGGATAATCTAAACCCTGTTTTCATATGTATATTTTTTGGCTGAATTGGGACAAGTTTTGGTATAAGCTTCTTGCAAAACCGGAGATTCTCTCAACAAGCCTCGTGGTTCCGAGAGGGAATGTGTCACGTTTGTGTGTGAAACAATATATGCTGCCTCCCTCCTAATTTTCTTTACGGAGGCAACATACAACTATATGAGTGCCCTCTTAAATTTTGGAATTATTCCGGGTTCGTTTGGCCTTTTCTATACATTAATTGAGTTTTTGGACATTTAATGTACATAATCCAAATTTGAACTACAAGCACATGCTCCTTGGGTGAATTTCTCGGTCCCATGCAAGAAATGGGAATGAAATTCAAGCATCTTGGCGTCGTGCCTTGGCCGAGAACATTGAGAAACTTGGTTTTAAAATTCATGTAAATCCAAAACACGCCTGAAAATCATGAAACTTGGCATGGTGTCATGTCATGGTACTACCATGCCGTGGTAAAAAAATTGGCCAAATTGGAACAAATGTTGGTATAAGCTTCTTGCAAACCAGAGCTTCTCTCAAGAAGGCTCGTGGTTCTGAGAGGGAACGTGTCACCTTTGAATGCGAAAAATATGCGTTGCCCCCCCCCCTTGAGTTTCTTTACATAGACAACATAGAACTACATGAGTGCCCTGGTAAATTTTGGAATTATTCTGGGTTCGTTTGGCCTTTTTTATACATTAGTTGAGTTTCTAGTCATTTAATGTGCATAATCCAAATTTGAACTACAAGGACATGCTCCCGTGCACCAAAGTTGGTTGAAAAATCACATGTGTGTCCTTAGGTGAATTTCTAGGTCCCATGCAAGAAATGGGAATGAAATTCAAACATCTGGGCATCATGGCTCGGCCGAGAACATTGAGAAACTTGGTTTTAAAATTCTTGTAAATCCAAAACACGCCTAAAAATCATGAAACTTGGCACGGTGTCATGTCATGGTACTACCATGTTGTGGTAAAAAAAATTGGCCAAATAGGACCAAGTTCTCGTATAAGCTTCTTGCAAACCGGAGCTTCTCTCAAGAAGGCTCGTGGTTCTGAGAGGGAACGTGTCACCTTTGAGTGCGAAAAATTATACGCTGCCCCCCTTGAGTTTCTTTATACAGGCAACATAGAACTACATGAGTGCCCTGTTAAATTTTGGAATTATTCTGGGTACGTTTTGCCTTCTTTATATTAATTGAGTTTCTAGTCATTTAATGTGCATAATTCAAATTCGAACTACAAGCACATGCTCCCATGCACCAAAGTTGGTTCAAAAATCACATGTGTATCATCGGGTGAATTTCTAGGTCCCATGCAAGAAATGGGAATGAAATTCAAACATCTGGGCATCGTGGCTCGGCCGAGAGCATTGAGAAACCTGGTTTTAAAATTCTTGTAAATCCAAAACACGCCTGAAAATCATGAAACTTGGCACGGTGTCATGTAATGGTACTACCATGTTGTGGTAAAAAATTGGCCGAATAGGAACAAGTTTTGGTATAAGCTTCTTGCAAACCAGAGCTTCTCTCAAGAAGGCTCGTGGTTCTGAGAGGGAACGTGTCACCTTTGAGTGTGAAACAATATACGCTGCCCTCCCCCTTGAGTTTCTTTATAGAGGCAACATAGAACTACATGAGTGCCCTGTTAAATTTTGGAATTATTCCGGGTTCGTTTGGCCTTTTTTAATACATTAATTGAGTTCTGGTCATTTAATGTGCATAATTCAAATTTGAACTACAAGCACATGCGACCGTGCGCCAAAGTTGGTTGAAAAATCACATGTGCGTCCTCGGGTGAATTTCTAGGTCCCATGCAAGAAATGGGAATGAAATTCAAAAATCTGGGCATCGTGGCTCGGCTAGGAACATTGAGAAACTTTGTTTTAAAATTCTTGTAAATCCAAAACACGCCTGAAAATCATGAAACTTGGCATGGTGTCATGTCATGGTACTACCATGCTGTGGTAAAAAAACTGGCAGAATAGGAACAAGTTTTGGTATAAGTTTCTTGCAAACCAGAGCTTCTCTCAAGAAGGCTCGTGGTTCTGAGAGGAAATGTATCACCTTTGTCTGCATAATTCAAATTTCAAATACAAGCACATGCTCCAGTGCACCAAAGCTGGTTGAAAATTCACATATGTGTCCTCGGGTAAATTTCTAGGTCCCATGCAAGAAATGGGAATGAAATTCAAACATTTGGGCATCGTGGCTCGGCCGGAAACATTGATAAACTTGGTTTTTTAATTCCTGTAAATCCAAAACACGCATGAAAATCATGAAACTTGGCTTGGTGTCATGACATGGCACCAACATGTTGTGGTAATTTTGTTGTCCGGTTTGTGAAGGTGCACACATTAACAATCAACAAAGTCGTTTTGGAACAAGTGTTGTCAAATTACAATCAGAAACACAAGTATTATTGAAATCGTGGGCTTTCTATTTACCATTTATGTGACGCCACATGTCCCCTTTTTTATTAGCTAGGAGGCGCCATGCAGGGTAGCTATTTGAGTACGGGAGGCGTGCGATCAGACCCCCGCGCATGCTTATCGGGAGGAGAGCCTGATAGAGGCGGGGGTGTCCCGATCTTTCGATGAGATGATAACTATCGATTTGGTGGAGACGACTTTGACGATCCGACTACAAACGTGCACGACGTTGCGCCTTAGCAATCGCTAAACCAATCTCCTGAGGTTACTGACGATGCCGAAAGCACAGTCAGCCTGACCACGAAGGTCTATTCCTGCAAGCAATCGAAGAACGAGCAAGAATATGATAAAGCAATCTGAATATTGCAAATATATATGAGGTATTGATAATGGTGGGGATCCGGAAGCGGTCTTGGTCTGGTCGTTGGACACAAACGAAGTACACGAAGTTGCAATGGCTAACTTTTAACTAAACAAATCCCAAGGAAAAAGCTACTAGATGGATCTACTTATATAGGAGCAAGGGGTGGCGGCCAAGGAGGTGGGAGGACGTCCCAAGGCAGCCTAAAACTAAATCTAGGTCGTACAAGGCCAATGGGCCCAAGTGGAGGTGATGTAACACCTTTGGACTTGTAGTTTCACTCGGATTCTGCTGCAGCATCAGATTGTTTCGTCCACAACTCAATGCTCCGGACGAATTTGAAGGTGATTCCAATTGGGTTGGAAAGTGCACGAAATCTAGTTTCCAACAAAAAAAGAATCACCCAATTCGGAGTCCGTATGAAAAACTTGTGTTATGCCTGTTTTACTGAACAATGCACAAAACAGATTCCAATCCGAATTCAACTACGAGATTGAGTCTAGATAGATCCGAATTTTGTTTTTTTTTCTCCTCTTTTTTTTTCTTTTCCTTTGTTTTTTTTCTGACTTTTTTTTTACTTTTTTTTCTCTCGTTTTTTTTCTCTATCTTTTTTTTTCTCTCTCCCTCTTTCCAAAACAAACTTGATAAGATGTAGATTGGATCAAGCGAAGATGGGAACGATCTCAACTATGATTATGACAATGAACGATGGGTAGCACGTGGAGGAAATTGATGGATGGGTGGTGGACAGCGGAAGGGATAATGATGCAGCGGCGACGTGACTAATGTGAACAGAACTCGAAACTCTAAACGACCTAGACACTAAGACCAGCAACTCGACACGACGATGCAACCGATAATTCAATAATGCAAACAATGAAAAGAAAATTGCAAAGGCTCAGACTGGCTTGGACAAAGGATGAATAGATCTAACTCTTTTTTGTGGATTTTTCTTGGACAATAGGTAAGAAAATAAATCTAATCTAGGAAAACTGGAAATTCTCACCGAGCAACCTGAAAACTGATACCACTTGATAGAGGCGGGGGTGTCCCGATCTTTCGATGAGATGATAACTATCGATTTGGTGGAGACGACTTTGACGATCCGACTACAAACGTGCACGACGTTGCGCCTTAGCAATCGCTAAACCAATCTCCTGAGGTTACTGACGATGCCGAAAGCACGGTCAGCCTGACCACGAAGGTCTATTCCTGCAAGCAATCGAAGAACGAGCAAGAATATGATAAAGCAATCTGAATATTGCAAATATATATGAGGTATTGATAATGGTGGGGATCCGGAAGCGGTCTTGGTCTGGTCGTTGGACACAAACGAAGTACACGAAGTTGCAATGGCTAACTTTTAACTAAACAAATCCCAAGCAAAAAGCTACTAGATGGATCTACTTATATAGGAGCAAGGGGTGGCGGCCAAGGAGGTGGGAGGACGTCCCAAGGCAGCCTAAAACTAAATCTAGGTCGTACAAGGCCAATGGGCCCAAGTGGAGGTGATGTAACACCTTTGGACTTGTAGTTTGACTCGGATTCTGCTGCAGCATCAGATTGTTTCGTCCACAACTCAACGCTCCGGACGAATTTGAAGGTGATTCCAATTGGGTTGGAAAGTGCACGAAATCTAGTTTCCAACAAAAAAAAGAATCACCCAATTCGGAGTCCGTATGAAAAACTTGTGTGCGTTTTGAGTCAGGTATGTCTGTGCAGTCCGAATCTGAATCCAGAACGTGAGAGACTTGGACTCTATCTTCTCTTGGGCCAAAAGTGACGTGAGAGAACTTTTTGAACAGAAAATAAACATCTCTTTCTTCCTTATCTTCATATGTGGATTGTACAAATGTCCCATACACCTGCAATTAGACAAAACACAAAAGTGTGTGAAGTATTTTTGTTCTGGATAACATAAATAGATTATTGAATAGTTTGCACTAGAAATCACCTGACAAATATGCATATATGCAATATTTTTGGTCATATCCAAGGTAGTCATGTCCTCATCAGAGCCTTTTGACCTCCATCTTCCGTCCACCTTTCTCCCAAGGTCTCCATTTATGGCGCCAGAGCCTCTGTTTAATAAGGTGGCTATATCTCACTCGATTGAGATTTAAGAGAGAAAAAGGAAAATCTGAAAAGAAAATTTTGCATGGATCTTGATGTAAGATCCGATGGACCTATATAGCATCTACTGTGACTTATAGCAAGACTGATGAATATATATAAGGATGACGAGAGTGGATAATAATTGTCTTACATAATTAGGAAGATAATTAAAAAAGGCACATGCGGCTATGCCCGAAATACACAAGGTCAAAAGAAGAAGGAAGACTCATACAATGATTTTGCTCCCTAATCTCTACTTTCTTTATGCGCTGTAGGTCGCGGTGACTAGTTCTCGCGGTGAGCGGCGATGATCTCTTTCATCAGTTTCGTATCCTTAATACACTGCTTGGCAGCATCCTGTGCTTCCTCCACCAGCCTTTCACGCTCGATGCAGAGCATGGCATTGTCGTCCATAAGTTTCTTGACAATGACGCCCGTCCTCTGCAAGAAGGCAGCGGTCTCCTCCGCCTGTTTCGCCCTTCCGGTGATCTTCTCCCTCAGCAGGTCACGCTCGGCCTGGAGCTTCGCATTGCCCTCCCCAAGTTTTCGTATGACGCCGGTAGCCTCGTCCTGCAACCTCGCCTAGCCGGAGATCTGATCCATCTGGCTATGGACGATCGCATGCATGCGCCAGTAAGAGTCCTCGCCTGCCCTCGAGAAATTTTCCTAGGCCGCCGCGGCGCGGCAGGACCTCTGTTCTGCTTTGGTGGCACGGCGGGACATCTCGGCTGCTTCTGCGGCCCGGTCGGACCAGTCTGCTACATCGACGGCGCGGCGGGACCTCCGTGCTGCTTCAGCGGCGCGGCGGGACCTCTGTGCTGCTACTCCTGCGCGGCTGGACATGTCGGCTGCTTTCGCGGCGAGGCGGGACATCTCTCGTGCTTCCTCTTCCCTGCTCGCCTCTCCCTGGTGGAAATCTCTCGACCCAGAACTCACGTTGGCCATGGCAGACGCAAAGGAATGATGTTGAATGACTTGATTGTTTTTTGTGGATGAGGAGTTGAGGAGGAATGTGCAGTCATCTTGGCATAGTAGTATTTATAACCGAGTACTACTAATACGCTCCTAAGTGGGAAACTGTTTAGGTTGTGATCGGTGTGAACATGTTTGCAATTAAATATAGCATGGTAGTAATTTGGAATGTGATGAGACGCAAGCTCAAAATTTATTGATGGTTCTAGTTTCGAAGTGCGGCACTATTCCCGGATGGTGTAACGTGGGCACATGTTATCGGCCGTGGTGTAGCATATGCCATGGTACTACTAATTTTTCTACTACCATGTATGTGCAATAATTGGCACCGTCAGATACATATCTTACGGTTATTGGGGTGTTCGACAGCAACAGCCTCGTGGCGAGCTATAGACTAGTCTTTTTTTCACACGCATTACATCGACACATATCATCTCTCTCCCTATTTTTCATGCACACACCTATCTCTCGGGACTTCTCGCACGCACCATCTCTAGCTCCCAAGGTTGATGCCACCCACATACACTTGTACTTTGAGTTTAGTACGTTATACAGGAAGAGAAGAGGTGCATGCACGCACTCGTCCTCTCTCACACACGCATCTGTAGCTACGAATTGTAGTGTTCTCAACCATCCGATTGGCTCTATCATAGGTTTCATGTTGCTCCTTGGCCTTGAGATTGAGAAGTTTAAAATGCGGAGGCTAAGATAGAGGCGCGAGGTTTTGGTTAATGTGCGGGCCGCACATGGCACCGACACGACACGAGCTTCGTCTGCCTGGTGCGCCTGCAGTCGGGTGAGTTGTCCAAGTATAGACACAACCAGGCCCTCCTTGGTATCCGCGCCTCGACTTAGACTAGTCATAGTGTGGAGTAACTTAGAGTAGTAACATGCACATGTTACTAGTCTATGTTACTACTACCTCCGTCCTGGTTTATTAGTCCCCTTTGTAATTTGTGCTAAATTTTGACCAAAGATTTAACTGACAAAATATTATTGCATGTTAACAAAAATTATATCGTTGGATTCGTATTTGAACATAGTTTTCAATGATATAACTTTTAGTGATATGCATGAACATTTTGTTAGTTAAATTTATGGTCAAAATTTGGATCAGATTACAATGGGGACCAACAAACCAGGACGAAGGTAGTACCTCCAAAGTGGGTAGTAACATATGTGTTGTGTCATGCATCACTCCATTTATTAGGTTGTAGACTCATCTTTTTTTGATATGTGTGATGTTACAGTAACTAGCTATGTTACCACATGCCTCTCTTTCTTCATTAATCACATGCCACATCATCTATTTTGTCTAGATAAGTGTGATGTTATCACCTATGTTACTCCCACCATGACCAGCCTTATGTGCAGGGAAATTAGGATTGGAGGGAGTACTACTAGTAGTAGTACTACTTTGATGTGTCACGTCAACTCGCACAAGTATGCAACACTTCCTGAACAAACAAGCATATAAGCGGTTATACTTACTTCTTATAAGTTGTTATACTTCTTACCCAAAGGATCTTTATATCCAACAGACACAAAATATCCGTTTGATTGCTGAAAATTACTTTAACTGCTGATCTGATGTCGAAGTAATTGATGCATCGCCACCAAAGCCCACCATCTCTTAAGCTAAAGTAGACCGAGCTAACATCTATATTAGCATATTACTAACATAAACAGAAGGCACTTTAGAATCATTTAGGGCGTGAGCTTGTCAATCTGAATGTGGAGGGACACCAGCTTAGTAGCGGCCAGCAGCTTAGGCGGAACTGTGAAGAAGGTTAGCTCGTGCACGACGACGTCACCGGGATCCTTGCTACTTGTTACCTCCATTTCCTCCTTGACGGCGTTGGTCCTGCCTTTGGGCTCCCCCGGTGGGCCGTTCGCCCATAGCTTGGCCATGTAGTGCGGCAGTGGGGACAACCCCGCTCTGATGCAGATGACCGACACGGCGATAGGTGCGCCGATGTCGAGCACGCCGCCACCAAGAAAAATGTGCGGCCGTCCTCCTCCGCGAACAGCATGAGCCGTGGCTCCGACAGTGGCACTTGCAGCTGGAGCACCTTGCCGTACTGGATCCTATACAAGGGCATGGGATGCATGGTGCTGATGTGGTGGGAGAGCACCGGCGGCGGGCCTTCGTAGCTGTAGACGGGCACAGAGCATTTGCAGGGCGCGAGCGGACACAAGCTCTGGTGATCGGCGAGCTTGTGGTAAATGACGTAGAGCCCATAGCCTTCATGAGGGCACTCCTGTTGGGGAACGTAGTAATTTCAAAAAAAATCCTATGCACACGCAAGATCATGGTGATGCATAGCAACGAGAGGGAAGAGTGTGTCCATGTACCCTCGTAGACCGAAAGCGGAAGCGTTAGCACAACGCGGTTGATGTAGTCGTATGTCTTCACGATCCGACCAATCAAGTACAGAACGCACGGCACCTCCGAGTTCTGCACACGTTCAACTCGATGACGTCCCTCAAACTCCGATCCGGCCGAGCTTTGAGGGAGAATTCCGTTAGCACGACGGCGTGGTGACGATGTTGATGTTCTACCGTCGCAGGGCTTCGCCTAAGCACCGCTACGATATTATCGAGGTGGACTATGGTGGAGAGGGGCACCGCACGCGGCTAAAAGATCCAAGAGATCAATTGTTGTGTCTATGGGGTTCCCCTCTCCTCTGTATATAGAGGAGGGGAGGAGGGGCCGGCCAAGGGGAGGAGGCGCGCCCAAGGGGGGGAGTCCTACTCCCACCGAGAGTAGGACTCCACCTTTTCCTATTTGGAGAGGGAGAGGGAAGGAATAGGAAGGAGGGAGGAAGGAAAGGGGGGGCTGGCCCCCCTCCCAATTCGGATTGGGCTTGGGGGGTGCGCCCCCTCCCTTGCTCCTTTCCCCTCCTTTCCACTAAAGCCCATTAAGGCCCATATACCTCCCGGGGGGGTTCCGATAACCTCCCGGTGCTCCGGTATTATCCCGATCTCACCCGGAACCATTCCGGTATCCAAATATAGTCGTCCAATATATCGATCTTTACATATCGAACATTTCGAGACTCCTCGTCATGTCCGTGATCACATCGGGGACTCCGAACTACCTTCGGTACATCAAAAACCATAAACTCATAATATAACCGTCATCAAACTTTAAGCGTGCGGACCCTACGGGTTCGAGAACTATGTAGACATGACCGAGACACATCTCCGGTCAATAACCAATAGCGGAACCTGGATGCTCATATTGGCTCCTACATATTCTATGAAGATCTTTATCGTTCAAACCGCATAACAACATATGTTGTTCCTTTTGTCATCGGTATGTTACTTGCCCGAGATTTGATCGTCGGTATCTCAATACCTAGTTCAATCTCATTACCGGCAAGTCGCTTTACTCGTTTCGTAACACATCATCCCGCAACTAACTCATTAGTTTCAATGCTTGCAAGGATTAAGTGATGTGTATTACCGAGTGGGCCCAGAGATACCTCTCCTACAATCGGAGTGACAAATCCTAATCTCGAAATACGCTAAGCCAACAAATACTTTTGGAGACACCTATAGAGCACCTTTATAATCACCCAGTTACGTTGTGACGTTTGGTATCACACAAAGTGTTCCTTCGGTAAATGGGATTTGCATAATCTCATAGTCATAGGAACATGTATAAGTCATGAAGATAGCAATAGCAACAAACTAAACGATCAAGTGCTAAGCTAACAGAATGGGTCAAGTCAATCACATCATTCTCCTAATGATGTGATCCCGTTAATCAAATGACAACTCTTTGTCTATGGTTAGGAAACATAACCATCTTTGATCAACGAGCTAATCAAGTAGAGGCATACTAGTGACACTCTGTTTGTCTATGTATTCACACATGTATCATGTTTCCGGTTAATACAATTCTAGCATGAATAATAAACATTGATCATGATATAAGGAAATAAATAATAACTTCATTATTGCCTCTAGGGCATATTTCCTTCAGTCTACCACTTGCACTAGAGTAAATACTCTAGATTACACAGTAATGATTCTAACACCCATGGAGCCTTGGTGCTGATCATGTTTTGCTTGTGGAAGAGGCTTAGTCAACGGGTCTGCAACATTCAGATCCGTATGTATCTTGCAAATCTCTATGTCTCCCACCAGGACTTGATTCCGGATGGAGTTGAAGCGTCTTTTGATGTGCTTGGTTCTCTTGTGAAATCTGGATTCCTTTGCCAAAGCAATTGCACTAGTATTGTCACAAAAGATTTTCATTGGACCTGATGCACTAGGTATGACACCTAGATCGGATATGAACTCCTTCATCCAGACTCCTTCATTTGGTGCTTACGAAGTAGCTATGTACTCCGCTTCACATGTAGATCCCGCTACGAGGCTTTGTTTAGAACCGCACCAACTGACAGCTCCACTATTTAATAAAAACACGTATCCGGTTTGCGATTTAGAATCGTCCGGATCAGTGTCAAAGCTTGCATCGACGTAACCATTTACGACGAGCTCTTTATCACTTCCATAAATGAGAAACATATCCTTCGTCCTTTTCAGGTATTTCAGGATGTTCTTGACCATTGTCCAGTGATCCACTCCTAGATTACTTTGGTACCTCCCTGCTAAACTAATAGCAAGGCACACATCAGGTCTGGTACATAGCATTGCATACATGATAGAGCCTATGGCTGAAGCATAGGGAACATCTTTCATTTTCTCGGCACACATCAGGTCTGGTACACAGCATTGCATACATGATAGAGCCTATGGCTGAAGCATAGGGAACATCTTTCATTTTCTCTCTATCTTCTGCAGTGGTCGGGCATTGAGTCTTACTCAATTTCACACCTTGTAACACAGGCAAGAACCCTTTCTTTGCTTGATCCAGTTTGAACTTCTTCAAAATTTTGTCAAGGTATGTGCTTTGTGAAAGTCCAATTAAGCATCTCGATCTATCTCTATAGATCTTGATGTCGAATATATAAGCAGCTTCACCGAGGTCTTTCATTGAAAAACTCTTATTCAAATATCCTTTATGATATCCAGAAATTCTATATCATTTCCAATCAATAATATGGCATCCACATATAATATTAGAAATGCTACAGAGCTCCCACTCATTTTCTTGTAAATACAGGCTTCTCCAAAAGTCTGTATAGAACCATATGCTTTGATCACACCATCAAAATGTTTATTTCAACTCCGAGAGGCTTGCACCAGTCCATAAATGGATCGCTGGAGCTTGCACACTTTGTTAGCACCCTTTGGATCGACAAAACCTTCTGGTTGCATCATATACAACTCTTCTTCCAGAAATCCATTCAAGAATGCAGTTTTGACATCCATTTACCAAATTTCATAATCATAAAATGCGGCAATTGCTAACATGATTCGGACAGACTTTAGCATTGCTACGGGTGAGAAGGTCTCATCGTAGTCAATCCCTTGAACTTGTTGAAAACCTTTTGCAACAAGTCGAGCTTTATAGACAGTAACATTACCATCAGCGTCAGTCTTCTTCTTGAAGATCCATTTATTCTCGATGGCTTGTCGATCATCAGGCAAGTCAACCAAAGTCCACACTTTGTTCTCATACATGGATCCCGTCTCAGATTTCATGGCTTCAAGCCATTTTGCAGAATCTGGGCTCACCATCGCTTCTTCATAGTTCGTAGGTTCGTCATGGTCTAGCAACATCACTTCCAGAACAGGATTACCGTACCACTCTGGTGCAGATCTTACTCTGGTTGACCTACGAGGTTCAGTAACAACTTGATGTGAAGTTTCATGATCATCATCATTAACTTCCTCACTAATTGGTGTAGACATCACAAGAACCGGTTTCTGTGATGAACTACTTTCCAATAAGGGAGCAGGTATTGTTACCTCATCAAGTTCTACTTTCCTCCCACTCACTTCTTTCGAGAGAAACTCCTTGTCTAGAAAGGATCCATTCTTAGCAACAAATGTCTTGCCCTCGGATCTGTGATAGAACGTGTACACAACTATTTCTTTTGGATATCCTATGAAGACACATTTCTCCGATTTGGGTTCGAGCTTATCAGGTTGAAGCTTTTTCACATAAGCATCGCAGCCCCAAACTTTAAGAAACGACAACTTTGGTTTCTTGCCAAACCATAGTTCATAAGGTGTCGTCTCAACGGATTTTGATGGTGCCCTATTTAACGTGAATGCGGCCGTCTCTAAATCATAACCCCAAAATGATAGCGGTAAATTAGTAAGAGACATTATAGATCGCACCATATCTAGTAAAGTACAATTACGACATTCGGACACACCATTACGTTGTGGTGTTCCGGGTGGCGTGAGTTGCGAAACTATTCCGCATTGTTTCAAATGTAGACCAAACTCGTAACTCAAATATTCTCCTCCACGATCAGATCGTAGAAACTTTATTTTCTTGTTACGATGATTTTCAACTTCACTCTGAAATTCTTTGAACTTTTTAAATGTTTCAGACTTATGTTTCATTAAGTAGATATACCCATATCTGCTTAAATCATCGGTGAAGGTGAGAAAATAACGATACCCGCCGCGAGCCTCAACATTCATTGGACCACATACATCAGTATATATGATTTCCAACAAATCAGTAGCTCGCTCCATAGTTCCGGAGAATGGCGTTTTAGTCATCTTGCCCATGAGGCATGGTTCGCAAGTACCAAGTGATTCCAAAAGTCCATCAGTATGGAGTTTCTTCATGCGCTTTATACCAATATGACCCAAATGGCAGTGCCACAAATAAGTCGCACTATCATTATCAACTATGCATATTTTGGCTTCAACATTATGAATATGTGTATCACTACTATCGAGATTCATCAAAAATAGACCACTCTTCAAGGGTGCATGACCATGAAAGATATTACTCATATAAATAGAACAACCTTTATTCTCGGATTTAAATGAATAACCGTCTCGCATTAAACAAGATCCAGATATAATGTTCATGCTCAACGCTGGCACCAAATAACAATTAGTTAGGTCTAAAATTAACCCCGAAGGTAGATGTAGAGGTAGCGTGCCGACGGCGATCACATCGACTTTGGAACCATTTCCCACACGCATCGTCACCTCGTCCTTAGCCAATGTTCGCTTAATCCGTAGTCCCTGTTTTGAGTTGCAAATTTTAGCAACAGAACCAGCATCAAATACCCAGGTGCTACTGCGAGCTCTAGTAAGGTACACATCAATAACATGTATATCACATATACCTTTGTTCACCTTGCCATCCTTCTTATCCGCCAAATACTTGGGGCAGCTCCGCTTCCAGTGACCAGTCTGTTTGTAGTAGAAGCACTCAGTCTCAGGCTTAGGTCCAGACTTGGGTTTCTTCTCCTAAGCAGCAACTTGTTTGCTGTTCTTCTTGAAGTTCCCCTTCTTCCCTTTACCCTTTTTCTTGAAACTGGCGGTCTTATTGACCATCAACACTTCATGCTCCTTTTTGATTTCTACCTCCGCAGCCTTTAGCATTGCGAAGAGCTCAAGAATTGTCTTATTCATCCCTTGCATATTATAGTTCATCACAAAGCTTTTGTATCTTGGTGGCAGTGATTGAAGAACTCTGTCAATGACACTATCAACAGGAAGATTAACTCCCAGTTGAGTCAAGTGATTATGATACCCAGACATTTTGAGTATATGCTCACTGACAAAACTATTCTCCTCCATCTTGCAACTATAGAACTTATTGGAGACTTTATATCTCTCAATCCGGGCATTTGCTTGAAATATTAACTTCAACTCCTGGAACATCTCATATGCTCCATGACGTTCAAAATGTTGTTGAAGCCCCGGTTCTAAGCCGTAAAGCATGGCACACTGAACTATCGAGTAGTCATCATCTTTGCTCTGCCAGGTGTTCATAACATCTGGTGTTGCTCCTGCAGCAGGTTTGGCACTTAGTGGTGCTTCTAGGACGTAATTCTTCTATGCAGAAATGAGGATAATCCTCAAGTTACGGACCCAGTCCGTGTAATTGCTACCATCATCTTTCAACTTTGCTTTCTCAAGGAACGCATTAAAATTCAACGGAACAACAGCACGAGCCATCTATCTAACAAACATAGACATGCAAAAAACTATCAGGTACTAAGTTCATGATAAATTTAAGTTCAATTAATCATATTACTAAAGAGCTCCCACTTAGATAGACATCCCTCTAATCATCTAAGTGATCACATGATCCAAATCAACTAAACCATAATTGATCATCACGTGAAATGGAGTAGTTTTCAATGGTGAACATCACTATGTTGATCATATCTACTATATGATTCACGCTCGACCTTTCGGTCTCAGTGTTCCGAGGCCATATCTGCATATGCTAGGCTCATCAAGTTTAACCTGAGTATTCTGCGTGTGCAAAACTGGCTTGCACCCGTTGTAGATGCGCGTAGAGCTTATCACACCCGATCATCACATGGTGTCTAGGCACGACGAACTTTGGCAACGGTGCATACTCAGGGAGAACACTTTTATCTTGAAATTTAGTGAGAGATCATCTTATAATGCTACCATCAATCAAAGCAAAATAAGATGCATAAAAGATAAACATCACATGCAATCAATATAAGTGATATGATATGGCCATCATCATCTTGTGCTTGTGATCTCCATCTTCGAAGCACTGTCATGATCACCATCGTCACCGGCGCGACACCTTGATCTCCATCATAGCATCCTTGTCGTCTCGCCAACTATTGCTTCTACGACTATCGCTACCGCTTAGTGATAAAGTAAAGCATTATAGGGTGATTGCATTGCATACAATAAAGCGACAACCATATGGCTCCTGCCAGTTGCCGATAACTCGGTTACAAAACATGATCATCTCATACAATAAAATATAGCATCATGTCTTGACCATATCACATCACAACATGCCCTGCAAAAACAAGTTAGACGTCCTCTACTTTGTTGTTGCAAGTTTCACGTGGCTGCTACGGGCTGAGCAAGAACCGTTCTTACCTACGCATCAAAACCACAATGATAGTTCGTCAAGTTAGTGATGTTTTAACCTTCTCAAGGACCGGGCGTAGCCACACTCGGTTCAACTAAAGTTGGAGAAACTGACACCCGCCAGCCACCTGTGTGCAAAGCACGTCGGTAGAACCAGTCTCGCGTAAGCATACGCGTAATGTCGGTCCGGGCCGCTTCATCCAACAATACCGCCTAACCAGAGTATGACATGCTGGTAAGTAGTATGACTTGTATCGCCCACAACTCACTTGTGTTCTACTCGTGCATATAACATCAACGCATATAACCAGGCTCGGATGCCACTGTTGGGGAACGTAGTAATTCCAAAAAAAATCCTACGCACACGCAAGATCATGGTGATGCATAGCAACGAGAGGGGAGAGTGTGTCCACATACCCTCGTAGACCGAAAGCGGAAGCGTTAGCACAACGCGGTTGATGTAGTCGTACATCTTCACGATCCGACTGATCAAGTACCGAATGCACGGCACCTCCGAGTTCTGCACACGTTCAACTCGATGACGTCCCTCGAACTCTGATCCAACCGAGCTTTGAGGGAGAGTTCTGTTAGCACGACGGCGTGGTGACGATGTTGATGTTCTACCGTCGCAGGGCTTCGCCTAAGCACCGCTACGATATTATCGAGGTGGACTATGGTGGAGAGGGGCACCGCACACGGCTAAAAGATCCAAGAGATCAATTGTTGTATCTATGGGGTGCCCCTCTCCTCCATATATAAAGGAGGGGAGGAGAGGGACGGCCAAGGGGAGGAGGCGCGCCCAAGGAGGGAGTCCTACTCCCACCGGGAGTAGGACTCCTCCTTTTCCTATTTGGAGAGGGAGAGGGAAGGAAGAGGAAGGAGGGAGGAAGGAAAGGGGGGCCGGCCCCCCTCCCAATTAGGATTGGGCTTGGGGGGGCGCCCCCTCCCTTGCTCCTTTCCCCTCCTTTCTACTAAAGCCCATTAAGGCCCATATACCTCCCGGGGGGTCCGATAACTTCTCGGTGCTCCGGTATTATCCCGATCTCACCTGGAACCATTCTGGTATCCAAATATAGTCGTCCAATATATCGACCTTTACATCTCGAACATTTCGAGACTCCTCATCATGTATGTGATCACATCCGGGACTCCGAACTACCTTTGGCACATCAAAAACCATAAACTCATAATATAACTGTCATCGACCGTTAAGCGTGCGGACCCTACGGGTTTGAGAACTATGTAGACATGACCGAGACACGTCTATGGTCAATAACCAATAGCGAAACCTGGATGCTCATATTGGCTCCAACATATTCTACGAAGATCTTTATCGGTCAAACCGCATAACAACATACGTTATTCCTTTTGTCATTAGTATGTTACTTGCCCGAGATTCAATCGTCGGTATCTCAATACCTAGTTCAATCTCGTTACTGGCAAGTCTCTTTACTCGTTCCGTAACACATCATCCCGCAACTAACTCATTAGTTGCAATGCTTGCGAGGCTTAAGTGATGTGTATTACCGAGTGGGCCCAGAGATACCTCTCCTACAATCGGAGTGACAAATCCTAATCTCGAAATACGCCAACCCAACAAATACTTTCGGAGACACCTGTAGAGCACCTTTATAATCACCCAGTTACGTTGTGACGTTTGGTAGCACACAAAGTGTTCCTCCGATAAACAGGAGTTGCATAATCTCATAGTCATAGGAACATCTATAAGTCATGAAGAAAGCAATAGCAACAAACTAAATGATCAAGTGCTAAGCTAATGGAATGGGTCAAGTCAATCACATCATTCTCCTAATGATGTGATCCCGTTAATCAAATGACAACTCTTTGTCTATGGTTAGGAAACATAACCATCTTTGATCAACGAGCTAGTCAAGTAGAGGCATACTAGTGACACTCTGTTTGTCTATGTATTCACTCATGTATCATGTTTCCGGTTAATACAATTCTAGCATGAATAATAAACATTTATCATGATATAAGGAAATAATAATAACTCTATTATTGCCTCTAGGGTATATTTCCTTCAACTCCATCCTCACCAAGGAGAGGACGGCGTCCACCGCCGTGTTCGGCACATCGAAGCCACCACCACGCTTGCACTTCTGGCACTGTCGCTGGTTCCTGGGGTGCTCGACGTGGCAGTCCATGCAGGCCAGGTGCCCTCCCTTGCACTGCACAAATCAATCGAACAACACATCAATAAAGAAACCTGCACCTTGCTCGATCAGCCGAACGGACGAGGTGTATTCGAACCTCATACACTGGAGGCTTCAAGGGGGGAAGGCACAAGGGGCAATGGAGCAAGGTGAGGTCCATCGAGACCATAGAGATCTCCATCGTCAGGTCCTGTTCCATCTGCATGATCTCGCCCTCCTCGTGCACAACCATCTCTCGCTTTATTAGGGCCAGGGCATTACAAAGCTTTTCCGTCACATATTCATACTACTTCAAGGTGCATTAAATCAACACATGCAAGTATCAAAAGGAGAGTCATGACATGCATGCATGTGTTGTAATTAATGCATTGGTAAACGCAAATTATTGAAATATATCGAGTGCAGTGCTTTGACGTATCGTGTCAACTCGTACAAGACCGAGAAGTTTGATTACTACAACACCCTCTCCCTCGAGAACCTGTCTTTGGCTGCATGACAGGTGGGCCACCCACCTGTTGGGCCCACCTATCATACACGCAAAGGCAGGAGCAGTAAGTCAATGAAGTTATGTCCCTCCCTCGCCCATGAGCATGGTGGCTGGCAGGACTAGGAGAAGCTTTCGTTCGCTACACGCTCTCCCTCCCGCACGTGGTGGACATGCAGCAGTTCAGTCGGTGTGAGATGGCCAGAAGTATACTGTAGTACTCCTCCTCTGCAGTAGTACTCCATCATTGTTCGACTTCCCGAAGAGGCGAAGAGCCAAGCGCAGCCCGGACGCTCGTGTGGCAGTTTCATGTGTAGAGTAGTCTAGGATAGCGTGTACCGTGCATGTAAGCTTAAAATCGTTGGGGTCGGCTCCATGCTTTTTTTGATTAAAATAATCTTCTGGCCCTACCTGTCATCCTGGTGATTTTAGTTTGCACGCTCATCTGGTCAAGACAGGAATATATATTTTAATTTGTGGTGGGGTAAATGTTAGAGGTTGCAGCAAATGGAGTATTGTACACTGTGGGTCTTTCAGCCAAGTTTAGAGGCAACCATGTGGGGCCAGTGCTATGATGTGTCGCGTCAACTCGTACAACAAGGAAAAGCTTGATTTTACTACTACACGCCTTCTCCCTCGCCCATGCGTGCGGTGGCTCGCAGACGAGGACAGGCTTTTGCTTAGGCTGGTCGTAATGGAATACTAGTATCATGCATATGATACTAGTGTATGATACTACACATCCGTAGTGCATAGTATCATATGTTAGTATCATCGATGACTTCATTTATTAGCATGCATGACACATAGTAGCATAACATTTAATATGATACGGTATCATGATATGATACTCAACCCTCTCTTTCTTCATTTACTTCTATGCCACCTCATAAAATTCGCCTAGTTGGCATGCATGATACTCCCTAGGTTCCTAAATATTTGTCTCTCTAGATATTTCAAATGTACTACCATATATGGATGTATATATACAAATTTTAGAGTGTAGATTCACTCATTTTGCTCCCTATGTAGTCACTTGTTGAAATCTCTAGAAAGACAACAAGTGACTAGACTACACCGAGACGAAGTACATATGGAGCCCTGTAAACCAAAAAGGAGTATTTGCCTTCCTAGAGATTTCAACAAGTGACTAGAGTACACTGAGATGAGTACATATGGAGCAAAATGAGTGAATCTACACCGTAAATAAATATGTATTTCTCTCGTTTTCCTCTCCGCCTTGGTCGCGGTGCACAATATTGAGTATAGTAGTACTATCATCTTGAAATTTATGAAGTCACCATAGGCACCTCGTCGTCGAAGGGAGCATCTCCTGACACGCGATAGACGCGAGCAGCAGTCGCCTCCATAGGTGCTTGAATGCCATTGCCAAGGAGGGAGAGGGTAGCGGCTCCCGAGACGTTGAACGGTCAATGATGCATCCTCAATTACATGCAGAGGGAATTAATTGGAGAAGCATAATAGAGCCAGCACGATGTGAATGCAACAGAGTTTGGATTCTCATATAAAGGCGCCCCACCACTCCAATCCATCTACTCCTAGTATCTGTGCAACACTGCTCACTCCAATCCAAGACCAAGAGACCAGAAGCCACAAGAACCTATGGAGGCGATGGACGCGAGCGGCAGTCGGTTGTGCCAAATTATCCAAGGCGCCGGCCTACGGCCCTGCACCACGCAGTGTTTCCAAACGGTGCTGGCAACCACCGGCGTCATAGCCCTCACCGACGCCGGCTTCGCCTCTCGCATGGACGACATGGTGGTCAACTCCATCCGCAAGTTCACCGCCATCCAGAAGCGCGCGAACGACCTTGCCATACTGCTCCAGCCCGCGCGCCCAGGCTCCTCATTGCCTGCCATCCTCATCGGCCTCCATGGTGACAAACTCTTTCAAGCCCTGGTGGCCCTGCAGGTACCAGAGGTCATGACGAAGAATGTCCACCTCGAGGCCGCGCTCGCCGCGCGGCGCCTCACCATGCAAGAAACCGTCGACCTGCACATCCACGTCTATGAGGAAATTGTCTACATAGGCCACTACAAGGCCAGCGAGGACAGAAAGACGTTGGCCTTCTTCCAGCGGCTGGAATCTTTAGACCCCATTGTTCAGAAGCACGTCGACATGGCCACGAAAGCTGCTGCTACTTAGCCGCCGTTCGGTGGGCCGGCACCCAGAGTCGAGGAGGTGGACGTCGTCGATGGATGCATCTCTTCTTCTTGCCTCCTTTAACCAGCACTACATCGCCTCGTGGCCTTAATGTTTTATTAGTATAGTACTCCCTTTATGGAGTAGTATTGTACATGCAACAGTCTGGACCGTAGCACATTGTTTTTATGGCCATATCAGCACATTATTTCTACTGCTGGTTCACTGGGCTGCCATGGTTTGCACTCCTCTGACGTGACTAGTATGTACCGCATGATTCTTTGCTCCTTCTTACTACTACGTACTTCGCCAATATGTGGGAGATCCAGCATCCGGGTCGACGTGCCATGCACCAGATTAGAGTGCGGAATGGAAGGGCGGCATCACCCCAGTCGTACTGCCAGTAATTCATGACTATAGTGAGTAGTCATATCACAAGTCTTTCCAACAGTAACATGTCGTCAAATCGCACAGCCCGACCTTTCCAGCAGTAAGTAAGTTGAATCCACTACTCCCTCACCCTCCTCGCCTCTCTGTCAAACCCCTACACAAAAACTATCGCGCGTACTGTCCGAGAAAAGCCCCGCACTCAACTTTTAACTACGCAAAAATAGTTCAGGCTTGTTCATTCTATATAAATACTACTAGTACTGTATGTTTATTCACCCGTGGGTTTGTTCAATGAATGGAGGGACGGGTCCCTTCGGATGGTGTGTGTAGAGGACTAGGTGCATCGTTCACGCGGTCATCGCAGGCGAGGGAGGAAACCCACAGCTGCCGGAGGGGCCCGATCCTCTGCCCGTGTCGTTCTCTCTGACAGAGTGCCGGCTCGGGAGGTCATCTGACCCTTCTTCCTCCTTGCCGTATTGTGCGCAGATCCAACCTGCCGCCGTCGACATCCCGATGACCCTCAGGTATAAGTTCTTCGAAAGCGGCCTTGCTCTACTGCCCCAGCTCCCCACGTGTCTGCATGTGCATCTTTTTCTACTCCCATCAGCTCTTCCAAAGCCACCTAAATTTTTAGTATTATTAGAGGTAAAGCTACTTCATGCATTCAAATCTAGGACTTGGTTCAAACAACAAAGAAAGGGGGGAAAGTTGTAGCATGAATCTAGGACTTGATTTAAAGAGGAAATAATATGGTGAAAGTAGTAGAAACCGGATACCCAACCGGTATCTTATTGGTTGAAAAGGGAAATAATGGGAAAATGCAGTACAAACTGGATAAGGAACAGATCTATTATTGGTTGAAAAGGGATATAAAGTGGCGGCTGGTGGACAAGTCAACAGAGTATGTCCAGGATTAGAGTTTTTGCCCTCACATAGTAAAAGGTCTCTAGGATTAGAATTGCTGCCCTCACATAGTAAAAGGTCTCCAGGATTAGATTTGCTGCCCTCACATAGTAAAAGGTCTCCAGGATTAGATTTGTTGTCATCACATAGTAAGAGGTCTCCAGGATTAGATTTGCTACCCTCACATAGTAAAAGGTCTCCAGGTGATGCCCTCACAGAGCATGAACAAACTCGGCATCACCACTTTATGCCTCCTTGTAGGTACATTGTGCTGATGCATCCACTGTTGCATGTCCTTATACCAACCTTTTGCTGTTGTTAATGTAAGGGCGCATGTAAAATGAAGTGATCACACTGTTACCTTAAGGACATGTCTAACCAGTGTTATTGTTAATCTAATGCCTCCAGTGATATGATGAAATTAAACTATGTTACTCCTGCTGTTTTCCCCAGTATGATAAGTAAGTTGCTCCTTTACGCTGCTGAGTGTCCTGGTATTCCCACAGTCCCATGCCCTTAAACCAACTCTTTAGCTGCTGTTGATTTACTGTATCTGGTAAACAAGCAATGCCACCATTAAAGTAATCCCATATTTGACGAATGTCATTGTTGATTGTAATGCTTCCGGTAACATGAAGCATTGCTGATGTTTTCATATTTCTATTGTCCTTGTGTGATTGCCATGAACATAATTAAGGTGATTCTTTTCATTTCGTGTATGTTTCACATATTCTTATTGACCAGCAAATGTTTACTTTCTATCTTTTTGTGTAGATAGGGATATCCATTTCACCTTGTTGCTATCGTGACCTTTTGGTGAAATGCACAAAACACTTTTTTTGGAACGAGTGTCTTGTGCAGTTAAACTAAAATGTCACATGGGCAACATCTCTCAATTTTGGTGGAACTGCACAAAATGGTGATTGGAGTTTCCAAAATCTCCGTCAAATTCTGCTGGTAATCTTGTGCAACATTTTATTAGCCTTTGCAAGATGAGCCGTCACTGTCAGCACAATGGCACTTTATTTTAGTGGAACTGCACAAAAGGATAAGCAAATTATAGTTGCACCTTACATGAGCCGGACAGCCAACCTTAATGTTCCTCAATTTTAGTGCAACTACTAAAGAAGAACCTGCCAGCTCACGAGAGCAAGTACTTCTTGCTAGCTGAATGATCCAATCTTTGCTTCATTTCAGGTGAACTGCAGAAAAAGGCGCATGAATTGAATCATGGAACTCCAGGCAGGCTTCATCCGAGTGGAGCTGGAGGTTGAGTTCAAGGAGTGCCATTATTATAGTAATCATGCTCTTCTTATTTGTGTTGTGCAAACAGGAATACTCAACTAAAGATGTTATGACAGTCAAGAGCATTCGCCAAGTTCTTCGGTTGTATGACACGACTAGCCAAGATGGATTTAATCCCGATATTCATTTTATCAAAAGGCTCTAATGGGTTGGTTCTGAATCTTGCAAGCTGGGAATCAATGAGATGTGTAGTCATCTTTGTTGTACTCATTATTTGAATCTTATTTGTTGGTTCTGAATCTTGCAAGCTGGGAATCAATGAGATGTGTAGGCATCTTTGTTGTACTTATTATTTGGATCTTATTTGTTGGTTCTGAATCTTGCAAGCTGGGAAACACGGCATGATGATGCAGAGCACAACAACCATAATAAACATTTCAAACTTGGTAGTATTATCTGTGTGAAAGTGCAAATAATGTGTTAATCGTGTGCGTCTTGAGAATAATAATTCTAATTGTTGTGCATGTTGATCCTGTGGCACTGATAGAACGAGCCAATGCATTGCTTGTTTTAAGTATAAATTTCTATTAAAGCTAATTAAATTTAAGTAAAGTGACCACTAACTCTTGTTATTATAGTACCAATACAGACCCGCTCGTGAACCGATGTGTGGTCGAAGTACGTTTCTTAATGGAGGCGTTTGAATGTGCCGAGGGTGCATCCATCTTCTGTCGGGCGTGCAGCGGGCGAGGGAGGGGTAGTAACTGTTGTCGCCTGTACACACTCAGTTTACTATTGAATCTAGTTCCCCAAGAGCTGAAAACAAACTGCTACTGCCACCTACCCACTCGTTCACTTGGAGAGACTCCAATGACGATCCAAGGGGTGAGCCTGCTGGATATGGACTTCAGCAAGGAGTTCCCCTTTGAGTTCGTCGTTCAGTCCTATGGCTGCACCAAGTTGAATGTGATGTACACCAACGATCCGGACTCGGTGAAGCTTTGCCTCGCTGAGTTCAAGAAGTACCTACAGGACGAGAAAGCACAAGGTCGCAGGACTAGACCTTGTGCCCATTCATTCATCTCCTAACAGGGACCAGCGGATCGCCGTCGCCCAGGTATGTGTGCGGGACGAGGTTCTCGTGTACCACTGCTGTAGGGCCATCAGAGGTTCTGGAGCATTCGCCTGTTTCATCGGCAGCGCCGACTGCACCTTTGCTACGATGGAGAGAAGGAAGAACGCGACGATTTGGCCATCTGGTGCAACAAGCTTGTCGAAGCAATACAAGATCATCATCAACGAGCAGGAGGAGGACTCCGTGGTTGACCTTGCCGAGACCATCATCGACCCCTGATACGCCAACATGAAAAAAGACAACGATACCAAAGGACCTGAACACGTGGGAGGTATCTCTGAATCTAGCCTACATAACCTACGTGAACAAGGACGCATACGCATGCTACGACATGTACAGGCAGATCTTGGACATGAGGGTGTGTCTGCTTCCCGTAATCGACGAGTACACGGACAGCAGCAGCGTCATGATCAAGCGTGCCAGGAAGGTCTAGATGTTGTACTTTATATGTTTACAACCACCTTTCTCATCTGAGTGTTTCATGCATTAGCCTATGTGTCGTAATTATCTGTTTTGTCCGAAATATTTCTTTTAAGAACCCATTAACCTATTTGCTTTTCTTAGTGGCTATTTGCTTATGTATGTAACTAGTTCACTCGGCTGTCGTGCTCTGAATCTCCTTCCTCCCAACATATTCCCCTTCTCAGGTGGACCCAGCAGGTCTCGTACACAGACATATGGGACCAACCACCTATCCATTTGTATTTATTTATTTTGTTCAAGGTTTCGTCCTCTTCCTATACAGCGGCTGGCCATCATAGCATATGGCATTGGCCAGGCCATCCCTCTACTCCCACACATTGTCCGGGGCGGCAGCTCCATCGGCCCACCCTGCACCCGAACAAGTCAACCCTCGAACTCCCCTCCGCCTGCGTCTTCCCCCGCTCCGGTTCGTTCGGTCCGAGGTCTCGACGCCGTCCTCCGCCTTGGTGCTCTCGCCGCAGCGCTGCCGTCTATCGTTCCCAACATGGTCAGCAAAACAATTGGAATCGGGAGACAACTGTTCGTCGAGAGGCTGACAGTCCTGGGCCCACCAGGTCCATGGCCTAGGCTTTGTTGTTTAACATGAGCAGCCCATGACATGTTTCAACATTTTTTGAATCCAGCGGGTATCAATCAGCCTCTGGGCCTCCCAACCTAGCTTGTCTATAACATCAGCAGCCCAAGTTATGTTTGTTTTTTCAAGACGATGCACAACTCAATTCTATTTTTCTATAAGAATGCAAAACTGAACCTATGTTTTCTATAAGAATGCAAAACTAAACCTATATTTATATCTTACTTTATTACATATATATATAATATAAACAACATAATGTTCCATTAAACCTGTCGTTCGTCCAACCATTTTATAGACCTTCCCACTTCCTTTATTTTTCGTTTTCATTAATCCTATATCTGAATTTTCTCCCACTTTCTTTTTCAATGTAAACTAAGTTTTCTCCCAGTAGTTTTCCCTAGAACCAACGCAACTGTCCCACGTCTAGCCTAAAAAATAATAATAGCAAACATCCTATTAACTCATCAAATTAAAATGATATTTTATTTCGTAAATTGAAAGTTCTTACAAAATAATAATAATAATTGTTTATATATAACTTGGCAAGTTAACTCCTTGTGATTGCGTACATAAGCTTGCAAAGATTTTACTGACCAATGCAGTAATAGACGTGCAATCATGTGTTTATGTTTTTATAACATTTCTCCGTCCAGCCCAACATGATATTTTCACCCAGCACAGCAAGTCCACGGATTTCGAGAAAAATGCAAATGGGTTTTAAATTCTACCATATGTATAAACGGGCTGCATAGATGCTACCTCATTGTTTCACCCAGCCCACCAAATGGACTAAAAAACAAATGGATTGGCTGACATGTGGGCCAGTAGGTCGAAGCCTAAGCAAGGCGTTGGATTTACATCCAACGGCCGGCATTCTTCTTCAATCTCTCATCTTCTTCCCCCAGCGCTGCCGGGACCGCCTGCTCTAGCATTTGGCATCCAATGGTGTTGTTTTGCACGCCTCAGCGAAACGCTACCCCGCTGACGGCCAGGCCATCCCTCCACTCCGCACCTCCTATTATTCTCTGCTGAGTGTAGGCCCACCCCCACCCGAACCAGTAAAGTTTCCCACTCCTCTCCGTCTCCGACTCCACTGCTGCGTCTTCCCCATCTCCGGGTCGTTCCGGTCTGGGGCCTTGCCATCATCAACCGCCTCGCTGCGCTCGGCGCGGCGTGGTCAACAAACGAGAGTCATCGGAAGAGGACTATATGTGGAGAGCCTGACGGCTGGGACCCACGAGGTTCATGGTTGCACGCAAGGAAAGTTCCTCCTTATTAAGTTGTTTCCTCCCCCTGGCAGCTGGGACCCACCGGCTGTATCTTCGCACGAAAGGAAGTGCATCCTTGTTATGCGAAAAAAACATTCCTCCCGATGACAGCTAGGACCCGGTAGATTTTGTGGCTGGCTTGTGGGCCTACTAAGCGGACGTGTACGCAGGGCTTTGTCAACTTAACCAACAAATGATTCTAGCAGTTGGACCGTTGGATGTTAATCCAACAGTCATGCTCCCTCTTCAACCTCTGTTCTTGCTCCTGTCTCCCGTGGGCACTAGTGTTGTCGTGCACTCGAACCAGTCAAGTTTCCCACTCCTCTCCATCTGTGACTCCACTGCCACATCTTCCCCATCTCCGGGTCATTCCAGTCTGGGGCCTCGCCGTCGTCCACCGGCCTTGGTGCGCTCGGCACGGTGTGGTCAACATGGTCAACAACCGAGAGTCATCCGAAGATGACTGTACGTGAGAGGCTGAAAGTGGGGACGCACCACGCCATGGACGCTTGCATGCAACTACATCCTTTTTACCCTAAAAATAATGTTTTCTCCCCCTGACTGCTGGGACCCACCAGCTACATCTTCGCACGCAAGGAAGTGTGTCCTTATTACGGGCAAAAATAATATCCCCCCTGACAGCTGGGACCCATCAGCTATATCTTTACATGCAAGGAAGTGCGTCCTTATCCTCCATGACAGTTGGGAATCACCCGGTCAAAGCGTACGTACCATTGTCTGTCTTGTTGGAACGTGTACGTACATACTGGTCGATTGGTCTCTCTGCAAGTATGAACCGTGGCCGAGTAAGTAGCGGCACATGTCATAGTAGAGCCCCCCACGTAGCAGTTCAGGTTGTCCCGTCTAAATCGTGTACACGTACATACAGCCACACGCCAAAAAATACGGCAACGTACGTACATACGGGCGGGGCTCGAACGCCTATTCACGCATACGTATGGCCAGGGCTCGTGTACATGGCTGGGTCGGAACGGAGAAGCTGCCCATCGTCGTGTTCATGGGGAGGCAATGGAATGCGTTGTGTTCATCGGGAGGCAACGGAACGCGTGCTGTTCATCGGGAGCCAACCGGCTTCGACGGAACAGCCGATGGAAACGAGGCCTGGTGTACCACGGAATGGAGGAAATGGCCTTGTGTTCGACCGGCCACAGTCAAAACGGGATCCTGTTCGTCGGGAGGGATCTGGCATACCGCAAAACGTAGGAAACGGACCTCCTATGGTGGAAACGGGGTCCTGTTGATCGGGAGGGGTGTGGCGTACCGCAAAACAGAGGAAACGGGCTTGTGTTGGAGCTCTACGGTCGAAACAGGGGTCCTGTTCATCGGGAGGTGTGTGGTGTACCGCAAAATGGGACTCCACAGGATATTGTTCATATCCACCGTCGACTGCCTCCACAGGCTACTATTCATCCACCATCGACCTCCTCCAGCCTCCACTTGCGACTGTTCATCCATGGGCTCCTATTCATCCAGCCTCCACCGCACGCTCCTCCACGGGCTACTGTTCATCCAGCCCTCTCCACGGGGTCCTGTTCAACCACCCCTCCACGGGCTACTGTTCATCCAGCCCTCCATCGACTACTGTTCAACCAGCCCTCCACTGGCTACTATTCAACCAGCCCTCCACCGGCTACTGTTCATCCAGCCCTCCATGGGGTCCTATTCATCCAGCCCTCCACAGGGTCCTGTTCATCCACCGGCTCGATCGACTGGGGTACTAATAGCAAGGCACACATCAGGTCTGGTACACAGCATTGCATACATGATAGAACCTATGGCTGAGGCATAGGGAATGACTTTCATTTTCTCTCTATCTTCTGCAGTGGTCGGGCATCGAGTCTGACTCAACTTCACACCTTGTAACACATGCAAGAACCCTCTCTTTGACTGATCCATTTTAAACTTCTTCAAAACTTTATCAAGGTATGTGCTTTGTGAAAGTCCAATTAAGCGTCTTGATCTATCTCTATAGATCTTGATGCCCAATATATAAGCAGCTTCACCGAGGTCTTTCATTGAAAAATTCTTATTCAAGTATCCTTTTATGCTATTCAGAAATTCGGTATCATTTCCAATCAACAATGTCATCCACATATAATATCAGAAATGCTACATAGCTCCCACTCACTTTCTTGTAAATACAGGCTTCTCCAAAAGTTTGTATAAAACCATATGCTTTGATCACACTATCAAAGCGTATATTCCAACTCCGAGAGGCTTGCACCATTCCATAAATGGATCGCTAGAGATTGCACACTTTGTTAGCACCTTTTGGATCAACAAAACCTTCTGGTTGCATCATATACAACTCTTCTTTAAGATATCCATTAAGGAATGCAGTTTTGACATCCATTTGCCAATTTTCATAATCATAAGATGTGACGATTGCTAACATGATTCAGACAGACTTAAGCATCGCTACGGGTGAGAAGGTCTCATCATAGTCAACTCCTTGAACTTGTCGAAAACCTTTCGCAACAAGTCGAGCTTTGTAGACAGTAATATTACCGTCAGCGTCACTCTTCTTCTTGAAGATCCATTTATTCTCTATTGCTTGCCGATCATCGGGCAAGTCAACCAAAGTCCATGCTTTGTTCTCATACATGGATCCCATCTCAGATTTCATGGCCTCAAGCCATTTCGCAGAACCTGGGCTCATCATCGCTTCCTCATAGTTCGTAGGTTCGTCATGGTCAAGTAACATGACCTCCAGAACAGGATTACCGTACCACTCTGGTGCGGATCTTACTCTAGTTGACCTACGAGGTTCGATAGTAACTTGATCAGAAGTTTCATGATCATCATCATTAGCTTCCTCACTAATTGGTGTAGGAATCACTGGAACTGATTTCTATGATGAACTACTTTCCAATTCGGGAGAAGGTACAATTACCTCATCGAGTTCTACTTTCCTCCCACTCACTTCTTTTGAGAGAAACTCCTTCTCTAGAAAGGATCCATTCTTAGCAACGAATATCTTGCCTTCGGATCTATGATAGAAGGTGTACCCAATAGTCTCCTTTGGGTATCCTATGAAGACACATTTCTCCGATTTGGGTCCGAGCATATCAGGTTGAAGCCTTTTCACATAAGCATCGCAGCCCAAACTTTAAGAAATGACAACTTGGCTTTCTTGCCAAACCACAATTCATATGGTGCCATCTCAACGGATTTAGATGGTGCCCTATTTAACGAGAATGCAGCCGTCTCTAAAGCATAACCCCAAAACGATAGCAGTAAATCAGTAAGAGACATCATAGATCGCACCATATCTAATAAAGTAGGATTACGACATTCGGACACACCATTACGTTGTGGTGTTCCAGGTGGCGTGAGTTGCGAAACTATTCCACATTGTTTCAAATGAACACCAAACTCGTAACTCAAATATTCTCCTCCACGATAAGATCGTGGAAACTTTATTTTCTTGTTACGATGATTTTCCACTTCACTCTGAAATTCTTTGAACTTTTCAAATGTTTCAGACTTATGTTTCATCAAGTAGATATACCCATATCTGCTCAAATCATCTGTGAAGGTCAGAAAATAATGATACCCGCCGCGAGCCTCAACACTCATCGGACCGCATATAACAGTATGTAATATTGCCAACAAGTATGTTGCTCGCTCCATTGTCCCGGAGAACGGAGTCTTAGTCATCTTGCCCATGAGGCATGGTTCGCAAGCATCAAGTGAGTCCACAAGTCCATCGGCATGGAGTTTCTTCATGCGCTTTACACAAATGTGACCTAAACGGCAGTGCCACAAATAAGTTGCACTATCATTATTAAACTTGTATCTTTTGGCTTCAATACTATGAATATGTGTATCACTACTATCAATATTCAATAAAAATAGACCACTCATCAAGGGTTCATGACCATAAAAGATATTACTTGTATAAATAGAACAACCATTATTTTCTAATTTAAATGAATAACCATCTCGCATCAAACAAGATCCAGATATAATGTTCATGCTTAACGCTGGCACCAAATAACAATTATTTAGGTCTAAAACTAATCCCGAAGGTAGATGTAGAGGTAGCGTGCCGACGGTGATCACATCGACTTTGGAACCATTTCCCACGCGCATCATCACCTCGTCCTTAGCCAATCTTCGTAATCCATAACCCGTGTTTCGAGTTGCAAATATGAGCAACAGAAGCAGTATCAAATACCCAGGCGCTACTACGAGCATTAGTAAGGTACACATCAATAACATGTATATCAAATATACCTTTCACTTTTCTATCCATCTTATCCGCCAAATACTTGGGGCAGTTCTGCTTCCACTGACTAGTCCCTTTGCACTAGAAGCACTCAGTCTCAGGCTTAGGTCCAGACTTGGGCTTCTTCACTTGAGCAGTAACTTGTTTGCCATTCTTCTTGAAGTTCCCCTTCTTCCCTTTGCCCTTCTTCTTGAAACTAGTGGTCTTGTTAACCATCAACACTTGATGCTCCTTCTTGATTTCTACCTCCCCAGCCTTTAGCATCGCGAAGAGCTCGGGAATTGTATTATCCATCCCTTGCATATTATAGTTCATCATGAAGCTTTTGTAGCTTGGTGGCAGTGATTGAAGAACTCTGTCAATGACATTATCATCAGGAAGATTAACTCCCAGTTGAGTCAAGTGGTTGTGGTACCCAGACATTCTGAGTACATGTTCACTGACAGAACTATTCTCCTCCATTTTGCAGTTGTAGAACTTATTGGAGACTTCATATCTCTCAATACGGGCATTTGCTTGAAATATTAACTTCAACTCCTAGAACATCCCATATGCTCCATGACGTTCAAAACATCGTTGAAGTCCCGGTTCTAAGCCGTAAAGCACGGCACACTGAACTATCGAGTAGTCATCAGCTTTACTCTGCGAGATGTTCATAACATCTGGAGTTGCTCCTGCAGCGGGTCTTGCACCTAGCGATGCTTCCAGGATGTAATTCTTCTGTGCAGCAATGGGGATAATCCTCAAGTTACGGACCCAGTCCGTGTAGTTTCTACCATCATCTTTCAACTTAGCTTTCTCTAGGAACAAATTAAAATTCAAGGGAACGGTAGCACGGGCCATTGATCTACAACAACATAGGCATGCAAAATACTATCAGGTAATAAATTCATGATAAATTAAAGTTCAATTAATCATATTACTTAAGAACTCTCACTTAGATAGACATCCCTCTAGTCATCTAAATGATCACTTGATCCATATCAACCGAACCATGTCTGATCATCACGTAAGATGGAGTAGTTTTCAATGGTGAACATCACTATGTTGATAATATCTACCATATGATTCGTGTTCGACCTTTCGGTCTCAGTGTTCCGAGGCCATGTCTGCATATGCTAGGCTCGTCAAGTTTAACCCGAGTATTCTGTGTGTGCAAAACTGGCTTGCACCTGTTGTATGTGAATGTAGAGCTTATCACACCCGATCATCACGTGGTGTCTCGGCACGACGAACTCTAGCAACGGTGCATACTTAGGGAGAACACATATACCTTGAAATTTAGTGATAGATCATCTTATAATGATATCGCCGTACTAAGCAAAATAAGATGCATAAAAGATAAACATCGCATGCAATCAAAATAAGTGATATGATATGGCCATCATCATATTGTGCCTTTGATCTCCATCTCCAAAGCACCGTCATGATCACCATCGTCACCGGCTTGACACCTTGATCTCCATCGAAGCATCGTTGTCGTCTCTCAAACTATTGCTTCTACGACTATCGCTACCGTTTAGTGATAAAGTAAAGCAATTACATGGCGATTGCATTTCATACAATAAAGCGACAACCATATGGCTGCTGCCAGTTGCCGATAACTGTTACAAAATACGATCATCTCATACAACAATTTATATCTTATCACGTCTTGACCATATCACATCACAGCAAGCCCTGCAAGAACAAAGTAGAGGATGTCTAGAAAGATGATGCTACGGGCTCTACTTTGTTAGATGTCCTCTACTTTGTTGTTGCATGTTTTATGTGGCTGCTACGGGCTTCTAGCAAGAACCGTTCTTACCTATGCATCAAAACCACAATGATTTTTCATCAAGTGTGTTGTTTTAACCTTCAACAAGGATTGGGCGTAGTCAAACTCGATTCAACTAAAGCTGGAGAAACAGACACCGGCTAGACACCTGTGTGCGAAGCACGTTAGTAGAACCAGTCTCATGAACGCGGTCATGTAATGTCGGTCCGGGCCGCTTCATCCAACAATACCGCCGAATCAAAGTAAGACATTGCTGGTAAGAAGTATGACTATTATCGCCCACAACTCATTGTGTTCTACTCGTGCATATGACATTTATGCATAGACCTGGCTCGGATGCCACTGTTGGGAACATAGTATTTCAAAAAAATTCCTACGATCACGCAAGATCTATCTAGGAGAAGCATAGAAACGAGCGGGGAGAGTGTGTCCACGTACCCTCGTAGACCGTAAGCGGAAGCGTTTAGTAACGCAGTTGATGTAGTCAAACGTCTTCGTGATCCAACCGGTCCAAGTACCGAACATACGGCACCTCGCGTTCAGCACACGTTCAGCTCGATGACGTCCCTCGATCTCTTGATCCAGTTGAGGACGAGGGAGAGTTCCGTCAGCACGACGGCATGGCGACGGTGATGCTGAAGTTACTGGCGTAGGGCTACGCCTAAGCACTATGATGATATGACCGAGGTGTGTAACTGTAGAGGGGGCACTGCACACCGTTAAGAGAAACTAGTGTGTCCTAGGGTGCCCCCTTGCCCCTATATATAAAGGAGGGGAGGGGGAGGTCGGACGGCCCTGTAGGGCGCGCCAGGAGGAGGGAGTCCTACTAGGACTCCAAGTCCTAGTAGGATTCCACCTAGAGGAAAGGGGGAGAAGGAAGGAAGACGGGGGAAGGGAAGGAAAGGGGGGTGCCGCCCCCTTCCCCTAGTCCAATTCGGACCCAAAGGGGGCGCACGGCCAGCCCCTTGTGGCCCTTCCTCTCTTCCCACTAAGGCCCATCAAGGCCCATTAGTTCCCCCAAGGGGTTCCGATAACCCTCCAGCACTCCGATAATTATCCGGTACCTCTCGCTACTCATCCGGTGTCCGAATAACATCGTCCAATATATCAATCTTTATGTCTCGACCATTTCGAGACTCCTTGTCATGTCCGTGATCTTATCCGGGACTCCGAACAATCTTCGGTCATCAATTCACATAACTCATAATACAAATCGTTATCGAACGTTAAGCCTGCGGACCCTACGGGTTCGAGAACTATGTACACATGACCGAGACACATCTTCGGTCAATAAGCAATAGCGGAACCTGGATGCTCATATTGGCTCTTACATATTCTATGAATATCTTTATCGGTCAAACCGCATAACAACATACGTTGTTCCCTTTGTCATTGGTATGTTACTTGCCCGAGATTCGATCGTCGGTATCATCATACCTAGTTCAATCTTGTTACCAACAAGTTTCTTTACTCGTTACGTAATAGATCATCCCACAGCTAACTCATTTGTCACATTGCTTGCAAGGCTTATAGTGATGAGCATTATCGAGAGGGCCCAGAGATACCTCTCTGAAACACGGAGTGACAAATCCTAATCTCGATCTATGCCAACTCAACAGACACCATCGGAGACACCTGTAGAGCATCTTTATAATCACCCAGTTACGTTGTGACGTTTGATAGCACACAAGGTGTTCCTCTGGTATTTGGGTGTTGCATAATCTCATAGTCAGAGGAACATGTATAAGTCATGAAGAAAGCAATAGTAATAAAACTCGATCATATATGCTAAGCTAACGGATGGGTCTTGTCCATCACATCATTCTCTAATGATGTGATCCCGTTCATCAAATGACAACACATGTCTATGGTCAGGAAACTTAACCATCTTTGATTAACGAGATAGTCTAGTGGAGGCATACTAGGGACACTCTGTTTGTTTATGTATCAACACATGTACTAAGTTTCCGGTTAATACTATTCTAGCATGAATAATAAACATTTATCATGATATAAGGAAATATAAATAACAACTTTATTATTGCCTCTAGGGCATATTTCCTTCATATAAGTGAAGATCATGAGCATAATTTTTCTTTCTCTCAAAATAATTTAAGTGAAGCAAGAGAGAATTTCTTGAAAATTTTACTAACACTCAAATAAATCTAAGTAAATCAAGAGAGAATTTCTTCAAAAATACTAAGCACACCGTGATCAAAAAGATATGAAGCCCTAGAGAAAGTCCATAGCTCATAAAAAATTTATGTGAAGCAAAGAGAGCAATTCTAACAAGTCATGACATAATTTTGGCTCTCTCAAATAGGTGTGTCTAGCAAGGGATCAAGACTTAAAACAAAAAATAAAACAAGCAAACACTCATATCATACAATATGCTCCAAGCAAAACACATAGTATGGGACGAATAAAAATATAGCTTCGAGTAAAATACCAATGGTCGTTAGAAGAAAGAGGGGATGCCACTCGGGGGCATCCCCAAGCTTAGTTGGTTGCTCATTTTTGGATAATAGCTTGGGATGCTGCGGCATCCCCAAGCTTAGGATCTTCTACTCCTTATTCCTTCATCCATCGTAAGATAACCCAAAACTTGAAAACTTCAATCACACAAAACTCAACAAAACCTTCGTGAGATCCATTAGTATAAGAATAATAAATCACTACTATAAGTGTTGTATGAAACCAATTCATATTTTGTTCTTGCACTATATCTACTGTATTCCAACTTTTCTATGGCAAAAACTCATCAAAGAAAACCATGGAGCCATCAAAATAAGCACACAACATAAACAAAACAGAATCTGTCAAAACAGAACAGTCTGTAGCAATATAACTATTTCGAATACTTCCGTACTCCAAATATTCTGAAAACTTAGGATGACTTGACAAATTTGTATATTGATCTACTGCAAGTGGAATGGCTATTTTATCGCTCTCTGGTAAAAAATGATAATTATCTTCGTGAGCGCAAAAAGTTTCTGTTTTTTAGCAAGATCAAACAACTATCACCCAAGAAGATCCTAAAGGCTTTACTTGGCACAAACACTAATTAAAATATATAAAACACAATCATAGCAGTAGCATAATTGTGCTAACACTCAAAAACATGAAGCAAAAAGCAAAAAATAAATTTTATTCATTGGGTTGCCTCGCAACAAGCGCTATAGTTTTACGCCCTTAGCTAGGCATCAAGCAAGGATCTAAATTTTGTCATCTTTCTTATTAACCTTCTTAGAACTGATTGCATCATGGGGTTTTGTAAACACAGCATAAAGCATATTATCCATAAAAACCTTAGCATTCCTAAGTTGATGTTCATCATAACCTCTTTGATTCCCCGCAACAATCCAAGAGTAATGTTGGTTAACATTATTGAAAACTTGTTGGAATATATTTAGAACGAGGACTTCCTTTTTGAGATTCTCATCAAAGATTTTATTATCCCCAAGCAAACGTCTTAAAGCATAATCACTATTGTAAATAATTTCATATATCACAGGTTTTTCACAATTCATACCATAAAAATCAAAGGTTTCCCTAGCTTCCCGTATTATGCAGTCAAAATCATTCATAAGAATGAGAGTGGCCAACTTTTTAGCCGAGGATTCTTTATAACGGGAAGCTCAAAAAACAATCTTTGCAAAGTAGGATGGGTACGATTAAATTAACTTTCAAGTTTCAGAACTACTGTTGAAATAGCATCTGCATAAGATCTAGTAGTTTTAAGTATAGGAGCATCATCAAGACTTAGATTCCCAACACAATTGAAAAATTCTTTGATACATTCTTTTCCCATAACGTTCCCTTGCCTCAAGATAAAAGTGTTAGCATTCAGATTGCCCGTACGTCTAATCTTAGGAGTTAGGTCATCATCTGTTGGTGCCATACCGAAATCACTCATGATTGCAAGCAAAGGAAAGATCCGACGAGAAAACGGCGAAAGAAAAGGAGGGGCGAATAAAACGTAAAAAATTTGTGAAGTGGGGGAGAGGAAAACAAGAGGCAAATGGAAAATAATGTAAATTGCGAGGAGATGAGATTTGTGATTAGGAACCTGGTATATGTTGAAGATCCTCCCCGGCAATGGCGCCAAAAATTCCTTTTGATGTCGCTTGAAGCTGCTTCGGTATTTCCCCAAAGAGGAAGGGATGATGCAGCACAACAGCGGTAGCTATTTCCCTTAGATATGAAATCAAGGTTATCGAACCAGTAAGAGAACCAAGAAACACAACGTAAATAGCGCCTGCACATAGATAACAAATCCTCGCAACCTGGCATGTTAAAAGGGTTGTCAATCCCTTTCGGGTAACGGTGCCAGAAATTGGTGCATGACAGGAGAAAGTTGTAATAGATTGAATAAATAGATCAGAGATAATATAAAGTACAGCAAAATATTTTTGGGTTTTTGGATTAATAGATCTGAAAATAAAAGCAAATAAAAGTATATCACAAAGGCAAATAATATGAGAAAGAGACTCGGGGGGGCGTTGGTTTCACTAGTGTCTTCTCTTGAGAAAATAGCAAACGGTGGGTGAACAAATTACTGTTGGGAAATTGATAGAGCTTCAAATACTCATGACGATATCCAAGCAATGATCATTACATAGGCATCACGTCCAAGATTAGTAGACCGACTCCTGCGTGCATCTACTACTATTAGTCCACACATCGACCGCTATAGAGCATGCATCTAGTGTATTAAGTTCATGAAGAAATAGAGTAATGCAATAAGAACGATGGCATGATGTAGACAACATATATCTATGTAGAGATAGACCCCATCGTTTTATCCTTAGTAGCAACAATACATACGTGTCGGTTCCCCTTCTGTCACTGGGATCAAGCACCGTAAGATCGAACCCACTACAAAGCACCTCTTCCCATTGCAAGATAAATAGATCAAGTTGGCCAAACAAAACCCAAATATCGGAGAAGAAATACGAGGCTATACGCAACCATGCATAAAAGAGATCAAAGAAACTCAAATACTTTCATGGATATAGAAAGAGATAGATCTGATCATAAACTCAAAGTTCATCCGATCCCAACAAACACACCGCAAAAGAGTTACATCATATGGATCTCCAAGAGACCATTGTATTGAGAATCAAGAGAGAGAGAGGAAGCCATCTAGGTACTAACTACGGACCCGAAGGTCTATAAATAACTACTCATGCACCATCGGAGAGGCACCAATGGAGGTGGTGAACCCCATCCGAGATGGTGTCTAGATTGGATCTGGTGGTTCTAGACTCTACGGCGGCTGGATCAATATTTCGTTGACTCCCCTAGAATTTTGGGAATATTGGGGTATTTATAGAGCAAAGAGGCGGTCCGAGGAGCACCTGAGGTGGGCACAACCCACCAGGGCGCGCCAGGGCCTCCTGGCGCGCCCTGGTGGTTGTGCTCCCCTTGGGGCACCCTAGGGGCTGCCATGGCCCGTTATGTTCCTTCTGGCCCATAAAAATTCTCTGTAAAATTTCGTGGCATTTGGACTCCGTTTGATATTGATTTTCTGTGATGTAAAAAACATGGAAAAAACAGCAACTGGCCTTGGCACTATGTCAATAGGTTAGTACCAAAAATGATGTAAAATGACTATAAAATGATTATAAAACATCAAAGATTGATAATGTAACAGCATGGAACAATCAAAAATTATAGATACATTGGAGACGTATCATGTGTGAACACTAGTAGGTAAAGGTAGCAATGAGAGGCCATGTAGGAGTACATGGTGGTTTGTCTCATTGAAACCGTTCTCGGGAACTGAATTATGTGTTTGTGATCCAAGGCAGTTACTACCACACATTGGGCTCCGGGCACTCCAAGCTCTCTCGACTTATTAATCACCTTGATCTCTGTCCAGGAGTTGCAACTAGTTTCTAGTGTTTGTAGGTTGTGTTAGTAGTCTACCAAGTGGCACCCAGCCAGGTGGGCTTGGGACAGACTAGGCACAGTGGCACGGTGTACCAAGTGGCACCCGGGTGGTGGGCTAGGGAACCCTGCTCACATCGTTTGGGGCTATAGTGGAAACCCGGGCCGGACTTCCTTGCGGATGGAACTCGAATAGGCGATAAACCTGGACTAGAGACTTGTGAGGTTAGTCAGGTCGTGGCCAACACCCTCGCTAGGCTTCCTCTTGAAGGTTGTCGAGTACATGTCGTGTAAACAACGATAAATGGTGAGAGCGTGTGTGAAGAAGTACACCCTTGCAGGGTAATATGATCTATTCGAATAGTCGTGTCTGCGGATATGGACTACTTGGAACGCTTATATGGTTCATAGATAACTTGAAGTGGATACTCTAAAATGCGCAAGATAGGCGTGAGTGCTATGGATGGCCTCTCGTAGGGAGACAGGAGCGGATTCATAGTGGTGTATTGATATGGTGAATATGTGGACTCATGTGCGCCACCTCAAAAGAGTTACCACCAGTCGTAGTATAGGATAGCCACTGAGTCAAAGCTGGCTTGCTGCAGTTAAACTCCACCACCCCTTTGTTGATACTAATGCATATGTAGCTAGTTCTGATGTAAGTCTTGCTGGTACATTTGTACTCACATTTGCTTAATTTATATTTTGCAGAGGAGACTTCAGTCTCACTAGTAGTTCCGCGTGGACTTCGACGTTTAGCTTGTTACCTCGGCTATGATCTTGTACCCTTGGGAGGGTCTCGTAGATACTCAGGCTTCTGAGCCTTTTTCATTTGTAGTTGTCTGTACTCAGACTTGTTATGCTTCCGTTGCTTGTATGCTTTGTATGTTGGGTCATGTGACCCTTGTTTGTAATAAATGCTATGTCGCTCTTCTGGGCCTTTATCTATATGAGTTGAGTTATGTTGTGATGCCATGTTGTACAGCACATACTTGCATGTTACGCGTACGTGTAACATGTATTGCCATGTGTGGGATCTGACACCTAGTTGTTTATTCTTGGTAGCCTCTCTTATGGGGAAATGTCTCCTAGTGCTTCAACTAAGCCATGGAAGCCTGCTACTGCTTCGGAACACATGAGATGATCGTCATGTGTCCTTCTTTGCTCCTGTGTCTGTCCCTACGGGGAAATGACACGCGGTGCTTACTGGAGTCTTGCTAGCTTGCTACAGCCCCGTTTCACTCACTGCTGGCCGACACGTGCATTGCTGGGTCATGTATGTCTGTCTCTGTAAGTTTGTGCTACCTTGGGTTTACGACTAGTCATGCCGGCCCGGTTTCTCTGTCATATGGATGCTAGCGATACTATCATATACATGAGCCAAAAGGCGCAAACGATCCCGGGCCAGGTAAGGTGGCACCCGTAGGAATACCGTGCGTGATGCCACAAAGTGATATGATGTGTTACATGCTAGATCGGTGTGACTTAGGATCAGGGTCCTGGTAGCTTTGGTATCAGAGCCTGACTGCCTGTAGGATTACCAAGCTAAACTGGTCAAAGTTTAGTCTAGAAATGCTTTAGTTATATCAAGGAATTGATTGTGGAAGGGAACGTAAGGCTCTTTTTTACTCCTTTACCTTATGTCCTTCTAATTTGATTCACCCTCATCTTTTCTACGGGGTTAAGAAACTAGGCCTTCTCATCTATCTATCAGGATGATGAGTTAGTATGCTAGAGACTTATAGGTATGGTGGATTCGAGTCTCTGTTAGTTTCTAGTACTTCCATGTGTTAACAGTTGGTCTCAGAAATTCGATATTGTGATGTTGAGTGGATATGCTATCATATTTGCAGGATGTCTCAAATCTTTTTGAGCAATTACAGCCGTTATGCTGTCCGAGTCATCCAAGGTTTCCAAATAGTCTGGTGCATTTGCAAATATTTCCTCCATGTTCTCAATGTCCTTTGGGTCAGATTAACCACACTAATCCTTGTGTTGAGGTCCTCTGTTGCCTCGACATGTGTGCTGAAGTTATCAGGAAACTAGGATATCATAGATAACCATCCAGTAACCCAACTTCGTGTTGTTCCCAGTGTGATGATTCTGGCCACCATTCCCGAAAGCATCTCGTGATGTTAATTAACTAGTAGGTATTCCATTTCTGGGTTCTTGAACCCATGATTCACTCTACTTACGCCGTGTTGATAGTGTTTGCTCGTCCTTTAGGATATTAGTAACCTTTGTGATAGTCCTCGAGGTCCATGGTATTTCATTCTTCCAAATGCCACGAACCATCCTTGGTAGAAATTTGTTTGAACCAAAAGATCACAATAAGAGTGCTCTTGGTGAGTTCTCCATTCGATATTTGTGACTTTGCCAATCCTACTTTTTTGCATGGGTTATCCGGAAGAAATGTTGAGATTTCCTCGATATGCTAATCCATGCATTCACAACTCACAAAATCATGCATTCCTTTGAGTTATTCCCTTTTGTAGCTGTACTTCGACCCTCATCTATCAGTTGATAGTCAAGAGTAGTTGTGCATTCATGTTCATCGATGCCTTTCACTCTTGTGGTCTGTCAAGCCATTCTATTCTGGAATAACTAGGAGAAACAAACTCCAGTATCTCATCCATATCTAGGACTGGTCAAACAGTTGTATTCCACAGATCAAAATGCTAATCCAGCTTTTGTTCTATTCTACCCTGGAGTATTACCCCCCTTTATGTCAGGATTGTCATGAATTGCACCACCTCTTATGAATTCTTGACGTAGTGATACTTCTTGCCATCATTGTTCATACCTCGGTTCCCGTATTATTGTAACCGGAATGCCGACAAGTGAATCATGATGTGTGAGATCAATACTCCTAGCAAATCTGTTGATTAGTTGTAACATCCCAGAATTCTAAATATTGGAATGTTATATTAAACAAATATAGTTGATTAATTGTTTGATTGTGGTGTTGTTGCTTGTGTGAAATTGAGTGAAATTCGAAACTTTTTGAAAGTTAAATGAGAGGGAATAAAATGACTTCCCCAAAACTTTCACTTTGCTTTCTTATCTCCAAAATTCAAATTTATTTCATCACAAAACCCTAGAGAGAAGATGACATGACTTCTTCCATTTAAATAAATGAAAAGGGTTGTTGAAAGGATTTGAATTTTATTTGGAAATATTTCAAATTCAGAAACTTTAAGCAACTCAATGATTTTCATGAGAGAAGATAAAATGACTTCTTCAAACATATGAAATATGAGTTGGGAGTTTAAAAGGTTCAAATTTAAAGTCCTTTTGAAAATTATTTTCAATTTGGAGTTATTTGGATTTTATTCAAATTATTTTTCTCCAAAAATAAAATATATGGAAAATAGGGTAAAATGATTCCCTACAATAGAAAATTGGAGAGAAATAAATTTAAAATCATTTTGGTATTTTTAAAATGATTTTTATTGGATTTTACTAGAACAATAGTACTATTTGATTTATTTGAATTTTTGTGTATTTTATTTGACGTTAGTAAAATGTTCATCTTTTCAAAAATCTTTTTCTGAAACTTTTGATATATATAATATGCCTATATATAATTTTACTTTTATTTTCGTTATTCTTTTTTTCCTTTTCTTTTACTGAAAAACAAAAACTGTGCGTTGATACGTCTCCGTCGTATCTACTTTTCCAAACACTTTTGCCCTTGTTTTGGACTCTAACTTGTATGATTTGAATGGAACTAACCCGGACTGACGCTGTTTTCAGCAGAATTACCATGATGTTGTTTTATGTGCAGAAAACAAATATTCTCGAAATGACCTGAAACTCCACGGGAGGTCTTAGAAAAAAATAAAAAATCCCCACCAAATATGAAGACCACGGGGCCCACACCCTTCTGACGAGGGTGGGGGCGCCCCCCCCCCCTAGGGCGCGCCCCCTACCTCGTGGGCCCCCTGGAAACCCTCCGACGCCAACTCCAACTCTATATATTTGCTTTCGGAGAGAGAAAAATCAGAGAGAAGAAATCATCGTGTTTTACGACACGGAGCCGCCGCCAAGCCCTAAAACCTCTCGAGTTGATACGTCTCCGTCGTATCTACTTTTCCAAACACTTTTGCCCTTGTTTTGG